>NW_017732012.1:972513-976613 GCF_001890085.2 Hipposideros armiger
GGGAGGTTTTCACGTTGAAAGTGTACAGTAAGTTTTACTATTCAGCCTTACCAGTGAGAATTAGCAACTTAGAATTGCGTGGGTCTTGAGAGTACTAAATGTAGGACTAGAATTTATAAGTGGCATTATCTAATCCCAGCTCTTCAGATCCCAATTGAGATTTTTGGGCAAGTTTTTATTTATTTTTGTGTTTTATTAGTTGTCATTCCTCCCCTTGAAACGAGAGGAAGAAAGACATGGACTGTTTTTCTTATAATTCCAGTGGCGAAATGAGAAAAAACTCATTTTTCTGTAATTTGAATAATCCTTTTAAGCAGGTTTGTTAATAAATGCATGAAAGGTTTCAAGCTATTCTGAAAGTTAAGATATCATTTCATCTCTCTTACCCTTCCTTTACTCATCAGCCTACCCTACTACCCCCAACATGAACAATTAAGTACTCAATGGGGGTAAAGTAAAAAATGTAGAGAATTCGTGTTCAAAAAATTTTAATCTCCTGCAGCTTAAGACTTGACTCTCTATTCTTTAATTCTATACAATTATAGAACGCAATTTCATATATTTTTCTAGGTGCTGGCCATACAGCAGTAAGCCAGAATTCTTGCTATTATGATACATGTTAGTCAGAGTACAGACAACAAGCAAGTGAACAAATAAATATGTTGATATGTACTTTGAAGACAATGAAACAGTATAATACTGAATGTAGGTAGTACTTTAGATTGGCCAACTAAAGAAGGCCTTTTTAAGGAGGTAATACTTGGGCTGAAACTTAGATCTGAATGACAGCCATGTAAAAACGTAGGGGAAGGGTATTCCAGGCAGAGGGAAAAGCTAGGTAAAGACCCTAAAATAAGAATGAATTTGGCGTGTTAAAAGAACAGAAAGAAGGCTCACGTGGCTGGAACCTAGTAAGTGAATACATTGTAGGGAAGGGCTAGATCATGTAAAAGCTTATAATACATAGTAAAGATTTTAGATTTTATTCTATGTGAAAAGGGAAACCATTGGAGAGCAGTAATCAGGGGGTACAATGTGATCTTATTTATTACTAGAAGGGGAGAGCTTGGTATAATGCAAAAGTTTGGCACTGGGAGAGAAAACTGGATGCTTATTCAATAAGGAGCCATGGGTAAGTAAGCCCTTTCACTCAGCTGAACCAGTTTCCTCATCTATAAAGATGAGGATGATAGTATTTGCCTAACCTCCAGGGTTGTCAAGAATTTTATAACTGGAAAAAAAATCCTGGTAAATATCTAAGCTAAATCCTCACAAGGAAACTGAGGCTCAGCCAGGATTAAGCTGTTTGTTCATCTTCAGAAGGCAAAGACAGAGCTAGGTCAACACGAGTATATTGTTTTTGTTTTGTTTTCCTAAATGCCATATTGCATATCCAGCATGTCAAAGGAAATTAAGAATGAGTGATTTTATAGTACCATAAAGTACCATACATAATAATATAAGACATAATTGTTCTCAGGATACTTTTCCCTAAACGAACAAAGCTATCATAGAAGATAGATTATTTGGGAAGTGCTGATAAACAGGTTGTGCTGATTTTTCTAATGCTTTATCTGGAAGCCACCATAACCACGTGTCCTCAGTGGAAACTAAGATTGAAATCAAGTAAAGAAAAAAATAGAGGTTATTGTGAAAATGGGAAATAGCACAGAAGACTTGTTCTATCTCTTTTATGGACTGCATATCTGTGTCCTTCCAAAATTCATACATTGAATTCCTAATCCCCAAGGTGATGGTATTGGGAGATGGGCTGTTGGGAGCTAATTAGACTTGAGAGAGTTTGCCTCTCTCTCTGCTCTCCACCATGTGAGGATACAATGAGAGGACAGCCATCTGCAAACCCGAAAGCAGGTCCTCGCCAGACACCAGATCTAGTGGCACCTTAGTCTTGAACTTCCCAGCCTCCAAAACTGAGAAATAAATGCCCATTGCTTCAGTCACCCAACTATGTAATTTGTTATGGCAGTCCAAACTGACTAAGACAGCTCCTTTAGTGTCTTTATTTTGTTTATTTATTTATTTTTTATTATAACTTTTTTTTTAGCTGAGCCATCCTGCTACCTGTTGGCAGCTCAGTGGCTGCTCAGCTCAGGCTGGACTCGAACCGCTGTTGCTCAGAGCTCAAACTCTTGAGTGAGCTCTTAACCAACTGAGCCACTCGGCCCTCCTTTAGTGTCTTTATTTATATCTCTCCTGACTTTAGAAGAGACTCTTTCATCACTTAATTATGGTAATAAAAGTTTCCAAGTATGTAAAGGAAGCTCTAGTCTAGAGACTCAGTTAAGAGCAGAGTTTTAGCATTCTTACTTTTTAGCAAGCATCGTCCTGGAGTGGGATAAAAATGATGACATCACAATGGGACATCTAGTGGTGTTGTAATAACCATAGAGAGTTGAAATCCCACTGCTTTCTTAGTAGTTTCTAGATAAAAAGGAATATTTTCTTACAAAGGTATTTGACTAATTAAGCTGCTATTAGAAAGTATTGATATATTTAGGGCCGGCCGAGTGGCGCATTGGTTAAGAGCTGGCTTGGGATGCCAGAGGGCCCCAGTTTGGATCCCACATTATGAGGGCCAGTGACACTGCCCTCAGCAGCTAAGATGCTGAACAACAGCTCGACCTGGAGCTGGGCTGCTGTGAGTTGCCAGCGACAGCAGGTGGGTTGCCATGGGCTACTGTGTATATACCAGCAGCCAGTGTGAGCAGCCAGCAGCCGCTGTGAGCGGCCGTCCAGAAGCTGGCGACTGATCTGACTCATCCAGGAAGAGCACAATGATGGTGCCAACTTGGGCCAGTGAAGCAATGTCCTCCACAACTAGACTGAAGAACAAAAGGACAGCAACTTGTCTGTTCNTTTCAGGTGTACAGAACAATGCAATAGTTATCCTTTTCACCCCTCACAAAGTAACAACCCCCCTCCCCTCATCCACTGCCCTCACACCCTCGATATCATACATATCTATTACAATTCCATTGACTCCATTCCCACACTCTACTCCACATCCCATGTGTTTGTTTTTGCTACATTACTTACTAACTATGTGAACTTCAGCAATTTTCTTAACCTCTCTGACTCTCAATTTCCTCATGTACCAAGTGGAGAAAAAAAATTTTCAGAATTGTTATGACTATTAAGAGAGACAATCAATGTGAAAACTTCTTTAACATAGTAGAGATCACTTAATTTTAGTTCTGTATCCCAAGACATGAAATTTCAGTAAAGTACGTATTACAACGGAAACTATGACTTGTTGAATTGAGCATTTCCCTTGTGAGGAAATCTGAAACATGTCAGAAGATTGAAAGAAATGTCTGTAAACGCAGGGCAGATGGTAGGAGAAATGTTTTACTTGAAGGTATTTATAGTATGGTAATGTGTGTGTCGTTTGTCACCTTTTTCTTCATAAACAGATCAAGCAACCCATATGAACTTCACACCATGCATAGGTGTGGTAGGTATGTTAGGATATCTCTCACTATCTGTTTTTTTTTAACCTAAAAAAATGCGGTAAAAATATGCATAACATAAAATTTAGCTTTTAGTCATTTTCAAGTGTACAATTAAGTGGCATTAAGTATATTCACTTTGTCATCCAACCATCACCACTATTTATCTCCAAAATGTTTTTATCATTCCAAACAGTAACTCTGTACCCACTAAACAATAACACCCCATTTTCTCCTCCCTCCAGCCCCTGGTGACCACTATTCTACATTTTGTCTCTCTGACGTTGCCTGTTATATCCTTTTGTATCTGGCTTATTTCACTTAGCATGCTTTCAAGGTTCATCCGTAATATAGCACGTATCAGAATTTCATTCCTTCTTATGGCTGAATAATATTCCGTTATATGGATATATCACATTTTGCTTATCCATTTATCTGTTGATGAACAGTTTTTCACTGTCTTTTTGCAAGAGTGCTTGGTTTACAGAGCAAGGCTTACTTACTTTTAGCATTGTGGACATGCACAAAATTATGAGGAAAATTCTTATCAATATGAAAGAAACTCTAGTAATTTGTAGCCTGTCAAATCTTCTTTCGCAATGTCTTTTTAAAATTTTTTAATTTATTTGT
>NW_017732012.1:980468-1024192 GCF_001890085.2 Hipposideros armiger
AAAAAAAAAAAAAAGAAAGAAAGTATTAATATGTTTAAATATATGTTTGGAGCAAAATTAGGGAGTTTAAATATACTTTTTCCTGAAACTTGAAGAAGAAAGTAATTTTCTCCGATTTTTCAAAAACGCCTAGAGAAGATTTTCCCAATTGCCTCAAGGAAATCCAGGAATGCCCTGCCATCTTGGGTCTCCCTCATCTAGCCCAGGTTTTAGGATATCTGACCTTGGGTGTAATAAGAAACAAGATGTATTAGCTTTAATAAGCATCTTTATTCCTATATCAGCCTATTCTATGGCAACATCAGCACCCCCAGGAAGTAACTAAGAGTGGAATTCAATGTTATAATAAAAGCTTAAGCTGTCATCTTGACCTGTTTTATCAAAGAAAATGTACAGTCTCTTAGTTTGCTGAATGTGTGTGATTCTTGGCCCATGCTGGGAGCCTCCTGATTTCTTCAGGGCTGGTGGGAGTGCAGTTTAAAGAGAAGATGAGTTACAGAGAGGTGGACTATCTCAGGAGAGAACGTGCTGAGCGAGACCTTGGGTTCTAGTCCACATCCTACCACTAAATTACTGTGAAATAACACATGTCACCACCCTTTTTCTTTGAGCTTCTATTCCTCCACAGGAGAGATGTTTTCAGGGGGAGGAGGGGGGTCAAATCAAGTTCACTGAATTTGAGAATGTGATGTTCTGTGTCATGGCCACTGCCAGATGAAATGGAAGATTATCTCAAAGCATTAATGCAGGAAGGAGGCTTGTGGCAAATGATCAGTCAGGAAATGATCATGGGAACCAGTTATGGTCTTTTTCTTTAACTCCTATCAGATCAAGCTCTAACTCAAAGAAAACCAAACCAACCAAGCAGCCAAACAAAAACGCTCAATTGCAGTCTTTCTGGGGACAAAATAAGTGGAACAGAGAAGCAATTTAAATGCTTTCTTACTAGTTTCCATTTTCTTTCACAAGGGATTTGCAGCGACTTCAGGGAATTAGAATAAGAAGTAAAGAGAAGATGCTAGGCAATTATCGCATTAATTATGCATACAATATCTTCTGGACACACAGAGACGTTAGTTATCACTGCCGGTGAATGCCACTGTACACATTTACTCTTTGCCCACACATGTAACCCAGAGGCTTTGGTATCTGTTAAGACACATATGAATGAATACCTTTGCATATTCACTCATACTCTAAAACATACACAAACACTGAGTTTCTTATTTTATATGCAAGGGTTTCCCATCATTTTTTTGGTCTTCAGACTTATAGTTTTATCCTTTTCTTGCTCATGAGCAAGGACAATATCACATTGAAAATTCATCATAACGAAGCTGTAACAAAAGCAAGTTTCAAATCCAAGGTGATAGTTCATTTGTTGCAAAATATTCATTACACTAATACCAAATCCTATCATGAAATTAATCTTCTGGGATTTATTCTTTATTTTATTTCATTTATAGAGGCAATTCCCTTAGGACATAAAGTCCTTCATTTGAATGTCACACTCTGCAGAGAAAAGAATCTTTTATCTCTGTTCTAGTGGGTAGCGTGGGACATATAAAGGGTGTAGTCAACTTAACTATATCTTAAGCTTGTTTCCTGAAGATTTGCTTTCCCCTCACCCCTTGTTATATGCAAAATTGACAAGGACTTGGAAAATGGGAGTTTAATGGGAAAAAAGAAATAAGTACATTGCATTAGGCTTAATAATTTATGTATTAAATGATAAGATGACTGCTTCTACAGCAGCATTTAGCTTTTTTCTTTCAAAGTTATTTGAATACCTATCAGGTGCCATCCAATGAAGGAGGAAGCTGCAGTGGAAGGTAGAGATGTAATATTTATCTTATCTGTCATGTTATAAGAATACAATTATAACATAAAGTCAATTCTAGGAAGTGTTCCACTCTGCAACCAACAAATCTCTACAACTAGAGTTTTAAAAAGAGAACAGTTATTTGGATAGGTGGTGTTTTAGTCAGCTTAGACTGCTGTAACAAAATACCATAGACTGGGTGGCTTAAACCACAGACATTTGTGTCTCAGTTCTGGAGGCTGGGAAGTCCAAGATCAAGGTGCTGACTGATTTAATTCCTGATGAGAGCCTTCTTCCTGGCTTGCAGACAGCCACCTTCTCATTGTGTCCTCACATGGTGGAGAGCAATTGAGCTCTGGCCATTTCTTCTTATAAGGACACTAATCCCATCATTAGTGAAGGCCCTACCCTCAGGACCTCAACGAGACCGTATTACCTCCCAAAGGCTCCACCTCTAAATACCATCACATTGGCGGTCAGAGCTTCAACATGTAAATTTTGAGGGGACACAAACATTCTGTCCATAATAATGGTGATGAGAGAGGGTGTAAGGAATAATTGTTTCACCATGACACTGGGTCTCTTCTTTGGTTTTCTGAATCTTATCTTTTTTAATCATCTTCAATCTCTCCCTTAGAACCTACTTAAAAGTTCCCTCAATGAAAACTTCTACTGGATTGGTCTGAGGAACAATTCTGGCTGGAGGTGGGAAGATGGATCAGCCTTAAACATCTCTAGGTAAGGGGCTTCAAGGAAGAGAGAGACAGAGAGAGAAGGAGGAGGAGGAAGAAGGAAGAAGAGGAGGAGGAGGAGGAGGAGGAGGAGGGTAGAGAAGAGAAGAGGAGAGAAGAGAGGAGAAGGGGAAGAAAAATTATGTGAATTAGATCAAGGATAGCAGATGGAGAAGAGAGGAAAGGGTGAAGAAAGAAAATAGGGAACAAGGAAGAAGTGAACAGTGGATAAGGACAAAAAAAGAATGACATTTAAAAGAGAAGCTAATGAGCAGTTTTTATTTTCTGCTATTTTGGGAGCTGAGAGAAGTGGGGCCTGAACAGGGAGAAAAAAATTTACTTACTTTTTATCCTTTCATGCCTTACAACTCCTTTACTCTGTATGTCACCTTGATTGGTTTTTCTGATTTCTTACAGGATTATTTCAAACAGCTTGGTACAGAAGTGTGGTGCCATCAACAAGCATGGTCTGAGTGCCTCTAGCTGCGAAGTTCTTTTACAGTGGGTCTGTAAGAAGGTCCGACTTTAATGGCTGGTCAGATCTGCCATATGGCTCCCTAGAGAAGAAACTGGCCTCTGCGTGCTGGGATATCCACGAGTGTATGCTGACTGCGTGCTGACCTTGTAGGACATGGCATTCAATGTGAGATTAACGCGGCTCCCCCGTGATTGATGGTTTATTGCTGGGCTCTCTTTAAGAGTGTTTAGATATTATCATAACAAATTAAAGACCAGATCTAGGCAAATTTGTGAAATAGGTAACTTTTGTTTTAGGATTTCTCACCCTAGTGACTTTATTCCAGTCCACACCATCTCTATCATTTACCTTTTCTATCTTATGTCCTGAGCTGATCTGATGAGATCTATGCAAATACATCCTATTGCTAATGTGCTAGAGGGTTTTTATGTGTGCTAATGGTTGACATGTCACTTCTCCCTGATAATGTATTTTTTTTCCTAACCGGTGGCCCTTTGCAGATAAAGCTTTATTCTAAAGAATAATGCTAATGGTGAGAAAATAAGTTGTGGAGAGTGAATGAGAGCAGAGGGGGCTTTCTGGTTCTCAGCTCTTCATACTTAAAGACCTGGCCTTGACTGAATTTAGTTTTTCTGAGTATGCATAGATGTGGTTGAATAAACCAATGTGGGACTGTATCTTCTGCAAGTTGTGAATGTGTAATTTACCACATTCTTGCTAATTGACCACAGTGGTCAATCTGATAAGGCATTTTTATAGAGGATAATTTCTGGAAGTAGTTTATGTGGTTGATCCCTAAATTATTTTAGGCACTAATGCCTCAGAAATGAGAAAAAAAACTTCATTATTTCTTTTTGGTAGTGTTTGGACATAGATAAGGAGAGAAGGTGCTGTTCATGGCTATAGGAGGAAGTAAGGATGGGAACCATGTTCTAAACCTCTGATGATGCTGGATTGTAATCTGTTTACTTGTCTTCCTCTTTGATAGTATTTTTAGGAGTGGACTGTATCTTATCGTTATTGTATCCCAAACACTTAAAATAGTGCTTATATCAGTGACTATTAAATAAATGAATGGATGAATAAAAAATAAGAATTTAAAATTTTTATTCTAGTTGTGTCTATTAGTCTAAGAGTTAATTAGAGGGATTAAGGGCAAGAAACACAGCATATTTTAGTCCTTCCTCACCCCACCCATACGAGCATGTAATAGCTGATTCTAAAAAGGCAAAGGGCCAGTTTAATCCAGATGTAATGTTCATAGAAGGAAGTAGTAGAAACCAACTCCCATCTCCCTCTGATCTCTTACCTTTGGTTCTGGGGCCACAGGGTATCTCTTGGTTATGTTTGTGATGCTAGCGACTCGCACTTGGTTAAGTGTAATGATAGTGATTCCACTTGGGCCATGGCTTGGATGCTATGGAGTGCACAATCTCATTTACTTATTCAAAGAGAAATAAAGGAATCCTCTCCGGAGCAGGCAGGATGTGTGCAGCTCTCCTCTGTGACTAGGCTCGGTCCTCTTGTAAGGATTTTCTCCACCTGTCATCAGAATTGGGACAAGTTCTTTACTGCTTTGTCTCCCTTAAGGATGTTGCATTTGAAATAGCTTATTTCCTAGTCATTTGTTTATTCCTTAGACTTATTTGTTAGAAGCTAGGATCAGTGATTGACTCAATCCTTTTACTTTGCCTAGTGAAATAAAGTTTGGTAAAACTAGAAACTAAGGGCCGGCTGAGTGGCTCAGTTGGTTAAGAGCTCGCTCAACAGTTTGAGCTCTGAGCAACAGCAGTTTGAGTCCTGGCCCGAGCTGAGCTGCCTCTGAGCTGCCAACAGGTGGCAGGGTGGCTCAGCTGAACAAACAAACAAACAAACAAAAACAAAAAAACCTAGAAACTAAAGATGTGAGAGAGTTCCATTTCCTCTACGTCCTCAACAACACTTGGTATAATGAGTCTTTTTTTTTTTTGTATAGTGAGTCTTTAAATTTTAGCCATTCTAATTTACTCATTGTGGTTTTAATTACCGTTTTCTTAAAGATTGATGATGTCGAGCATCTTTTCATGTGCTTATATGCCATCCACATATATTCTTTGATGAAATAGCTGTTCAAATATTTTGTGCATTTACTTGTTTTCTTGTTATTGAGTTTTCAGAATTCTTGTATGTTCTGGATACAAATTCTCATCAAATATACATTTTGCAAATACCTTTTCCCAGTCTGTGGCTTATCTTTTCATTATCTTAACAGTGTGTTTCAAAGAACATAAGATTTTAATTTTTATGAAAGTTTATCAGTTTTTGTATTATAGTTCATAATTTTTGTATGTTGTCTAAGAAATCTTTGCCTAGTCCAAGGTCACAAAGATTGCCTTTATGTTTTCTAGACGTTTTATAGTTTTAAGTTTTGCATTTAGGTCTCTGATCTATTTTGAGCTAACTTTTATATATGGTGTAAAATATGGTTTGAGGTCATTTTTTTCTTCCTATAGATGCCTAATTGCTCCAGCACCATTTATTGAAATAGCTATCTTTTCTTCATTGAATTTCCTTGATACGTTTGTTTGAAATTAATGATCATAAACATGTAGGTCTATTTTTACATTTTTTCTTCTGTTCTGTTTATTTTTATGTCTATCTTTTCATTTTTATCTCACTGTAATTTTATAGTAAGTCTTGAAATCAGGTAGTGTAGTCCTCTAATTTTGTTTTTCTTTTTCAAAATTGTTTTAGCTATTCTAGGTCCTATGATTTTTTTCTGTAGATTTTAGATAAATATCCTATTTGTGTTTTGTACATATATGAGTATATTGGGGGAATTGCTGTGTCACTGGATACTTTCAAATGCTCCCCCCACCCCACCCCCTCATTTAAATTCTCTAGTAATGTACAAGTTAAAGTGCCTATTTCTCCATATCCTCATCAAGCAAAGGTACATAAACCACAAGCTCCTCACAATCATGATGACTTTCTACTCTGGCTCTATCCTGGAAGGGCAATGATGAGTTTTTACTTAGGAGAAGGTCTTTTAGCTTCTTCACATTGGAACAGCTATAAGATCATTGCTAGTAATGATCTCTCATAGAAAAACTTTGATGATAATAAAGTCTTTTTTCCTTATTAGAATTGAAATCATGAAGGAAATGAAGAGGAGGGGAGAAAATTGTTCTGGCACACAGGAGAGGGTAAGAAAATGATGTGATGAAAGCAAAGAAAGGAGTGCTTTTCAAAGTGGAGAGAGCACTATCAGTATAAAGTGCTAAAGAGACGTAACACAACAACGAGAGGAGCGTTCAGTGAAGCTGGCAATATGGAGGTCATTGTTCATCACCCTTCATTGGTGTGCTGGTGAAAAGTGTGACCTTTCAGTGAGCTGGCAAATAAATAGGAGGTAAGGAAGTGGAAACAATGAGTTTAGAAGTCTCTTTTAAGAATTTTGTAATGGAAGGAAGGAAAGAGATAACATCTAAATAAAGGGCTATAGGTAGGGCTGTATATTTTTACATATCGTAGATAGGAGAGAATAGCTCTTGTTTACATCTTGAGGTGAAAAATTCAGTTGAAAGAGGGAGATTAAAAATACATGCAAGACCAAGATCCTTGAGTTAGTGGATAAATATGAGATCCAATGTACAAATGGAAGAAATAACCTTGGGTAGAAAGAGTGGAAGGGGGAAGGATGGGTGAAGATTCTGATATGTTTGTTAAGTGATAGGGAAGAAATGTAGACTGTTCTTGCCTGATGAACTCCATTTTCTCAGCGAGATAAAAGACAAGGTCACGTGCTAAGAATGAGAGAGGAAGTGATAAGTTGGCGCTCTATGGAAGGCAGAATTTTGGAATTTCCACAAGAGTGACAGCTGCTTAGAGACACAATATTGCTGGTTAGCACCAGGAGCTCAGGTGAGGCTGGAGGCCATACATTTGTAATGACTTCAGTCTGCACCATTGCATGCGTAAGCAGCAGCGTGTCGGACCAGTAATAACAGAAAAGTCAAATGGTAGGAATGATGAAGGACGGGGATTTTACAGGGCAGTTTCAGGGGAGAAAAAAAAGTGTCAAGAAATACAATGAACCAGAAGTAGACAAGAAACCCAAAGAGTAAGGGACCCTGAAGTGAAGAACATGAGGGTTAGAAAAAGATTTGGTAGTAATAGTATAGGAGATGAAATAAATATGACAGTGTTTGTGTGTATATACAATTTCTCTGTAATAGATTCCTAAATGGGAGCGTCATGGGCCAAAATGTTTTCCAAATTAAAAATTTTAGTAGCTACCACCAGATTACAAAAAGACTGAACCAATTTTACTCCCAGTAGCAATGGATGAGAATACTGCTCCTCCCCCACTTCTCAGCTCCACATGTTCTCAGTGTTTTAAATTTGGCTAATTATTATCATATATATTATTTGTTTTGGGGGAGGAGGAATGGTATATCCCAGTTATAGTTTGTGTTTCTTAACTGATTTTATCTTTGTGCATCTTATCAAGTTAATCTGTTATTTGTATTTCATCTGAATTACCTGTTCATATCCCTTGGCCATTTATTCTATTGGCTTTTTTGCTTTGTTCGTTTGCTCGTTTGTTTGTTTGGTTCTTTTCCTTATCATTCTGTAGGCACTCTTTGTATATGAGGGAGAAACTTTTGTCAGTCATATGTATTGCAAGTATTTTCCTTCTGTTATGTTTTTTAAACATTATAGAGCTTTTTGCTTTCTATTAATGCATTTTAAGTTTTTAATACAGTGAAATCTCTCATTTTATTCCCCCATTGAGGATTCTGATTTTTCACCTAGAGTCTCCTACCTGGGATTATACATACATTTTTCTAAAAAATATTTTTCTAAGTTTATATTATTATGTTTTACATTTTAATCATGAATTTATTTTTGCTCTTTTGAGGGTAGGTCATAGTTGGAATTGAGAAGATAACAGTCCTGGGCCAAAGTCCTGGATCATTGGAGGGAAGGAGCAGGTTTGAGGATGATAGTGACAAGAAGGAGTAGAGTATGGGCACGGGCAGATGACATGGGCCTCAAAGGAGTCATTTTCTCTTTGTGGTAAAATACACATAACATAAAATTTACCATTTTAACCACAATTCAGTGGCATTAGTTGTATTCATAATACTGTGCAACCACCACCACTATCTATTCAAGGAGCCATTTTTATATGATGAAGAAATAATGGTCTGGAAGCCAAGGGAGCACGGAGCACAACCACAGCAAAAATGCAGACTTCCCTCTTCTCCTTCCAATCTCCTTCCAAACCACTTCCAATCTCCTTCCAACTCTGTGGGAAACTCAGCAGCCTCATTCTGAGAGAATATCATTTTTAAAAAACGATTGGGTTGCAGTTAAGGCAAAGAAGTGTGGGAATATTCTGCACCAAGGTTAATAATATAAGGTAACTTGTTTTTAGCGTAGCAGGGATTCCAGCGAGCACACCAGAAAGGATTTCCTGGCAGGGGCAGTGAGAGAAGGGTAGTAAGAGAACGGTCACATTGTGGGGGCCCAGATCAGGCTCCGAACAAGAGTGTGGACAGATACCAAGAGTAGGCATCAGCGTTTTATACTGACTTGGACTAGACACTAATGGTGTCTCCTATCAGATCACGCTTCCTGTTTCTGGCCTGGTTAGTGTATACACCTGTTACTACTAGCAATCGATTTTAAAGAAATGTTTGTACAAGTACACAAAGATTAATGTACAAAGGACTTTATTACACTTTTACAATAGGAAAAATTAGAAACAATTCAAATATCTATCAAGATTGAAATAGTTAAATAAATTCCCTTACTTTTGCTTTCTTTTTTTTTCCCTGTAGAATCAACCTTTTCAAATGAGAATGTTTGTATCTTTTACCTGTATAACTAGAAAACAGTATTAAAGACAAAAAGAAACCAGTCTGCACCCTCCCACCAAGTTGTCAAGCTAGAATGTTGATGAGGAGTTATATGGGCTTGGTCGTGCTGTTAGAGCATGCACTTGGACTTTGAGCTTTGTCCGAGCTTAACCCCACGTGGAGGGTTAGTCTTGTTCAGCTGCTGTGGGGTTGCGGGCTTAGTCTGCAGTTGTACTGCTTCGTTTGTGCTTTGGGTTACTTAATGTACCACCTTCTCCTTTTCCTCCCCAGACCCCTTTGTTAAAATCTACTCTCAAAAGTTACTCCCCGCCCCCGTAAGAACAGGTCTTGCCTGTCTTTAAAAAGGCCACATCTTGGGGCCGGCTGAGTGGCTCAGTTGGTTAAGAGCTCACTCAAGAGAGGGAGCTCTGAGCAATAGAGTTGCCGGTTCAATTCCTGGCCCAAGCTGAGCTGCCGCTGAGCTGCCAACAGGTGGCAGGTGGAAGGATGGCTCAGCTAAAAAAAAAAAAAAAAGACCACATCTTTGATCACATAACTATAGGGTCAGTGATCTCACTGCACACATTCCAGATTTTGTATGGGATGCCATGACTGCTGTAAGGTTTTGACCTGCCTTAGCTACAATGGCTGTTGTGGTTTGGGGTTGCCCTCACCCTCACTAAGTTGGTCCCAAACTGTTATATACATGACACCGCTCCACAGATTTTCTAGAATGTGTTCTGTAGATCCCTAGTAAGAGCTAGCATAGAGGTTTTGTGGTGGGTTTTTTTTTTTAGCTCTTTCTGATTTTTGCTTAAGTAATTTTTCCTGACTGCAAGATTCTGCACGATTTGTAACCAACTATTTGCATCTAAATGCTGCTTGCAGTGACAGGTAAAGAATGCTCAAACACTTTCTGGAAACCTACTTAATTACAATTACGTTCGTGAACTTGTTGCACTGCTCTTGCTGACTTTTTTGATATCAGACAGATTGTTCACTATGAATTTGTACCAACTGGACAAACAGTTAACCAAGCTTACTATTTGAAAGTACTGAAAAGGCTGCTTGTGAAAGTTAGACAACCTGAACTTTTCACCAACAATTCATGGCTCTTGCATCTTGCTCACACGGCACTGTCTGTGAAGGAGTTTTTATCCAGTAAACAAATAACTGTATTGGAACACCCTCCCTACTCACCTGATCTGGTCCCCAATGACTTCTTTCTTTACCCAAAGATAAAGGAAATATTGAAAGAAAGACATTTTGATGACATTCAGTACATCAAGGGTAATACGACGAAAGCTCTGATGGCTATTCCAGAAAAAGAGTTCCAAAATTACTTTGAAGGGTGGGCTAGGCACTGGCGGCAGTGCATAGCTTCCCAAGGGGAGTACTTCAAAGGTGACCATAGTGATATTCAGCAATGAGGTATGAAGCACTTTTTGTAGGATGAGTTCATGAACTTAATTGTCTGACCTCATATACTGGTTCTTTGTATGACCATATATTATATATTTTTCCTTACAAAATGTTTTGTTCACACTTGAGGACAGTGGAAATGTAATGGGAGGAGCACCAATTCTGAAGTCAATAAGACAAACCTATGTTCAAGTCCTTTTTCTAATAATTGCTGTGTGACTTTATGTAAAATGCCTAACTTCTCTGAAGCTAGGTTTAGCCATACTACATGATCATTCTGTATAATATAGCCAATCTCCTTACTCTCTAGTTTTAGTTCCTTCAAAACTCTTGCCACATTCTGTGATTCTTGTCTTCATGTGTTAGTTTTTAAAAAGTATTATTTACTTGTTTTGAAGATGTATATGCTCATAGTATAAAATTCAAAAGTTAAAAGGGGTATGTCAGTGAAAACAAGAGTTTCTGCTCCCACCGCTGATTGGCAGATCTGCCAGTTCCATTCCCTGGAGAAAAATACTTTTGCCTTTTTGTGTTCTTTTCTAGATATAACCTATCCATATACAAAGATATAGGTACACAAGGACACGTGCGCATGCACACACACACACACACACACACACTTAACTCAAGTTGTACCATAGTATACACACTGTTCTGAACTTTACTTTTTCCCGTCAGTTAACAACCTATCTTGAATCTTTCTGTTTATACTCATTAGAACTGTCTGATTGTATTTAATGGCTGAATAGAATTCCATTTTGTGGATATAACAATTTATTTAGCTAGTCTCCTATTCATGGAAATTTAGGTCATTTCCTCTCTTTTGCCTTTACAAACAATGCTGCAGTGACTGTATTTCTACAGATGTAATTTGTGCTTTGAGTGTTTGTAGACATGCCAAATTGCTCTACATGAATCTGTAGATTTACGTACCCTACCAGTGATGTATGGTAGTTTCATTTTCTCTACATCTTTACCAATGCAGTTTTTCATCAAATGTTTTTTTTATCTCTGCTATTAGAGAGATAAAAAATGGTTTCTTATTGTGGTTTTAA
This sequence comes from Hipposideros armiger, assembly GCF_001890085.2. Lineage (NCBI taxonomy): Eukaryota > Metazoa > Chordata > Mammalia > Chiroptera > Hipposideridae > Hipposideros > Hipposideros armiger. The sequence continues at coordinate 991,823 of NW_017732012.1, forward strand.
TTTGTATTTCTCTTATTAAGAATTATAGGGAGTGCCTTTTCACATGCTTAAGAGCAATTTGTATTTCCTTTTCTGTGAACTAACAGTTCATAACCTTTATCTTTTTTAAAAAAATAGCTGATTGATCTTTTCCTAAGTAATTTGTAAGAAATAATGGCCAGATAACAACTGTACTAATGAGAATGACTTTACCCTTTTCCCCTAGTCCCCTATGTCCTGAGGCTGGAGGGTTGCCTCACTTCCCTACTGCTGGTCTGTGGAAACAAAGATCAGAATAGAGGGAAATATAAGCAGAAACTGAATTGGTTATAAAACTGACATTTGGATTTAGATCGAATAAGCTTTTCAGGTAATTTTGTGTGCACAGAAATCGAGGAATAACAAAATGGTCTTATTTGGTTTTTGCACATGTATAATTTTATGTTTTTTTAAACATTAAAAAAAATTTTTCCTATCAAATTACTTTTTCTTCTCTTTCCCCAAGTCAATCACTTTAAAAACTGATGTAATAATCTCATTATTGGATTTAATTGACCTGTTGTGGTCAAAGCCAATGATTGCAGTGATAATGACAGTTGATAATGCACTCAGCCCAAGGTCATTTCAGAGGGTACTGAGTTAAAGATATACTTTAGGTGTTTTTTTTTTAATGACCAATCAAGGGTAGAATCTTTTCTATTTAGTCACTTAAGGAAAAAACATTTTCTTATTATCTTGATTCTAGAAAAACTCATGCAGTATTTTTACCTTAATCAGATATGAATAGTTCATTTGTGGCCAGCTATTCCCTTTGTCACTATACCTTTTCAAGGTAGAGATCTAGGATCATTTGATTAATAAGTTGTACACTATATTTAGGTCACTACCAGTTATGAACACTAGTCCTAGAATAATAGTGAGTAAGAAAGAAAAAACATGATAACATTCAGTAGCAGGGCAAGTGGAAATATATGTAGTAGGAGGCTCATGAGTGAAGAAAAGAACAAAAGAAGATAAAACAAAAATATCATATTCTTAATAAAAAGATGACATTGGGTTATAGGAAACTGAACTTTCTGGAAAGTAGGAGAGAAAAGAAACAGTAGGGTAGAATCAAGTGATAACTGTGTTATCATTTTGGAATGGTTCATAACCACATATACGTAATTTTAGTGTATGGCACAGAATCATCACAGTGCCAAGACCCCAGGCTTTTTCTGTCCTTAATAATGACTTGTAATTGAATTTCCTTCACCCCATCTTGGCAGACAAATGCCATGCTGTCCATTTTTCTGTTGTTTAAGTGCCTCCTTGTTTAGGCTGTCTAAATCAGGAAGTCTTTCCTTAGTGTTCTTAGGAAACATTAGACTGGCAGTCAGGAGATTTTTTATTATTCTGTTCTGGATCTATAAAAATGATACTTTCATATGGTTCAATCTAAATATTTATTGCCTTGTCATTAAACAACAATGTGATATTTGAAATGTCAGCTAGCTTTTCTGTTCTGTGCCTCCCTCCCGTGCTCACCTCTGGCATTCAGTATTCCTAAAACTTATTATTATTATTATTTTTTAAAGATTTTTATTGAGGAATTGGGGGAAGGGGAACAGACAAGTTGCTGTCCTTTTGTTCTTCAGTCTAGTTGTGGAGGATGTTGCTTCACAGGCCCAAGTTGGCACCATCATTGCGCTCTTTCCGGGTGAGGCAGATCAGTCGCCGGCTTCTGGACGGCCGCTCACTGCGGCTGCTGGCAGCTCACACTGGCTGCTGGCTACACACGGTAGCCCATGGCAACTGCAGCAGGGGCTGTAGTCTACGCTGTCCCCGGCGACTCACGGCAGCCCAGCTCCAGGTTGAGCTGTTGTTCAGCATCTTAGCTGTAGAGGGCAGTGTCACTGGCCCTCATATATGGGATCCGAACTGGGGCCCTCTGGCATTCCAAGCCAACTTTTAACCAACGCGCCACGCGGCCGACCCCTAAAACTTATTTTAATTTAGAGCATAATTCTTCTGAATCACTATCAGACCCCATTTTTTATACATAATATCGTGGTCTGTGACATCAAGTGGCTGCTGGTGATGCAGCATTTCCCAAGAAAGCCTCACTATTGTCTCTGGGATTCTTTGCCAAGCTGACAGACATTCTGCAGGTCTCCATGCGAACACTTTTTTGATCTTACTGGAAGTTGTCAATGGAGGATTTTAAGTAGCAATCAGAATTTCAATTCCTTTTTCAAATGGTTATTGAATGATTCATTGACTGAAACATTGAGAGATTCAAGTTGCTCGAAGGGAAGATCAGTTGGAAAACAACCAAGTTCATGCATGAAGAGGAAATGGCGACCACATCATGACATTGCCCATCTGACAGCAGCTGTGTGAAATGCTGTGGCAGACTGTATTTCCAAAGATGGTTACCTGGATCCCTGCAAACATGTTCTTTAAAAACAAGCAAACAAGTGCATTGATTAAGGTGTAATTGATGGACCATAAACTGCAGCTATTTAAACTATGCAATTTGATGAGCCATGTGCTCTTTTGCACTGTGTCCTTGACATCCCCTCCCCGCTGCCCCATCAGGAAGTACAGATTATTTTTGTCACTCTTGAATCTGGACTGAATGTTTGTTGTACTTATCCTTTCTTTGTCTCACCATCATTTATTGAGTTTGTGTGCAGGGCAGATATCTTGTCTCTTAAATTCAAATATCTTCATCTTGAGAGGAACTGTCCTTGAGGAACATACCTAAGAAACTTTACCCCAAACCCCATTTACACCTGATTTAGATGATGAGATCTTGCACTTATCCATAATAAGATGGGAATTTTGGGGGGAGAGGCTAAGTGTGTTTTGTATGTGGGAGAGATGTGATTTTGTAGCCAAATGGCAGATTTAGTAAATTTTGCTTCTGAAGATGTCCACAACAATACCTCAACTACATGCTCTTTTGTAATGTGATCTTGCTTCTCCTCCTTCAATATATGGAGTTTGTTTTACTTTCTCTTGAATACAAGCTGAGCCTGGAATGCTCTTGACCAATTAAATGTGATAGAAGTGGTAACACATGACTTCTGGGACTAGTTCATAAGTAACCTTGTAGCTTCTGCCTTAGTTTCTTGGAACCCTTGCTCTTGAAAGCTCTGAAATGCCACGTAACAGGTCCAGCTACTCTGCTGGAGGTACCACAAGGAGAAGTCCTGAGGCTGAATGAAGAGTGAGAGAGGCCAGGCTGTCCAAGAATACCAGTAGAGCCTTCAGATGATTCCAGTGCCAGCTGCTATCTGCCTGCAATTTCATGAGTGGTCCCTGGCAATACCATCAGACGAATCAACCCAGCTAAGCCCAGTCAATACATAAAACTTGAAGTATAATAGACTAGTTTTTGTTTTAACTTTTTGGATTTTGGGGTCATCTGCTATGCAGAAATAGATAAATTAAGTGGATACTATTCATTATAAGATGTGTCCCAATTTCTGGGGCGTTAAAGTATGAAAAATATGCAATTTAGAATTGACGAAATATAAAAATAGAAAAGCATGCAAATTACCTGAATAGGTAATTTGTAGAAGAAGAAGTCCTAATGGCTAATATGAAGAGATGCTCCACCTCTTTAGGGATCAGCAAAGTAAATAAAACAATCAAGAAATAAGACTTTTAGTGGCTCAGTTGGTTAAGAGCTTGCGCAAGAGTGTGAGCTCTGAGCAACAGCGGTTCAATGCCCGGCCCGAGCTGAGTTGCTGCTGAGCTGCCAACAGGTGGCAGGATGGCTCAGCTAAGAAAAAAAAAAAAAAAAAAAAAAAAAAAAAAAAGACTTTTATTTTTAAAAGTGCAAAAAATCAGAAAGTTAGATAAATATCGGCAAGAATATGGTGAAAGTGGGACCCCTTTATGTATTATTTAAGGGAGTATAAATTGGTGCAGCCATTCTAAAATATATTCTGGCTGAATACTGAAATTAAGTTTTTATGTATCCTTTCATTCAACAATTACAATCCTGGCTGTATAACCCAGAGAAACTATCACACAGGGCAATAAGTTGTCATGTATCAGGATATTCAGAGCATTTGTCACCAGAATGCAAAATTTCCCAAACTGAAAGTCAAAGAGAAAAAAGACTGAAAAAGAAATGGAGCAGAATATCCAAGAACTGTGGGACAATTACAAAAGGTATAAATGAGAATACTAGAAGGAAGATGACAGAAAGAAACAGAATAAGCACTTGAAGTAACAATGATCAAGAATTTTCCAGTGATTACCAGACACCAAACCGTAGATTCAGAAAATTCAGAGAACACTAAAGCAGTATAAATCTCCAAAACACTAAACTGAGGCATATTCTATTCAAATCACAGAAATTCAAAGACAAAGATAAAATCTTGAAAGAAGGCAAAGGGAATCAAAAAGCCTTGCCTATGGAGGAAGAAGGGAAAGAATTATGTTCAGACTTCTTTCAGAAACCATGCAAGCAATGAGAGATTGGAGTAAAGTATTTATTTATTTAATCAAGTTTTTAATGTATGAAATCTGAATCCTGTGAGTGATATATACATACCTAGATCAATTTCTTAGGTCAAAGTTGTGGTTAAATTCACTTTTAAATTTAATGGTCCAAGCAGCTGGGCCAGTTCTCTGTACCTTGATAGCCTTTCCTACCAATGAGATAAGTATAACAATCTGTGCTAATTCATTCCATCACAATTGTCATCACATTGTATTTTAATTACCAGTTTATCAGTGGCCCATTAGATTAGGGTTCCTTGAAAGCAGAAACTGTCATGTTCACTTTGCCTTGAAGTAGGTACTAAATTATTTGCTAAATGAGTAATGAACAATATTTCTTTCCAAATAGTATGATTTATCTGTAATTATTGAGCATTAATCTCAAAATAGTCTATATAATATGATTTAAAATCCTCAAATTTAAACAGGAAACTTATATGAAGGGTTTTAGTTTGTGCTGAATCATTTTAAAAATTTGTAGTTTTGAGACACGTTATTATAAAAGCCTTGTACTTATATACATCAACTAAAAAGAACTTAAAATTCATCATACATTTACTTTATTTTTTAGCTTGACCTTCTAGTAAATCTTTAGCTTCACTGATTTTGACTGCTATATAAGGAGATCCTCCCTTGTCTGGGTGATTTCAAAGCATAATTTGTTGATAAGCATCTCTTATTTTTCCTTTATTGGCAGTAGGGCTTACACCGAATATTAATGCTGCTTCCTGTTTTGTCATTTTCGGTTCAAACCCACCTCTGTAATAGCCACTGCTGATGGCAGATTTTGGTAGAATTTGAAAAACTTGTTTTACTTGAGGCTCCATGGCTTGCAAAACATGGCCTGCAAATCCTGCAGCAGCAATGGTCAGTCCAACTGCTACTACTGTGCTGGCCGTGGCTGTCTTTCCTGCCTCCACTGAGAGCGTGGTTCATCCTAGCCAAGAGGCCACAATCACTAACTCCACGCTTCCACCAGAAGGCAACACGGACACTTCTAGCAGGGGCAAGCCATCAGACATGTGCCTTTTTGGGAGCCGGCTGCACCTCAGTATCTGACATGGCCAAGCGCACTGCAATTGTGACAAATTCTGAAGCTCTGACTGAAAAACAGATACCGCTTTATATCTTAGAAAATTTAAATTCCCCTTCTTGTTGTGATATATCACAACAATTCTATTTTATACACTAAAGGCAATTTTAGTCACACTACTAGTCTCTTAGTAAAGGTCAAAGTACACCCCCTGTACTTCTTAAGATCCTGCTTAGACAATAGTTTTTAGAATAAATGTTGGGTGGTCATGGTAACCATCCTTTGGGCGATTATGTAGAGGCTCAGGCTTTGGTAGTCATTGTAGGTGGAGGGATTTGGACACAGTTAAGATAAGTTAGTCTTTAGCATAGAAAAGGTATAGCTGTACACTGGAGCATAAGAATTATGAGGAAGTAAAACCCTGATACTAATGGAACAATGGTTAAACTGCCCGGTATAAAAAGGGGAATGCTGTAAAAATAAAGTGTGACACTTTTTGAAAAAGCGCTCCTTTGTCTCCGCACATTTTTTCCTTTTTCCTCGCCAATGCTGTCTCCACCTGAGGGAACCCCTGGACCTGTGGGAGCTGGTCTCCCACAGTGCCTCAAGAAACATGGCCTGGAGTGAAGTCTTTAAAGTGTTGACAGTGGGCCGTCTGAGTAGCTCAGTTGGTTAAGAGCTCGCTGAAGAGTTTGAGCTCTGAGCAACAGCGGTTTGAACCTGGCCCGAGCTGAGCAGCCGCTGAGCTGCCAACAGGTGGCAGGATGGCTCAGCTAAAAAAAAAAAATAAATAAAAAATAAAGTGTTGACAGTAAAACCTCAACAACTTAGAATTTTATATCCAAATTATCCTTTAAAAGTGAAGGAAAGTTAACCTCTCAGAAAAACAAAAATTGAGAGAAATTGTTGCCATTAGATCTGCTTTGTAAGAAATGTTAAAAGGAGTTCTTCAGAGAGAAGAAAAATGCTGTAGGTCAGAAACTTGGATCTATTGGGTTGTCGGAAAAGTCATGACACATGTTTGTGACAGATGGCACTAGTTCATTTTTGGAAATACTAGAGTCATTTGCATCTATGTTATTGCTATGTCATTTGACAGCTGAAAGGTCTCACTTCATTCTAAAAAAAAATTGAGCGATTTGGTTGAGTTTTGGAGATTTTACAAGTTGAAGATGGAAGACCAAACTGTGCATTTTTGCCATATTTTACTGTTTTACTTTCATAAATGAAAGAACATGCATCAAACTTGTGAAAAGTTGTGTAAAGTTTACGGTGACAACGCTCTACAAGAACGTCTGTGCCAACAATGGTTCACGAAATTCCGTGCTCGTGATTTTGATCTCAACAATGCTCCTCGGTCAGGGAGGCCCACTGAGGTTGATGACGACAAAATAAAGGCATTGATCGAGTCAAACCCATGTTACACGTCACAAGAGATTGCAGAAACATTGAATATCCATCATTCAAGCATTCACGACCACCTGAAGAAGCTGGGATACTTAAGCAAGCTTGATATTTGGGCTCCGCATGAACTCAAAGAAGTTCATTTGACGGCGTGTATAAACATCTGCAATATGCTCATTAAACATGAGGAAAGTGATTCTTTTTTGAAGTGACTGATAACTGGTGATGAGAAGTGGATTATTTACAACAATGTGGTGCGCAAACAGTCTTGGTCCCGATGTCATGATTCACTTCAAACAACATCAAAAGCAGACATTCATCAGAGGAAGGTTATGCTCTCAGTGTGGTGGGATATTAAAGGTGTCGTGTTTTTTGAGCTCTTACCAAAGAACCAAAATATCAATTTGAATGTGTACTGTCAGCAGTTGGACAGTTTGAATAAATCCATCATCCAGAAACATCCAGAGCTTGGTAATTGTAAAGGAGTTGTGTTCCATCACGACAATGCGAGACCACACACAACTTTGATCACCCATCAAAAATTATTGGAGCTTGAGACAACATAAATTGGTAACTACAGTATTGCCTCTGGAATAGAAAAGACAGTTTGGGGAATATAATCAATAATGTTGTAAATATTTTTTAGGGGGCCAGATGGTCTCATGCTTTGTCAGGGAGACCACTTCATGGATGGAGTAGAGGCCTGACCACTGCACTGTACATCTGAAGCTGCCGTTGAATAATATTATAGGTCAACTATGATATAATACATATATAATCACGGGATGTGGAGTATAGTACGGGAATGGAGTCCATGGAATTGTAACATGTATGATATCGGGGGTGGGGGAGCAGTGAATGGGAAGAGGAGGTTGTCAATTTGTGAAGGGTGAAAAGGATGACTATTGCATTGTTTTGTACACCTGAAACTAATAATAATAATAAAAAAAGGTTTCTGGGTCCTTGATGGCACACATTACATTTGCATAACACTGTTACAATGTAATGTGTTTTTTAAAAATTATTTACTTTTTATTTATTGCCAAATAAAAGACTTGGTAAGTGTTAAAAAAAACAAAATTATTGGATCTTGGATGGGATGTGTTGCCACACCCACCATACTCGCCTGACCTTGACGTGTCAGACTTCCACTTGTTTCGCTCTCTTTAAAACTCCTTGCGTACTACATCTGCCAGCATGCCTCCGGTAGGGGTGGGGGACGCTGGCACCCAGCCTCTCCGGCTTCCCGGAGTCAATCAAGGTCCACACAGAAGAGGATGGAAGTGGCCCCGGGTGCCAGGGCTCCAGAACCCGGTGAGAATCAGGGTAGTGTCTTGTCAAAGCAGCAAGAATCCAACGCTGGCTTCGGGGATGAGGGGGACACAGTTGACATGGGGATGAGCAGAGAGCGCTCCTCCGAAACGGCCCTGTCGAGCCAGATCCTTTCTGTGCTGCAGGAGAAGGCTGCCCCCAGGCTGAGTCTGTCGAGCCAGGATTTGGAGGTGGGCGACAACCAGGGACCCTGCGACTCCCCTGGAGCTGTAAGGGTAGGCCAGCAGAGGGCTGTGTGGAACCTCTTTCACCTCTGCAGAGCCCGACTCTTAGCTGCTGATGTGCCTATCATATGCCAGAGCGTTTGCTAGCATCTCATTTAATCTAAATCGAAACGGCTTAAACACAATGGATACATGCCCTCCCTCAGATTATCAAACATTACTCTCTGATCCAAAGTGGGAATTAAATGACTAGGGAGGAATGGTGGGGCTCAAGCTTCTAGCGTGGCTTCTGGTCGTCAGTGGCTGAAGAGGATGGACTGACAGTCGGCTGAGGCACAGACAATACCAGAGGGAAAGGCACATCTGAGGGGGTCATCTTGCGCTGGCTGTAAAGTCAGGGAACTAGAAGCTTGACGAAGGGAACCCATCACAGTGGGTGCTACTTCTTATTCTTCATCTTTGTCCCCGTCCCAAGTACTTCCCCGCTGTAGCTAGAAGGGAAAGAAACTGTACTGACTTGACTGTGGCTAAATTTCCTGCACGTGGAGGACTTTATAGTTGCTCCAAGTAAATTTCGTTCCAAAGATCCTGTGCCATTGCTCCTGTGTGGTAAGAAAAGGCCCCTGCCAGTTTAATTATGAAGGAGGCCTGGCATTTCGGCATAGACATAACGTAACTGATCTTGCCTGACCTCTCCCCCAAAGAAAACCACGGGAGCAGCCGCCAGGAGGGCCGAGGTGGCGGTTCTCAGTGCTTCTTGTTCTTGCCGCAGCTGGTCATCAGGGAGGACCCCAGGGCACTGGCCGTTGCTCTGAGCTGGGATGTGAAGAAGGTGGAAACCGTCCAACAGGCCTGTAACCAGGAGCTGAGCCTGCGTCTCCAGAAAGTACAGAGTTTGCGTTCTCTCAGGAACGTCTCAGCAAGGAGGGATTCACTGCCTGGGAGAGCTGCCTAGTCCCAAACGAGCCAAACAAGACCCCACACGGCTGTAGCTGGAAATACGTGAAGCAAGCCCTGCGGCCTTGGTGTATGCTCTGTTATCATTCCTGCGGCCTTTTGAGCCACCCATGCCCTACTCTGCCCACTGCCTAGAGCCGTTCCCCTGGACAGGCTAGAACACTGGATCCACGGCCCCTCCAGGAAGGCCAGTCCGGATCTCAACATGGGCCCTTCCCCCGGTTTTGAACGATACAGCTGCACCAACAACATCCCACCTAATCTAACGACATGGTCTTGTGTTTGTTTAAAAGTCATTGTGAAGGGCAGTGAAAAGAAATTGTCATATTTCAAACTATCCTTGTCCTAAAGATAGAAATGCAGAATTTCAACAAAAGTAATGGTAGAGAAGGTGACATAATAGAGCCTTGATAATAGCCACAAACTTGTTTCTCAAGTTAATGAACTTTGTTTGTTTGTTTAAAGGCACAGATTAAGTTTACAGACCATAGGGACATACAGGGAGTCTAATTCACCATTTCTAATATCTACTTCAGTATTATGAAATTATATCTAAAACTCTTTTCAGTTTTCTAATATGTTTTATCAGCAGGGGGTATAAAAGGTCATTAAATTGATTTCTATGCCAAAAAAACAAAACAAAAACAAAACTCCTTGCGTGGTATAACATTCAATTCAGATGAGGCTATAAATCAGCACCTTGTTCAGTTTTTCACAAATAAAGACAGGTCCTTGTATGAATGAGGAATTATGAAGCTCATTGAAAGATGGCAAAAGGTTATCGAACAAAACGGGCACTGTATCATTGATTGACCTTTGTTCTTTATATAAATAAATGACCTTTGAAAAACATAGACAAAATACGTCATGAGTTTTCTGACAACCCAATACATAAAGAAAGGAAGAACATTTGAGAAGGAAGATATGAAGATAAAACAGTCTTTTTTTTTCTTAACTGACCTAACTGATAACAGTTTGTTCAAAATAATAATAGCAATAATATCTTTGATGCTTGTAGCTTATGGAAATGTGAAATGACAGGAATGTTAGAAGGGAGTGAGGTATTGAGAATATTCAGTTGTAAGGTACCTGTCCTACTTGTGAAGCAGCACCACATTATTTGAAAGTGTACATAGATTAGTTGTAAATGTATATTGCAAATTCTAAGGCAAGCACTAAAAAGTTTTTTGAACAAGTGTAATTGATATGCTAAAAGATGAGCGAAAATGGAATCTTAATGCTCAATTAAAACTAGAGAGGTGCAGGGCCGGCCAAGTGGCAGTTGGGTAAGAACTGGCTTGGGATGCCAGAGTGCCCCGGTTCAGATCCCACATATGAGGGCCAGTGACACTGCCCTCTGCAGCTAAGAAGCTGAACAACAACTCAACCTGGAGCTGGGCAGCCGTGAGTCGCCGGCGACGGCGTAGGCTGCAGCCCCTGCTGCAGTGTGTTGCCATGGGCTACCGTGTGTAGCCAGCAGCCAGCATGAGCGGCCAGCAGCCGCAGTGAGCGGCCGTCCAGAAGCCGGCGACTGATCTGCCTCACCCGGGAAGAGCGCAATGATGGTGCCAACTTGGGCCAGTGAAGCAACGTCCTCCACAACTAGACTACAGAACAAAAAGACAGCAACTTGTCTGTTCCCCTTCCCCCAATTCCCCAATAAAAATCTTAAAAAAAAAAAGCATTTAAAAAAACTAGAGAGGTGCAAAAAAGAGTGGATGATAAAAAAAGAAACACAGAAAAAAGGCAATGGATAGAAAACAGTTAAAATATTGTAGAGATTAATTGGGTATATAAAAATCAACTTAAATATGAATGGTCAAAATACATTAATTAGAAGGAGGATATTATCAGACGATAAACAAAACAAGACCCAACTATATGTTGTCTACAACAAACCCACTTTAAGTATAAAGACACAGATAGATTAAAATTCAAGGATGGAGAAAGGCATGCCATGCTAACACTAACAATGATTTTTAAAAGCCTGAAGTAGCTACATTAATTTCAGACAAAGCACATTTCAGAGCAAGAAAAACTGTCAAGGATAGAGAGGGGCTTTACATGATGGTAAAGGGGCCAGTTCTCTAAGAAGACATAACAATTCTGAGCGTGTATTTACCTAACAGAGAGTCAACATATATGGAGGGAAAATCTGATAGAATTGCAGGGAAAAATAGACAAATCCAAGCTTATAATCAAAGACATCAGCACCCATCTATCAGTAATTAACAGATGCAGCAGGCAGAAAATTGGTAAGAATATAGTTGAACTGAATAGCATCATCAAACAACTGGAGCAAATTGTTACAGTACACTTCATTCAACAATGGAAGAATACACATTCTTCTCAAACTCATATGGAACATTCACTAAGATAGGCCACATCCTGGTTCATAAAGCACATCTTAACAAACTTAAAAGGATATAAATCATACAAAATATGCTCCCAGATAACAATGGAATTAAATGAGAAGTCAAAAATAGAAAGATAGCTACAAAATTCCAAAAGATTTGGAGATTAAACAACATACTTCTAAAAGACGCATGGATCCAAAAAGTCTTAAGAGAATTTTTAAAATATGTTGAAATAAATGAAAATAAATTAACTTATCAAAGTTTGTGGGGTGTAGCAAAAGCAGTTCTTGGAGGGAAATTTATAGCATGGAATGCATATGTTAGAAAAGAAGACACACATAAAATCAATAGTATAAGTTTTCCCCTTAGGAGAGTTGAAAAAGAAATTAAATCCAAAGTAAGTAGAAGAAAAGAAATAATAAAAATTATAGCAGATATCAATGAAATTAAAAACAGGAAATCAGGAGGCTGCATAGGTCAGTTGGTTAGAGCACGTGGTCTGAACAACAAGGTTGCTGGTTTGATTCCCACATGGGATGGTGGGCTGCGCCTCCCACAACTAGATTGAAAGCGGTGACTGGACTTGGAGCTGATGGGTCCTGGAAAAACACACTGTTCCCCAGTAAAGTTAAAAAAAAAGTTAATTTTAAAAAAAAGCAAAACAAAAACAGGAGATCAATAGAGAAAATCAATGAAACCAAAAGCTAGTTATTTGAAAAGATCAATAAAGATTGGTAAAATTCAAGCCAGGCTAATCAAGAAAAAAAGACAGAAGACACAAATAACTTATATCAGAAATGAAAGAGATGACATTGCAACTGCTTCCATGGAAACTAGAAGAATAATGAAGGAATATTATGAGCAACTTCATGTTCATAAATTTGATAACAGATGAACTGGACCAATTCTTTGAAAGAGACAATCTACCAAAGCTCCTATATGAAGAAATTGATTGTCTGAATAGGTCTGTATCTATTAAAGAAGTTGAATCAATAATAAATAACATTCTAAAACAGAAAGCACCAGGCCCAAATGGTCACTGGTCAATTCTACCAAACATTTAAAGAAGAAATGACACCAAATTTTCTAAAATCTCATCCAGAAAATAGAAGCCAAAGGAACACTTCCTAAACCATTCTATGAGGCCAGTATTATGCTAACACTAAAACCAGAGAAAGACATTACAGGAAAGGAAAACTACAGACTCTCTCATGGACAAAAACCCAAAAGTACTCAACAAAGTATTAGCAAATCAAGTTCAACAATGTGTAAAAATAATTCTATACCATGTACCGTGGGATTTATTAGAGGTATGCAAGGCTGATTTGACCTTTGAAAATGAGTGAATGTACACATCATATTAACAGTCTAAAAAAGAAAAATCATATTATTATACCAATATGTGCAGAAAAGCATTTGACAAAATCCAACACCCATTCATGATAAAAACTCTCATCCAACTAGGAATTTAGGGGAATATCCTCAACTTGAGCTAACGTTATACTAATGGTGATTGACTAGATGTTTTTCCCTAAAATTCAGAACAAGACAAGGATATCACCTCTAACCATTCTTATCCAACGTCCTCTTGCAAGTCCTAGCTAATGCAATACGACAAGAAGAAAAGGCATACAGATTGGTAAAGAAGAAATAAAACTCTCTTTGTTCACAAACTGTCTAGGTAGAAAATCCAATAGAATTGAACTTCAAGGGAGGTTTGGGACAGGGTTTCCTGGCTTTTGATTTTAAAAGAATAAAGCATTAGGAGAATAACAGAATTTGAGAAACAAAAAAGCCAACTAAGAGATTAAGGTTTATGTGACTAAAATGACTAGAGGGTTTCAACATGTCCCTAGACTCCAACAATTCTTCGAGGATGGAAAAGATTGAGGTCAGTGGATTTGGGGGGGATTTCAGAAGGAAGGTCTGCATGGAGCACCCGGAAGGCTGGACGTCAGATTTGTCAAAGATTCTTATCCCCCAAAATGACAGGGAGGCCACAGAGTGGATCCAAAACAACCACGTGGACTGCAGACAGGTGACTGCTGCGGAGTGGAGTGCAACTGCTTGATCCTGCATTAGCTTACCAGGTGGGAAGAACCCCGGAATACCTGAGATAAACTTCCTGTAGTCTACTGGGACTGGGATTTAGAGTCACATTTCATTTTATAGAAAAAAAGAAATGTAGTATTTCTTATGGGATACACTAATTCTAACCCTCCCCTGCCTCCCCAAAATAAAATCAGTTAACTATTTCTAGGATTGTGAATGCAATTCTGCCCACAGGTAAGGACAATTTGTGCCAGGACCTTATTTTGTTATCTTCTAATTTTAAGTTTCCATGATTTTATTCCTCTCCTTCTCTATTCCCTTTGCCTAACTTAAAATTTTTTTACAGGTTTTTCAATAATTAATAAAGCAGCAGTACTAATATTTTTAAATCTTTACTGCCACCTTGTGGCTATCTTTCATTACTGCATGTGAAAAAGGGCCTCTCAGAGCTTCTGCTAAGCCTTCAGAATTGGGACAAGCGCAGGGGAAGCACATTAAATCAGTAAATGTTTTGGGAATGAGTCTTCTTGGTCCAGGAGAGGCAACTAATGATTTGCAACAAGAATACCCTTTAAGCACATTTGTAATCATGATTTCCATGTGAACAAAGAAAAAAGGGACTAGAACCGATAGAATTTATTGTAATTAAAGCTTGTTTCCTTTCGCTATACCCTTAATTTCTTTCATATTCCGTGCCCTGGGTTGATGCTTAATTAACACTTGTTGTAATGTTTATTTGGCTCTGACAAAGGTTTTCTCTTGGCATTGTTTTCTGAAGTGGGTTGAGAGACAGCATGGTTTGAGGTTATGAGCGTGGACACAGAAGCCAGACTTTTTGATATTGAATTCTGGTTCTGCCATTTATTAAATGAGTAGCTTTGGGTAAGGTACATTGCTCTGTGCCTCAGTTTCATCATTTGTTATAATAGTACTTATTTCATAGGGTTGATAATGGTAAGCACAGGTGCTTAGAGTAGAACCCAGCACAAAAGTGATAGCTTTTATCTTTTATCTTTTTTTTTTCCTTAGCCTGGAGACAGAGCTAAGGATGCTTGAACTTCAAAGTCCTTTATAGACCTTAGCTTCTACCATCCAGGCTTCTGTCAAATTAAACCAAATGAAAACTAGGACTCCTAGGACTTTCCCAGAGACCTTCTCTACAAACACCTGGAACTTCTGCCCCTCCATCCATAGGATAGATAACTTCAATACCTACTGTATCTGAATACCTCCTTGTGTTTATATCTATTCTTTGATCCTGGCTCAAAGTTCCAGAAAAAAGATGCTGCAATATAATACTCGGAGTTGGGCTTTGAGTACTCTCTATTATAATCTTCTAAGAGAATTCTTTTCTACGTATATCACCCCCTTCAACATTTTCAATCTGTTACCCTTTTATTGAATCTGAAACCCAACTTTAACTGACTAATTATTCATATCTGTCAATGATAGCTTGGTTCTACTGAGGACACAAAACTTCCAATTCAGGTCAAGTTCCAGTTAATTATGCTGCCTCCTGATGTGACTTATTCAACTTTGTATTTCATTACTTCCCTTTAATGTGGAAAATCTTTTCTAGTCAAGTCAGTCTTTTATTTTATTATAAAAATCTACTGTTTGGGTTTTTCTTAGGGTATTTCCATAAGCAAACACACTTTACACCCTCTTAGTGCATAATTAATACTTACTTCTTTCCCCTGCCACCCTTATGTGAAGCCTACTCAGACCAACAGCACTGTAACATTTTCCATTTTCTGAAATCTCTCAGCCCTTAATTGCTATGAATTTTTATTTCAGGATTCTATTGGGAGTCATATTGAAATGTAATAACTGTTTGTTGAATGAATAAGGATACAATGATAAAGTTTGACTAGAAAAAATGGTTTATTCATTAAAGCTTTAGAGATATAAAAACTTTTTTTCCCCCCATGGAGATCTGAGTCTTTGGAACGGGGACTCCAGCAGAGCACTTTTCATTGACATGATCTTCAAGCGTTTCCATGATCTGTGACAGTGGTAAGAAGAGAAAATTAAAATAGACTTGGGTTTCCTGGGCAGGGATTATTTCTTCCCTTAGATGGGCATCATAGCGCCTAAGGAAGCCCAATTAGTCTAGTGGGAATCAAGTTCAATTACTTATAATTATTAAATAAGCAACCCCATGAACTATCTGAGGTTTGATTGACCATCAGTGACCCTGTTCAAATAAATGCACTTTTCTATAATAAGTTGCACTGTGAGCAATAGGATGTCTATGAATAATATTTAAGCATAATTTTATGGAGGAGATTTGAGGGACAAGCCAAAGGGGTTCTGACTGCATTTGGAAGGAGTGTGAACTGCTTACCTTCGCTACAAGGAGCATTGTACTCAGCAATCGCAAACTCATCTGAACAAAAACAAAAATCATTAGGTGACGTGAGAGGGAAAGCAAACATCTATGAGATACAGGTCAGTGAAAGAATCTTTACTGTGGGAAGAGCTCTGTTGTGTCAGAAACATCAGCATCATTCATTTGATGGGTTGTTTGCTATCTCATATTATTAACTTCTTTAATACAGCATGTTTCTCTTTACTCTAAACTCCTGAAGGACAATTTAATATTATACTTATTTAAATCTAATATTGTCGTATAGTTGATTCATCTGTAGAAAAGGGAACTAAATATCCTACAGGTGTTTTGTATTAGTTGATATTTTTATGCTATAGGTAGTTTCTACAATGTATGTACAGACGGCAAAGACAGGACACTCACACTTGATGGAGACAAATGAAGTGATCAGAGCTGTCGGTGTAATGAATTGCCCCTACACATTTCTCAAATCTAAATTTCTGTGATCAAGAACTTAATTTCTATGTGAAATTTGCTCACACTCACCTGTCTCATAATAATCATAGACTTTCACTATGGCTGGTTTCAGATCTTGTACTGGGATATCTTGTACAACCATGAACGACAAACTCTGTGTCTGATTTGTCACCTAGAAAGCAAAAGGGAATTCAATGAGCCTCTAGGGAGGTTTCTTCTCTTCTTTGAATGAGTTTAAGTGTTCATTTGTTTTTTGGGGAAAAAAACCAAAACCTCTTTGTCAACTAACAGGGTTCTTAAATTTTGCAGAAAGCTCCCAGAGTGGACGAAAACCTCCCTCAATTATTTCTTAGATAACTGAAACAATTCATTTACTCCCATCAATGCTACTATACTCGTATGGCCCTATTCATAGAGGGTGAATGATATATGATTTTTATAGGTTCAGTAGTTACACATTCGTTCACATGTTCATTTATGAATATCCAGAGACTTGGTACAGTTTCATTTCTCCATCTTGTTGTGTTGACTCAAAAAACTATAAAAGATTGATTACTGCAGGCTTGTTAAGTTTCATAAATTTGTAAACTACACTATCCATCAATCTATAAATGAGTGAACTATGCTACCACACACAACTATAAAATGAACTTGGTTTATTGGTGGACTGATCTTATTATTTTATGGTCCAAGTCCTTGCTGAGATTGACAGTATTTTCCCCTTTTATATTGCTGATATGTTGTTCATATAATAATTAACTAATCCCAATGGTTATTTCCTTACATTAATCAATAGCTTCAAAATTACTTGAGGACATAATAAGCACATTTTGTGAAGAATTTCTTGCTTATGGGGTCCTAGAAATATTCATATCCTAATATTATAATAAGCCATTTTTTTCCATAGTCCCAGGTGAAATATAAAGGAGAGGGGATATTACTGGAGTAATATTAGAATTCTGAAATATTTAGCATGGAGGTGATGTCTCCAAAAGGCCTTCATTCACTTCCCAGACACCTCCCTTAGGGAGATTATTATCTATATTTTTTGCAACTAGAGTGGCAAGGCTCTCACCTTATCCAGGTAAATCAAAACATGGTTGGTGCTGACTTCTGTTCGGCTCACATCATCAGATCTTTCAAGCTGAAGAGAATTAAGACACTTTAAATGTTAATAAACAGAAGAAAGCCCTGGGGAAACCCAGAAGAAAGAATTTTTATTATCAAATTAAGCCTGAGGGTAAAATTTCTCCCAGTGTTTTTTGTATGTAAAGACAATAATGTGGTAAAATTAAAAACGAAAGATAACTGGGATGCACAGTTTAATATTAGTATAACACATGGCCTATGTGTAAAATTGATTTGTCTGAAGAAAAGAGAACGAAACACCCTAAAACTAAAACTTGGGAATTACCCATATTTCAAGGTTCAATTCACATTTCTATTCCTTAATGAAGGAAGTTCCTTTTTTTTACTTCTTTTGCTTGCTCTAACTTACAGCAATCCCATTCTTGTCTGAATTTCTGTATTATCACAGTTTATGTGAATCTGTCATTTCCGTATTTTTTTTTACTGGTTCATATGTCGATGCTTTATCTTCTGTGTAAGTACCGCGCACTAACTGATTGTGCCACTGGAGCTCCTGCTTTATCTTCTTAACAGGAGTCTAAGCACCATGAAAGCAGGAAATCTGCTGCCATTTTCTTTTCCTAGTAGATTTGGCTCCTAACCGAATGTTATACAAATGGTGGGCACCGATACAAACATGCTAAATTATAGTTATGAGTTTGGAGGAAGTAGAATAAGTTTTTCATAGAGATTGATTTAATAGGATTTTAATATTTATATTGTCTTAGTCTGGAGATACATAAAACATGAAACAAAATAGGGACTCCTGGGCTTGTAGTAAACCTACCGTTTTCACTGTTGGTTTCAGGGGAATGAAGCCAGATACCATCTTCACATCAACAATCGCCATATTGGAGACAGGGCGGCTGCCAGTGTAACTGAAGACCCAGGGAAGGAAGGAATTGGGGTTTTCTGTGTTATTAAATAGTCTCTTTTTCTGTGTTCACATTAAGCACTCAACAGCCCTGAAAGGTGCATGTGAGGCTTTCTGAATAGTCCATCCAGTGGTTCAGAAAACTGGCTGTGCACTGGAATCTTCAGGAATCCTGTTAAAGCCACAGAGAGCAGCCCTACTCTAGACATGATGCATCAGAATTTCACGTGTGTGGACTGTGAGTATCCGCATTTTAAGAAAGCTCTACAAGTGATGCATAGCTGGGCTTGAGACCTCTAATCTATGCCTGTTATTTGTTACATATACTTTATCTTAACTTTTTTTTTCCCTGAACAGTATCCTCAACCAGGTTATAATATTCTTGGGGACGAATAAGTCCTGCGACTATTTGACTATTGCTGCATATCTATGTATTTTCCCCAAAACTATTATTTTCATTTAATTATTGCTAGCAGGAATCCTAACTAGAGAGTCACTACTTTCTAGTCACGCTTTCCAAAAATTTCTCTTCTCTGTTCTGGATAGAGCAAAAATAATATAGGATTTCATAATAGAATGAAATTAGGATGACTCATTACATTATAAATCAGAAGATCAGGTCAGAGGCAAGGGGTAACATTCTTGATTTAATTATTATTGAGGGAAACGAAAAACCTTTAAATAATAAAGTTTGACAATAATAGATTCTGGAGGCAGGGGATGTACAAGGTAAACCCCATCACTGAGAAATTCTGTATCAACCTGAGAACATATTACTTTTTCAATAAATTTAGTGCAAACGTTTGCTGTCACACTGCTCTGCTTAATGAGGAGTGCCAGTAAGAAGATGGGTTGTTACACCCAGAATTAGGTGTTTCAGTCAAAAGGTCTTACCTGACTTGAAGTGAAATCTGGAAGCTGGTGTGGGCTTTGGGTCCATCACAAGTTTGGGGCAGAGTCTGCACCTCCAAAGCAAATGGGAAGTCTTCCTTTTCTGGGACAACATTGTATTTCAAGGATGTCTGTGGAACATCAAAGACAAAAATCTGTTTCTCCCTTCCCCAGGATTGCTCCCAGCTTCCTCAACTCTTTCTTTGGTTTGCTCCATCATTTCCTGAATTAGGACTTTTCGGCGAGAATGGTTACTGTGGACCCTGTGTCCTTATCTGCCCCAAGAGTCTCACCTGAAGGTAGACACATCCTTCTCCTGTCACTGTCATGCTGTATTCTCCAGGCACCTTTGGCAATGAAATCTGCTGGAGTAGCAGGCGATTGTTGTTGTCTACTTGGAAATTTTTGGAAAATGTCTCCGCAGATTGTATGGTCACCTGTGCAGCCTTCCCAGTGCTGGTGAAGGTGGCCGCTCCATACTTGGACAACGCATGGAGCGCCACCACTGTATCCTGGAAGGGACAAGTGGGTGAACGGCCTGGACATGATAACGAGGGTTCAGAGGCCCGTGGTAGCTGCCACAAAAGGGGTTTGGATTTCCTACTTCCCGTTTCCCTCACTACCGTATTTGCCGGCGTATAAGACGATTTTTTGGCCCTGAAAAATATGCCTCCAAGTGGGGGGTCGTCTTATACGCCAGGTACACTTCAGATAGACTGCCCATAGTGCTTGCCCCGTGCCATAGTGGCCTCCCGATGCCCGCCCACTTCATTCCACATACCGTTCAGGCATCAGCAGCGCTGCTGGGTGTATGCTCGGCTGTTATGCGATTTTGCTGTTATGCGATTTTACCACACTCGCAAAATCGCACACAGCCGGACCATACACCCAGTATGATAGCGCAAAATCGCGAATCGCGATTTATGTATATGTTTGATTACATACAGCCTTGTGACAGTTTTCCTGCATGTCATAAGCATTTGAATATAAATGTTGAAATCAAATCTGATATTGTTTTACCTTTTATTTGGTGTGTGGAAGGTGTGCGGAAGAGGGGGTAGTCTTATACGGCGAGTATATAACAAACTCTGTATTTTGAGTGGAAATGTTAGGGGGTCGTCTTATACGCCCAGTCGTCTTATACGCCGGCAAATACGGTACTTAAATAGTGGAGTTCTAATTTCAATATTGGTTATAATCCTTAGAGAGATGACAGAACCATAACCTTCATATAACTAGATGTTTTTAGTCTATATGCCTGAAAGTTTATTTCTTGGAAAATTGGCCTCTTTCTTTCTATAAATATATGTGGGATATGAAATGTAGAAAATATATGTGAGTGGGACTCATTTATTGGCATTAGCTACTATCTTACTTGACATCTGTGGTCGTATCTGCCACCACCCCCAAACCAATGTTCAGTTGGACTCTCGCCCCAAATTAAATTCTGTGTTGCTGAGGTCAGTGCCCTGAAAGAACCCAATGTCCTTTGCAGGCATGATCAAGGTCATGTTTCAGTTTCTCCAAAGGAAATAAACAATTATAATTATTTCCTTGATTTATTGACATTTTTATTTGGTTCTTTCTTTTTCACTGGAAGTTTGAATTCCCCTACTCATGTTTATATTTTCAGTTCTCAACAGCACTTAACCTGGATGACATCCTTTCAATAATATATTTGTAAGAAATGAGTGCTAACCATTCTAATAAAATTACTCATTTTTTTTTCCATTCAGATGGAAAAACAAAACATTATGTACAATGGAAAAAGGATGTGATGGCGTTTTGTCACATTTTCTTTCTCTTTTAGGGAACATAGGCTGACATCTAAATTCTCTGAAGATGAAACTTCCTCCTGTGTGCATACTGATGGATTTCTTAGATTAAAATTATACAGTTAAGCTCAGAAGGTTGGATGAAAAAAGATAGTTCTTTATGCTCCTGATGAACACGTGTTTGCATATTTAGAAGTGTATAAAGAAAGCATGAAATGCATCAGTTTTAGAAGAAACCAGTTGGAGAGATTATGAGTAGTGTTCCTGGGAGCAGTTTTAAAGGGACTCTTAGAATTTCCAAAAGAATAGTATATTTTTAAATTCATTCTGCTATGGCTATTGATAGTGGTGCCCCATTATTGCTTTAGGGAGGTAGAGTTGTTGTTGGAAAGAAGATACTGTGATAATAACAAAGGGATAGGTGCCAAAATTCTAGGCATTTTCTTTTTAGCTCTCTTTGACTTTCACTTCCCCTTATTTCTCACTATTCCTGAATACCAATAATTGTTTTCTTTGTTTCAAGCTACTCTCATCTTTATTTTTGATTTTTGGATATGTTTATATCTTGTTCAAACCATTTGATGCTTGAAGGTGAAGTAAAAGGTTCTGGCAAGTCACAGACCTGGGTGGAAGAGAAGCCTCCTTGGGAATTCTGTTGCTTTGTGATCCACTTCACAATGTGCGATGCGGATGTCAGCTCCTCTGAGGTTAGGGCAGACTGGGCTGTGAGTTGAGCAAGGAGCACATAGGACGTCATCTCCACCTCAGCAGAGGGAGCCTGGGGTTGGTAAAAATGCTCATTTGGTGCCTTGGGTTTCTGAGGCCGTGTCCAGTGGACAGAATTATCTGGGAGTGAGAAAAAGAGATTTACAAGTGACTACATATTCACATTTAATTTAAGGTGAAAGTGCCCAAGCCAGGGCTGAAGTAAGGATTGCATTCCTATTACAATCTCTTGAAACTTATCTAGATGCTTTTCCTTCTATGTAAATCTGAACGTGGTTTGTTTCAGCCAGGCTAAGGCAGAGAATGGTGCTGGAGTCAGAAGCCCATAGTCATCTAAATTTTCAAATGGTTGCTATCGTTAGGTGCAAAATAGCAGAGCAAGTTCTCTCACTGGCGGTGGTCATTTCCTGGTTGTGACGTTATCTGTCATGTATGTGTTCACTGTAGCATGGTTTGTTATAGCAACAAATAAAAAACAAGGAAGATCCATGAGGAGAGAGTCTCTCTATAAACTATGACCTTTCTATGTATTGTAATATATTATGCAGCAGTGAAAATTAATGAACTAGAGATACAGGCACCGACATAGGGGACTCTTATTAGCATAATGGTGAACTTAAAAAAAAAAGCAAACAGACAAGAAATCAAGGTGCAGAAATACTCAAAAGTATGATACTGTGTATCTAAAGATGAACAACATGTAAAAATTTTGAATATTACTTAGGGATACATATGCAGTAAAATATGAAGAAATCCACAGAAACTGTAATGACACAGGGAATTTTTCCTACACTGGTAATATTTTATTTCTTAAGCTGGGAGGGAAGTATAAAGGTGTTTGCTAATTATTCTTTATGCCTTTTTGCATATCTGAAATATTTCCCAATACAATTTTAAGAAGAAATAATTAATGGCATTGTCGAGGGAGAAAGGTAGAATATGTTTTATTGGATATCTTGTTATCGTTTGCATTTTATTTTCTATTTCCTTGGCTCCCCCCATATAGACCATTGTTTGCATAGAAGTATTGTGTGAATATGAATAGATCTGTTAACATTATCAGTCTTGTGAAATGAGCATAAAATACCCGAATTTATTCATGGGATTACTTCCTTCAGTCCTTTGTTATGTTCAAGATGACATGCTGCACCAGGTAAGAGCTGGGTATGTATTAAGAACTGGTATCCTAATCATAGTAGGTCGTACTTTTATAGCACTTACTATGTGCCATGTACTCTACTAAGTGCTTTACATGTATTAACGCATTTAACTCTGACAACAACACTATGAGGTCAATCCTATTATTATCCTCGTTTTAGTGATGAAGGAGCTGAAACACAGATAAGTTAAGTGACCTGCTCAAGGTCACATATGTAATACATTTTGGAGCTGGTCTCCGGAGGTAGTAGTGCACTAGTACGGTATACTGCCTCTTTCCCTTTGATGTGTGACTTCATTAAGAAATCCTAGATTTTCTAATGATCTCTAGACAGAAGCAGAGAGGGGGAAGGGATCACAGGAGGTAGGTGTAGAGGATATTTGCAATATAGTAGAGAATGTGGGATGGGAGAAAGATTTCAGGTGTGTTCTCACCTTCCTTCACTGCTTCCTCATTAAGTGATTGGAGTACTTCGCTTCTTTTTTCCTGGTTACCCGCCAGGGCAAAAGCATAGGCCAACAGTGCCTTGGTGTAGACATGGCTTCCATGGGGTCTTTCCTTTGCTGACTTCCATGCTGACTCAAGGCAGAATATGGCATTGCGGACAACAGGGTGCTGTGAAGGGAGAACAAGAAGACGAGAGCTGTGTGACAGGGAGGCTGACATTCCCAGGTAAACCGCAGCACAGGAGGTAAGGAAGGTTTTCAAATGCATTTGTCCATCTAGCCTCATTCTTATGGATAGAGAGAACAGTATTTTTTATCTCTTATTCTCACATTCACAAGGCAGGCATATAAGACATACCTTTAGAAGTCAGTGTGTGTGTGTGTGTGTGTGTGTGTGTGTGTGTGGTTTTAGTGGAGAAATAGCCTAGAGGCATCGCTGGGAAAGTGTAAATCTTAATGGATTGACCAAATTCTCTGTTGATCTGAGAAGCACTGGCATTGCATAGAAGGAAAGCTGATACTTGGCTTTTAGTAGGATGATATTTCAAACAGCAGGTCAGCATTGTATCCGAAACTCAGCTTCAGCAGGGGAAGGAGGTGGTGCCTACCGTGATGGGAAGAGGAATCTCTAGGAGGGCTATGGTAATATAGGCGGAGAGAGTCTCTTCATCTTCTACTCCACCCTGTAACCATGAGTGAGAGAGAGAGATTTGAGTCATTTAACTTCTGAGAAGGCTTTTAATCAGTTCTTTGTTTTCTGCTGTGTCATGGAATTTATCCTTACCCATATTCACCCCCATGGGGAACCATACCATCACCAACCTAAGTGCCATCCCCTCTTTCTTGGAGCTATCCAGATTTTATTTTCCTTTGATACCTTCCCTCAAGAATTCCTATGTTACTACCCCTCTCCTCATCCTTGTACACATCATAATGGACAAATCAAAACGAGTTCTGAGAACACTTCACCTTAATGGCATTGTTGAGCAGTGATCCAGAACTTCTGAAACAGCCATTGTCCTTCTGATGGTTGGAAAGCCAGGTGAGGGCTTGGGTAATGTGTGCTTCATCGATGAAGATGTAAGCTCGAGCCTGGGCAAAAGTCTTCAGTACAAAGGCAGTGAGCCTGAGGTGAGAGGAAGGGATGATGATATTTTTGTTGTTACAGTGTTTCTACAACCACTTCACAGCAACAGATTTCATTGGACACTTCTTACATTGAAAGTCATCTAGCAGAAATTCTTGTTTACTGAGAGCCCTGGTCTCCTTTAGACGCCTTGATTCATCTGCTAGATCCATTATTTCCTTGCTGACTTACTTTCTCTTTGCTATAAAGAGTCTAAGTACTTCTAATGTTACTTTTCTTAATTTTTTTGAGTAAGGCTTTAAATTTTTCTTCTCTTTAAAGATTTCCTTCTGTAGATGGCAGAATCTTCTCACACACAGCTCTTACATGCAATAACAATCTCTAATACTGATTTGCCATAGGGATTTTAATACAATGTTTCGTATCAACTGGGTGAGTGTGATCTAAAAAACATAATATAACCTGAAGTGATCATGGTTTATCTAGAAGTTATATGATATATTCATTGGCCATATCATTAAAAAGAACTCACGGTTATGGGAGTTATTTTAGAAAAAAGTAGCTATTTTAGAAAGAATACCTTGATGTATTATTAACAGGATGAATTTTGGGCACAAGTGTAACATACATGTATGTGAATCTTAGCTTATCTGCTTGTTACCTTGCTAAGCTTGGTGGAGGTATCTAGTATAACCATCTATAGGTTTCATAATACATAGCTGATAAGGTTACTGTGAATGTCATTATGATAATAAATGTAAATGAGCTGGAATAAAGATAGAAGCTCAAAAAACTCTCTCTTACCAGGTGTTGCCTGCACTCCTGCTATAGTTCTCCCCAAAGGTGCTATAGGAGCCATCATAGTGCTTGTAGGTTAGCTGTCTCTGGTAACCTGGAATGGAAGGTTAATGAAACGACCTATTGTACACGTTGTGCTAGAGAAATACCAAACTGTCTTGGCCTCTCTTGTGATATTTTTTAAATTTTGCTGTCATATGTTAAAAGGTTCTGAGTCTTAAACATTTTTTTGGAGGTTGGACACTGGATAGTTACAATGAAATTAGCTGTCATAGTATTCTTATCATAGTAACTGTTACAGTATGATCAGCTAACATATCATAGTATTGATAAGTAGCTCAAGCCTATTGGGAAATCGAATCTATTGTTAAAGTAATAACTGTGAAGTTTTCACTCACTCATTTAATCACTCACCAGTGTTGAGGTAGCCAATGGCCTTGGACTTGACCTCTGGAGTCAATTGCTGTGTTTCTTTTAGATAATCCAGAACGTAGATGTTAGGAGCAAAGAGGACCATATTCTGTTCTCCACAGCCGTAGGGCATTTGGAGGAGATTTTGTGTGTTCCGCATGGCAGAGCCTAATATGTCTCCTAGGGAATGGGAGAGATGAGAAGTCATAAAGCTCATAGATTATAACCTATCAGAATCTTTAAGAAGAAATAAATTATTAGCTGAAGTAAAGAAATGAGGACTTTTAGGAAAGGTGAGTCTTGCGTGGATAGAAGTATGATTGGAAGCAATAAACATGCCTAAAAAAGGAGAGAAGGGGGCTGGCCGAGTGGCGCGATGGTTAGGAGCTGGCTTGGGACGCCAGAGGGCCCCGGTTTGGATCCCGCATATGAGGGCCGGTGACACTGCCCTCTACAGCTAAGATGCTGAACAACAGCTCAACCTGGAGCTGGGCTGCCCGTGAGTCACCGGCGATGGCATAGGCTGTAGCTCCTGTGGCAGTGGGTTGCCATGGGCTACCATATGTAGCCAGCAGCCAGCATGAGCGGCCAGCAGCTGCAGTGAGCGGCCGTCCAGAGGCCGGCGACGGATCTGCCTCGCCCGGGAAGAGCGCAATGATGGTGGCAACTTGGGCCAGTGAAGCGACGTCCTCCACAACTAGAGTGAAGAACAAGACGACAGCAACTTGTCTGTTCCCCTTCCCCCAATTCCCCAGTGTTGTTCCCATCGCCCCAATTCCCCAATAAAAATCTTAAAAAAAAAGGAGAGAAGAAAGAAGTTAAAGACTTGGTATTTTGAAAAAGTATTTACAATAGAGTCGGTGGAACTGTAACAGCTATATACAATGTCTGTCAGAGGGGTAGTAGATTGGGGGAGGGGGGTTATCACTTTGTGAGGGGTATAAATGTCTAACTATTATATTGTTTTGCACACCTGAAACTAATTAAAAGAGTATTTATGGAAAAGAGATATAGTACAAACTGTCAATATAGTAGAATATTCTACTAGGGCTAGAGACTCACCTAAAACTGAGAAGGAGGCTCGGGCAGATTCTTCTACCAAATTTGGTGGCAGCTTCAGGGATACTTTGTCAGATACCTCAGCACCTAGAGAAAGAAACGAATCAGCCATAATGAAAATTATTTCTGCTATCTATCTCCCCAAAGAGCTCTCAGACCTAGAAGTCCGAACTATGCCTTACACCAAAACGTCTGAGAAGTTGTCTCTCTTTTAATATTCTAGATTTTTATATCTTAAGTGTGTATGAATGGGATTCTGAGATTTCCAGAACTTCTCCCTTCCCCAATTTTTTTTTCTCTGTGTATGTAGAATTACATTCCAAAAGAAGTCTACAAATTGAAAAGAACCCATGATGTCATCCTATGGCTAACACAAGATGGTTATCATAAGATATATTTAAATGTCCATTCCCAACCTCCTTACTCAATAGTTGTATGGAAAAAAAACCCTTATATATACATAAACAAAATAAAGATATCCAGCAAGTTCCTGAATTCTACAATAATGCTCATCTTAACTTCCATCGTGTTTCACCAGATATGAAGACAATATTTTTATGGAAGCCCTAGACATGGGGGTGGACATGAAGATGAACAGAATTTGACTCACTGAAAATAAATAAAATAATTGCTTCTGATAAACATACATTTACTGCCATTTTAATGTTGGTGAAATACAAGAAGTTGAAAAAAAGAGAAAATGTGGTATTTATATTCATACTACATTCCTTCCTCATAAAATTAATAAAACTTTTGTCAAAGGGTACAAAGTTTCAGTTATGCAAGATGAACTAGTTCTAAAGAGCTACTGTACAGCATAAAGCCTGTATTGTACACTTAAACATTTGATAATAGGATAGATCTTATATTAAGTATTCTTATCGCACACAAAATATAACAATAAATAAGAGAATGGGAAGGAACTCTTGGAGGTGATAGATAGGTTTAAGGTATAGATTACGGTGACAGTTTCACAGATGTATACTTAAATCTCCAAACTCATCAAGTTGTATATATTAATTATGTATGTTTCATTAATTATATTAATTACATATGGTCATGTAATTAAATTTAATCATGTAATTAAATACCTAATATAATTATGTATTAAATACATACATACTTGTATGTCAAAAAAAAGTCTCTTACTTTCCAAAAAAAAAAAACTTCTATAAGGAAACATGCTATAAGTGAAGTAAAAAGACAAATTACCAAGTGAAAGAAAATATTTGCAACTTATTCAATAAAGATTCAGTATCATACAGCTGAATCAGAAAAAAGACAAACTACTCCATTATGAAGTCAAAATATATGAAAGCAATCACAAATATGCAAAAAAAGCTCATCCTCACTTGTGATTAGAGAAATATAAATTAAAACAACAATATATAATACCATCCAAATTTTTGGTGAAAATTAAAAACTTTGATGGTAACAGGTGATGGTGATCATCATGGGGAATATACACTGGTGGAAATATAAATGTATTTAGGTAATAAAGGGATAGATTTTTTTAGTTCTATTAAAATTAAAAAATATACTTATTGCCTCTTAATCTGGGATTTCATATTTTGGTATGAAAGTAGACATACTTGCATATGTACACAAGGAAGTCTGTATGTATGTATGTATGTATGCATGTATTCGTTCATTCACTCATTCATTCATTCTGGCAAATACTTGGAAAAACCAATTTAGGAATGGCTAATAAACCAAGCAGAACTGTCATACATTGATAGCATGGAATTAAAGGTAACTGAAAGGAATTACCTAGATTTATAATTTAACATGGATAAATATCTAAGACAAGTTACTGAGTAAAAAAAAAAGAAAGTTATAGAATGAAACTTACGCCATACATGTAAATTATATATACACAAATTTATCTATACATATTATTTCTAAACGTACATGGATGATCATTAAAGTATTGGGAAAAGTTTTAAGGGGGTGACATTAACCTTTAATACGAAGTTCTGTTTTGTTTTGTTTTAAAAGGAGAACATATTTTTGTATTGCATGGGTGATTAAAATTAATTTTAATAAAGCTATTTGATGATTAGCCCTAGATGCATAAGAGATAAATCAAAATGAAGAACTCAGAATTGGAGGAGAAACCATGATAAAGGGATTTTGTAGTAACACCAAATTCACTTAAAAGTAGAAATAAGGCTAAACAACCAGGCAATTGTGTTTTTAGAACATATTTTATATATTTTAAGTCTTGACAATGTAAAAATCATAGTGAACGGAAATTAGTAGGTAGACAGAGAAAGGCAAGAAACATATGTATGATGTTGATTTGACATTGGTTTGAGGTAAGAACACTTTGTGTTGATAAATTTTTTAGTGGACTAAATTTCTATAAATGTTTTTGTTTAGACTAGAAAATTCTCCATCAATATAAAATTATATCTTTTACTGTAAGCTTCTTTTGTCCCTGCCAAATGCCTGATAGGGTATTAGGTACAGGATTAGCATCAAATATTGATATGACAGTAATGGTATAGGCTATGACAACTGTTTCTTTGGGAAATAGCATGGTCCCACTATCAAATGCTGTTGGTTATGCAAAGCTCA
The DNA here is from genome assembly GCF_001890085.2 of Hipposideros armiger. Lineage (NCBI taxonomy): Eukaryota > Metazoa > Chordata > Mammalia > Chiroptera > Hipposideridae > Hipposideros > Hipposideros armiger. The sequence continues at coordinate 1,021,344 of NW_017732012.1, forward strand.
GTGGTGGGGTGGCCTGAATCCAGCTCCCCATATATTGTATTACTAAATTCAAGGACATATCCTCTTGGCAATATTCTCATTCTACCCACTTTCTACCTATAAGAACATCATACCCTGGTCAGAAAGTTTGGTGTTTGCAAAGGTGCTGTAAGTAAAAAGACTCAGAATGCGTGAGCTAGGGATATTTTCCTGATCAGATTACTCGACCTCTCTAGAGACAGCTTTCTCATTTGTCAAATGGGTTGATGGTTCTTTGGGTTTTACTTACCTCATAGGGAAAGTGTAGAAGTAACATATAAAACTCTTGGAACTTCAAATGTTATACAAATTTTAGTCAATGTTATTTTAACTATGAAGGCTGACTCTTACCTGATGGACAAAGCAAGGAGTTGAATGTTGCTTCTTTCTCCAGTCCTTCAGGCTTTAGGTGGAAAGAAAGAAAAGTTGAGGTGAGAATGGACTGACTTTCAGGACATGTATAATGATATGGGACCCACAAATTCCTTGATAGTCAAGAAGAATTGGAACTGATTTTCAAATGTATTATATAAATAAATTCTACAAGTAAAAGCAATATGAAGGAGACAAGTTGTTAGATGAGAAAGTGAGGGGAAAATGTGAAAATAAATTAAAGAGACAGAGATGGAAAGATCGAGGTTGAGGCAGATACAGGTATCTGTATCTATCTATAAAAACATATTATAAAATATCTCATGACCATATGTTATTTAGGCCTACTTACCTAAAAGGTAGAACCTCAACTGGATTTACCATTGCTTTTATTGCCTCATTGTACCCTACCAAATGGGCAAGCTTACTCACTTCAACCAAAAGTGGCTTGATGATTGTGTCTTTCCTTCCATATGAAGGGACCACAGCCACCTCGGTCCCACACAGTTCTTGAGAGTCCAGTGCCTCTGCGCTCACGGTGAAATTCACATTGCCTGAAAAAAGGGCCAATAAAGATGAGCACCATCTCTCCCTTCCTCCACACCTTTAAACTCCAAGATTTATAAATGTTCTGTAACCTTTTGTTTGTTTGTTTTACAAAAACACAGGAGCAGGAATGGAGGCAGCATAAACTAGAGAATAGTGATACTGAGCATCATCACTGGAGGTGAGGGAAGTGGGAATATCCTTTTAGACATCCTAGGTTGAAAGACAAAGAAAAACATCCTACCATTTGTGTGTGTGGGGTGTCTTTACCTGAGGGAAGTAGAACTGGATATAAAGATTCCATGGATACACAATCTTTAAATAGGGTTGAGTAGTTTCTAGGAGACTGTTTCTCACCTAATGACTTTGGGGTTACTGCCCAGGACACAGTTTGCTGGCCATTCTCACAGATGCAGTGAGACTCTTGTTCCTTCTCCACTGGGACAGCTAGGAATGCAGGAGAGGCTTCTAGCTTCACACTGACCTGAAGCCACACATGAGACAGAGATAAAAAGGTCAGAGGAAGAAGGAGACCAACGGGAAAATGGCTTGAAAGAAAGCATACTGGAGGATTGGCTAGATTTCAGGTTGCCTAATATTGAAGATGATATAAATGAAGACCTAGTATCTTTGAGGTAGATTTTACCTCTAAATATTAGTATTTTGGTATAATCTGCTTTTTTATGCAGTGGGACCAGAGGCAAGGGACAGTCATGACGCCATGTTGCCTGTGGGAGCTCTGCTTCTTTGACCTGGAAACCTGACCATTCTCTGAGCTTTCCCAGCAGAGTATACAAAATTTATAAACCGTATGGTTTCAGCAGAGGTGAGATGCTCACAAATAATTTTTAAATATGATTAATGATACATGACAAGTTATATATATGGGAATGTAGAGGATGAAACCTTGAAGAATCTAAGGCATGAAAATGGAGCCTAATAGATTTTTGTTGTCCATGTCAGAAATCTTCATGCTACACAAGCTTCCTAACCTTAGAGGGCTGTGATAAGGGTCAGATCAGAAACTTGTTGCAATTTGGTATTTGGAGATATCAGCAACCCTAGTTATGAATAAACATATGAATATCTTTGATAGTATTCTTCCTCTGCAGGAGTTTGTTAGTATTCCTAGAAATACAATTTTTAATTGATCTTATGTTCAAGAGACATCCTTACCCGGATGCATTTGGGAAGGTAGTTTAGGACAGTGGCCTTGAGTGCGAAGGCCTCTCCACGGATCACAGAGTAGGGCATTGTGAGCTCTACAAAGAAGGGCTGGAAAGCTCGAAGAGTGGCAGGAAGAGAGAGCCCAAGTCCAGTGTCATTGGACAGGCAGAGAGCCCCTGCCTTCCACTCAGTGATGGTATCAGGGACTGTTACTGCCACTTCAGCCACACCTGATGAGCTGGGAGGATGGCAATGTGAAGAACAAAAATTAAGCAGTCAAATCCTTTCTAGGAAGAGGACCCCTATAAATGATTCTATTGTCAAGACTTGGATGCACTCAGTAGAAACCCCAATAATGAAGAGTATAAACAAGGCTTACAATGGGAACATATAACTCCTTTTCTTCCAACTCTGACTGTTTTCAATTCTAGTCTTCTAGTAATATTAGAATCTCCTATAGACATATAGCTGTAGTATAATCTCTTATAGGCAACATAGTTATAAACTAAATATGTAACTTAAGATTGTTCAAAGCGGGAGGTATCATGCTACCCGACATCAAATCATACTACAAGGCTACAGTCATCAAAACAGTATGGTACTGGCATAAAAACAGATACATAGATCAATGGAACAGAATAGAGAGCCCAGAAATAAACCCATCCATATACGGTCATTTAACCTATGACATTGGAAGCAAGAATTTACAGTGGAGTAAAGATAGTCTATTTAATAAATGGTGCTGG
>NW_017732012.1:1025772-1033460 GCF_001890085.2 Hipposideros armiger
GGCAGGTTTATAATTTTCAATTCTACTATTACTGTGTATAGTTGGCCTGACTCATTCTGTGCATAACTCAAGATTGATGACCAGTGAAAGATCTTTCATAGGTGCTAGTCTATGCATGCCTTGTTATATTTAGTCGTTATGCCCATTTTCTGGAAATCTTGGAATTAGATTTGTGCAAAATTTCTTAGCCCTACTACAATTAGATTATTGAGACTTCATAGCAGAAGTATTTACATTAAATCTCTCCTGAAAACAGCAATGTGTCTAAAAGAAATACTTGGACATTGGGAAATTAGCTAAAAATGGAAAATTGTGAGGAATCTATATTGTTTCATCTTATACATAAAGGAAGTTACTTACTCTACTACCACCAAGTCCCAGATCCACGTCTCAGGGAAGTACTTTCGCACAGTCTCTGTGAGAGGCTCTGAAACATGTTCTATATAATTACTGCCACCACGAAATCCTTCTTTAGTGAATGAGGGAGGAGACAGAAACAATAAATATAAAGCTTATGAGAGATTGTAATAAGTGCTACACAAAAAATAAACAGGGTGATGATGTAAGAACCAGGAGAGGACACTTGGGTGTTAAGGGAAGGCTTCTTTGAGGAGGTGATATTTTAGCTGAATTCTGAAGTATATTAAAATAAGCTAGGAGCAAGGTGGTGAAGAGAATCACAGAGAACCTAGAGACCTAGAGGCAGAAAGAGCCTTGGGTTGTCTGTGGGGTGGAAAGGAGTCCTCTGAGGCTACTGCGCATGTGCAAGTGGAGAGGTCTATGACACGGGAGTGGGAGGAGGGCAGGAGTCTAAAGTTCCCTTTGGTGTGCTCCTCTGTGGGAACAAGAAAAATTGTACCCAGACATTATCACAGTGGCTTTGAGAAACAATTTATAGTAATGAAAGGATAGAAGATTAAAAAAAAAATCTCTTTATTCCCATATGTGTCAGGAGATCAGAGTTAGGATCTCTCATGCGACTTATAATACCTTCTGTTAATGGTGTGTGGTAAATATTTAACAGCCAGCACAAAACTATTTGTGCATATACATACTTATGCATAAGTTTACTATAAACCTTATTGATAAAGAATTATAGACTATAATTTATATTTAATAATGGAACTATACAATAATCTTTATTTAAATTCCACATAGCCAACTGGTTCTTACTTAATGTTTTCCTAGATTTTTGACAAACTCTTTGGTTTGTATTCAGCCTATAGTTAACCACGATTTGACAATTTCAGACTGTTAAGTAAATGCTTGATTACTATCTGACTCGTTAAAGAAGTAGCCAATATCGTTGACAGATGAGTGTGATTTCAACATGAATACTGGCTGATGTTTTGGGGAAGTTAAAGAGCTCCTTCACTTGTTTGGTGAGAACGTAGTCCCAACTTGTGGACATTTCTATTTCTGTTTACACTGATCCTATGCCTGGAAACTTTCTCTTTCCTTTTCAACTCCACATATCTTCATTTACTAGATTCTTTATGACTGGCGTTCCTGATCCCTCAATTAGATTTAATTTTTTCTTTTCTTCTACATATCTACATATTCTATATATGCCTCTCTTCTAACACTTTCCACAATCTGCCTTGTATGCTCTCTAGCTTTGCATATGTGGGGACTTGGCGCAATCAGAATTTTTGGGTTTGTATTGCTACGTGACCTTGCACAAGAACCTTAATATATCGGAATCACAAATCTTTTTCTTGTTAACTTTATCACGTTTTATCTTTTTAAAATTCTTTTAATTGGTTCAATATATTAGATGATTAATTTTTATTAATTTTTTACCTGAAAGAGCTAATAGTCTTGGAGAGCTCCTCATGAAATAGCCTTCATGGTTTGAACAAACTTTGGGTTTATGAATCTTTGAGTTGGTGAATACCCTTAAGCCCATATCCTGTGATGAAAATTATCACCTTATCAGTACACAAACGTATAAAAAATATATAAGTACATACTTCTTTCATTGAATTTAACAAACAATCCAATTAGCTTAATATTAAACTTGTAATGTTCACATCTATAGAGGGGATATTGGTGTACTTATAGAGGTAATTTCATTCTCTTTCAGCAGTCATTATTTTATGTATGTGATATTTATAAATACAACAAGGCAATGAATTTCAGTAAAAAGGAAAAAAACTTGATTAATAGTTCAAAAAGTTACAGTACTGGCTCTTTGCTATCAGATCTGCTACTATTAGTGATCTTTGAGAAGTCACTTGAACTTCATATTTTAATATGAAGGCATTAAAATAAATAATTTAAAAAATATATAATGTTTTGTGAAACTTAGGAACTGACCATCTACAATATAAGGCATTTACCTGTAGGAAGCTATACATATCTTTTTCATTTGAATTTGATACTGGGGAATAGATGATTCCATCAATATTGACATGGTCTTTGGCACAGTCTCCATCATTTTCCTCCTGTTGATTCAAACTCTCAGGGAAACCAGTGAGGTCCTTTACTGGTAGCAGGTTATAAACCTATACATATACAAAGGACAAAGGGACAAACTGATTTGTCGTTTATTTTTCTTAAGTGCATGGAACAAAGAAAAGAATGATCACCACCAGTCTTTGAGTGTCTCTGTGGCTTCAAAAATTGATAGAGAAGATGATTTTGAAAAAGTTTAACGATTGTAGGGAAACAATACACTTAAAACATTCCAATCTAAGCAAGGATCATAGTACTTTGTCACACAGTTCAGAGGCAAACCTTAGACTCCATAGTAGAATGAAATAAAACTTTAAGAGAAATTGAGGTTCCCTATGTTTGAGACATTATACAAAGCCTCAAGAAGATTAGAAACAAATGACAGTTCTGTCTTTACCTTGTGGTTAGCAACTGACTCGGTGTATAACAAAGTTCATGGACACATATTCTAAACAAGCACATGAATAAGTATATGTCCTCCATACAGAACAGGATAGGGTTTCCTTAGGTATTATTCACGGGAGCAAAATGCTCCAGATCTTCACAAATACTTAAAACTTAAACTGTAAAATACTGGAAATGATGTTTTCAAATTCATTTGAAGAGGAAGAATAAGACAGACAAAAAATGCTGATAGGTGCACTGTTGTTATATTCATAGGAATTTAAAACTGATCGATAAGACTAGATTAGCCAAGTGAATAATGAAAGCAGACACTTTTTCAAAAGTAGCTCCCTCTTACTATTCTCCATTGCCCCTCTTCAAAGCATATTATATAATTATTGTCTGTCTAATCTATGAAAATGTTAAGTTCCATGAAAGCATGAACTTTTGTCTTTCCAGTAGTTCACTAGATTCCCAGTAGGCATACTTAGGACACGGTAGGCACTAAATAAATGTGTGTTGAATGAATGCAATGGTTTATGCTACTTGGAGCAGAGTGTTTCATTAGTAAAACACTATCAAGGATTGAGAAGGACTAGTGTTCTAACCCAGGCCTACTACTAAATACTTGAAAGCTTCTTATTTATTAACAAATTAATCAGATTTTCTGCCTTATCTATCCACCAGTTTTGTTAAATTAAAAAACCTGACTTGAGAACTCTAAAATTATGTTATACAAACACAAAACATTAATATTATTTTCCCACATATCCCCTTGCTCCCACTATTGAAATGTACTTAATACTTTCTTTAGAAGTATTATAATAATTTCAATTAAATCCCACTGGAAGGATCAAAAGGTAAGAAATCCTTTGTTACAAGTTTCCCTTTTAGGGAAGTAAAAATATAAATTTTCCTTTGTAAAATTTTGATAGTAAAAAAGCTTCATTAAGAGGTTATTCCAATTGGCTTTATATTGAACATTTGAAGAGATGAGCAAGTAATGATTAGTACATGTTTTTAAGTAGTTCTTACTGTTCCACTCAAGCATACCCTTTTGCTATTTCTTCTGTTAACCCAATATTTTAAAAGATTTTATTTATTAATGTCATTTATCATATAGTAATTAATTTTTCCTAATTTTTACTCATCAGAGACAATATACATCTTCCTTCTGAAATTGTGTTCATCTTGGGACACCCAGTATTTCAACTGATATAATTCTTACAGAAATACATTTTTGATATTTCATTTAGCTTGTGCAGTCTTAGTGCAGGTAAATGTACCATTTCGTTAGGCTTTTCAAAATGTTAAAACTAGTTTGAAATCGCCTATTATTGATTCCATAGAGCTCTAGGATTTCAGGGACTTGGACTGGCACATGGTTTTATCTCTTTCTCTTATCTATCTGTCTGTCTGTCTGTCTATCTATCTATTGGGTTGTCGGAAAAGTCATGATGTATTTTTTCTATGCTTTTTGTTGCAAAAATGTGTCATGACTTTTCTGACAACCCAATATCTATCTGTCATCTGTTTTCAGATGTAATTCTTTCTCACCAAAAACAGTGCACATAAAAGAGCTAAAAACTATTTACTCCTAGATAAATATAATAGGTCCATCCTACTCAGCTAGGCATTTCTTCTTGCTTGGAGACCCTTGCTTGGTCCTTCCTAACTGCTGAGGCTGATGGGAACTCACCGAGGACGGGGAGAGCTCTGCCTCAGGCCTCATGAACAGCACGCTTTGGTCCACTGCACGGAGAGCACAGAGGGACTGAGGAGAGGCTGTGACGTGCACGTGGGCAGGTGAGGCTGGAAGACTTTGTGCTGGGCTGAAGCTCAAATCCACCTGTGGAATTGAGGAGAAAGGTCAGCAAAACAAATCTCCAGATTTAACCATGTATTCACCAGCATTTTCTGAATGCTGCTCACATTCAGTGCATAATCACTTTGTTTGACTTCGTGGTGGTTGGCACTGTATAAGACTTGGGCTTTTTGTCCTCTACAATTTACTCTAATTCACAAGAATCAGTTGGGCCATTATAATGATATCTAATTATTCTTATAACTTATTAAATTTGAGATGCCATTTTTACCTTTGATATACAGTGAAGTGTTCATTAATGCAGGTGGAATGCAAATGGGTCTAGATACTTTCATGTTTTTCTTTTGGCTCTTTAGTAGTCTTAAAAACTTGCTTACATATTTACCAACATTTCATCATAGAAGACGGGAACAAGATACTCTGAATCGTATCATGTGGTAAGAGACAATGCATGAGAATCTTTCATTAGGAGTCAAGTGATATGGCTTCTTAGTTTGACCCTACCATTTCCTTGCTAAAATTCTCTGCAAAATTCATTTAACCCTTGTGGTCCCAATGCTCACATGTAGAGAATAATTGATAACCATAGTAACTTCTAGTTTTAATGTTAAAACATTTATTGTATGAAGCACCCACCTTGTTGGCCAGACAATTTTCAACGTCATATTTTGCAGAATCTGCAACCACTTCTCCGTCAGGTAAAATGGCACAGATGAGCAATCGAGCAACAGGAGCAATGTCTGACTCCACAGGGACTGACACAGAAAAATGGCCTTTCACTGGAGCACAGAAAGAATGAGGAAGTGATTATAGGTTAGACATCTCCCCAGGGCTAAAATGAAATTTTTATATTGCCCAAAGCCATTTTAGGAGCCTGGTCTGGTTAATGACTGCTTCCATTAGTAGGTATATAATAGATTTAATAAATGAATGACTGACCCTAAGAACTCTGTATCTCTAACAACTCTAGCTTTAGGGGGAAAAAAACAAACCTTAAGAGAGGAAGCCTCTTTCCTCTCTTAAATCATGATTATTACCAATTTTAAGTGTTTGCGCACCTACATAAAGTTCTGATGCTATCTAAGGGTATGGATATCCACTTGGCTACCATTTGATCTGGAGACCTTCACACTAAAGGAGGGATATAGAACTTGAAGTTATGAGTTATAATAGTAAGAGTTTAACACACTGTATTCATCCTTATGTCCTCTTTAACTTTCTATGAGCCAAATATTCTTTTCTTCTTAAAAGGAGCACTGTACTCCTTCGGAATTTATTTTGTTGATGTCTACATTGATTCTTTAGAGGTTGCATTAAAGCTCTGTGTCTACTTATGGTGCTTCTGTGTTGCTATGAAGAGGCAACAAAAGAGTAGTTCACTGATAATTTTCTAGTACATTGTCTTTTAGATTTCCTTAGAATAAGAAAAGCCGTCAGAGATTTATATTGTTCCATATTTGTTCATGGGGAGAGTCCAGTTCAATGGTGGAAGTACCCAATTAAACTCTTCATAAGTCATAACTATCTTCAAAAAGGAAAAAATGATATAAAAAATATAAATCACTCAGCACAAGACCTAGTGTACAGAAGGCACTCCAAAATTTTACCTTCTCTCCATTGAGTAAAACAATTTTGAAATGTCATTTTGTAAAGATCCATGAATATTTATAGTTTGAAAATTTGGAATAAGCACAGATTATAGAACCACTAAATCTACATTTTGAATGAAATATGCTGAAAGAAAAGAAAAATTTGATTAAGGGTGTAGAAAAGAAGCATTGCTTTCTCTTCTAAACTTCTTTATTGGGGTTAGATGGAAATTACCTTTCTCTATTTGAAACTATTCCTGGTATTTCTGCAGTGTAAGATTGAATGTGTCAGAATGGGGTATGAATGTGCAATTATGTAAATACTCACTGTTTCCCTGCTCCACAGGCAGTACATGAGTCCCAGTTCGGACAATGCCTCCCTTTGACATTATCTGCCAAAAAAAAAATAAATAAAATAAATGAAATGAAAAGGAATTTAACTTACCTGACAGAGATCTTACCACAAGCCTTGCCTTCCATGTGATATGCTTGTTTTATTGGACCCCTGCTGGCAATAATTAGCCCTAGGTGAAGTCAAAATTTCAAAAGAGAAACAGACTTTCAAAGTCGTGATATCTAAAGAGCTTCATAAATCCTTGCCCCAGAGAGAGCTTTTGTGTACAGATGAGTCAATGCAGTGGTCTTCCTTCTCACCAGGTAATAGAATGTGAGTTCCTTCAGCTCCTCCAGGGCCTGTCCATTGAGAACGTAGTGTGCTTGGACTGTCTGAGTTTGGCCACAGGGTAGTTCCTGAGGTGTGGGCTCAAGGTAGACAAAGCTCTTGCTTGGGGAGAATACATGGTTAGCGGTGTGATAAGCTTCTTCGTTTTCTTCTGACAGCCATCGGTAGCCATAACAGGGACTATCATCCTTGTGTTTGACCTGATGAATTAGAAAAACAATATTATTATTATTATTATTTTAATTTTAATTTTTTAATTAAAAAAATTTTATTGGGGAATTGGGGAAGGGAACAGTGTTGGGGAATTGGGGAAGGGGAATGTTGTGTTTTTTTCCAGGACCCATCAGCTCCAAGTTAAGTTGTTGTCCTTCAAACTTAGTTGTGGGGGGCGCAAGCTCAGTTCCAAGTCCAGTCGCTGCTCTCAATCCAGTTGGGGGGCAGGGGTGGGGAAGGGAAGGACGCAGCCCACCATTCCCATGTGGGAGTCAAACCGGCAGCCTTGTTGTTAAGGGCACGTGCTCTAACCAACTGAGCCACCCAGCCAGCCCAACAATATTATTTTATAGGTTATACCTCATAGAGAATCAGTGTTCTCACATAACTGCATTAGTTTACTGTTCTACCTAAACAAGTACCTAAAAATCTTTTGCTCCACAGTAAAAAGTGAGAGAGAAGGGCTCCTTTATTTTGTTTATCTGTATTGCAGGATGGTTTATGCATTTACACGAAGAGGTTCCTTGGGTTGGTATTT
>NW_017732012.1:1033760-1041330 GCF_001890085.2 Hipposideros armiger
CATCACTGGCGACTCATGGCAGCCCAGCTCCAGGTTGAGCTGTTGTTCAGCATCTTAGCTGTAGAGGGCAGTGTCACTGGCCCTCATATGTGGGATTCAAACTGGGGCCCTCTGGCGTCCCAAGCCAGTTCTTAACCATCGCGCCACTCGGCCTGCCCGGTATTTATATTTTTAAAGAGCATAAACGGAGGTGTCCTTTGCTTTGATTAGCTTGCTTGACATTTCTTTGGCCACTTTACTATGCAGACAGAGACACTGGAGCCATGAAACCTCATTGAGGAGACTGAATAATCTCAGAAACAAGAATTGCATTTCAGAAAGTTAATGATCATTTATGATGAGTTTCAAATAGGTATTAGGAGTAAATGCGATATTGAAATCTTAGGGGTCTGAGAACACTTTCTGTAAATAACATTGGTACAAGTATTGAGCTGGTGACTTGACTGAAGTCCACCTCTCCTGGGCTGTGTTAGGCTGATTCTTTTTAATGCCTCCTGTGATTCTGTACTCTTAAAGCATCACTGGCACTATTTGGGTAGTATTTCAATTTTTCTCTGTGTGGAAGTTGTTCCTTAGTTTTTCCATGCTTCCTCAATCCTCATCCTCACTTCCCAAGTGACATGAGTGAATCGCTGTGTCAGCAAAACACTTTGTTCCTATCTCAGTATGTGTTATAGTCATAACACATAAATGATCATCACAAGAGGGCTCATTTAAAAATAATATTTTTCGTTTTCATGACTAGCACAGGGCCTGACAGATAGAAGGTATTTGAGATACTTCTTGATTGCATAAATGAGTAAACATTCCATTTTCAGTTATTAGAGGTATGGACTTTCATGCCAACTATTTAAAGCTGAATCAACAAATTATTTATCCCTCTTTATATTTATATGAAAAAATTCTAAGAAGCAGGGTTCTTTCATCACTATTATTGTGTAATATTTATTGTGTAGTCATGTATCTATAAATGTATCTCTATATCTCCATTGATGAATAGAGGACTGTATGCTACACAAAGCAAATTATATGGGTATGAACAAAGTCTGGAGAAAATTCAAATAGCGGTACAAAAATAAAGTAAGAACAATAATTTGTGGAGTGTATATACTTGAGACTAAATGCAAATGATGTTAAAATGGGCTTTTATAGTAATAATATTTAACAGTTAAAGGAGACTTGCTAAGTGCTTTAACATATAATATCTCATTTAATCCTCAAAATGACCCCAAGATTTAGCTACTAATATTGCACCTATTGTACAGATGAGGAAATGAAATATAGAGGTTTTTAGTTACTTGCTCTTAAAAAGAGCTGAGTCAGGATTTTAATCTAATTTATTTGATTTTGGAACTTACACCTTTACAAAAAATTGTGGTAAAAACACACAACATAAAATTATCATCTTAACCATTTTTAAGTGTACTGTTTGGTAGTGTTAAGTAGTGTGCAACAGATCTTCAGATTTTTTTCTTCTTCTAACACTTCTAACACATCTTCTAACAATAATTCCTCATTTCTCTTTCTCTCCAGCCCCAGGCAGCTTCCATTCTACTTTCTATTTCTATGACTTCGCCTACTTTAGAAACCTTATGTAAGTGGAATTATACAGTATATATATTTTTTGTGACTGGCTATTTCACTTAGCATAATGTCATCAAGATTCAGCCATTTTGTCGCATGTGGCAGGATTTCCTTCTTTTCTAAGGCTGAATACTATTTAATTATACAGAGGGTGACAAAAAAATGCATACACATTTTAAAAAAGGAATTGTCTTAAAATTGTAATACTCAATATATACCAATAACAAAAAAGATGAATACAAGTCATGTGTATACATTATTTTGGCACCCCCGGTATGTATATACCATATTTTGTTTATCCATTCATGTGTTCATAGATATTTGGGTTGCTTCTACTTTATGGCTATTGTAAATAGTGCTACTATGAACATGGGTGTGCAAATATTCCTTTGAGACCCTCCTTTGAATTCTTTTGGCTCTAGTCTCAGAAGTGGGATTACTGGATCATATGGTAGTTCTATTTTTAATTTTTTGAGGAACTGCCATCCTGTTTTCTATAGCAGTTGCACCGTTTGATATTCCCAGTGATAGTGCACAAGTAGAACCCACACTTAACCACAAAACTCTACTGACTCCTTTATAGTCAACTTTTTCAAAGTTGATCTTAAATTGGTTTCTAATTTCTAGTTTTTTTCTCTCACACAAGTTGGAAATTTCATCATTGTTAAGTTGCCACCATTTTTCCAAGGCTATTTCATGTCACTTCTTTTAACACTTACTCTGACGGTGAGGGAGGTACTCGTGACGGTGGTGGTGTTGATGGAGAAGTGCACCAGGCCATGCCCATCAGTCGTGGCATTGAAATCATAGTTTGCTTCACTTGCTGTGATGACGACGAGTTTATTCGGCATGGGGACACCTTTCCCATCCACTAGGCGCACCTAAAGATTAAAAGCTATGGATCAGTTATATGGCTAATACCCGATAGGCACCAAACATTTTCATTCTATCAGAAATATTTATTCATTGAGTGCATCCTGTACTTTGAACTTGCTTCCAAGCATGGAGGCTCTAGCAGTGAACAAAACAAAGTTCCTCCCATCGTTGCACTTACAGTCTGGAAGCAGGCAGATACTAAATAAATGCATTAATAATATATACTTGCTTAGTAGCAATCGGTCCTAAGAAGAAAAATAAAACAGTGTAAAGGGACAGAGAGAGATGCAGATAATAACAGGGGTGACCCGAAAAATGTATTTTGTGGATATTTTGGAAATGCTGTGTATCATATATTCCTCTTGGAGAGTCACAGAGCCACAAGAGTTATATAGTAATGAAAAACTTAACCCACTGGCCAAATTTAATTGAGCTCCTCTTACTGTGTGGCAGACAATCAACTTTCTATGGATTAGTGTTCTCAAGTATATATGTGTACGCATAAGCATTTAGTACATTGCCTTGTGTGCTTGTCTAGTTGTTTTATTGGGTTGTAGGAAAAGTCATGACGTATTTTCTCTATGTTTTTCATTGCAAAAATGTGTCATGACTTTTCTGACAACCCAATATATATGATATTTGCTTCTCAACCTAAATTTTCAACTTCTGGGAAGGCAGGCAGATTTTATGAGGAACTTCCCATGTGAAAAATGTAAAATTGAGAAGCACACAGTATTAAATAAAGGCCTAAAGTAAAATTATTGCTAATATTAAACTCAGCAGATAAGTAGTCCAGTCCAGATGATAATGATGGTGATTCTTTTTCAGTATAAGCTATTTATGTTAGAAAGAAGCAGAGCAGCAAACTCGAATCAGTATTTGTAATTGATTATCAAAAATCTAAGTTTGCCAACAAACTGCCAGCTGTAGGTACAAAGAGAAGGATAAGCGTGAAATTCTGAGTTTTTCTCTTGGTGAGAGAGTCTTATGACTAATGGGGTAGTTATTTAGCAGGAATGAAATATCAACAATGTACAATAATAGCTCTGAGAAATTTAAAAACATAGACTATACTTGCATTTTAGGAACTGACCAAAGTTTCTGAATATGTTTGCTGTCATAGCATAATCAAACTATTCTAAAATTTAGTCCACCACTCCTTTGTCAAGTCTAGCCCTTCTGTCTTTTACACTCTCCACAGCTTAAATCTTATAACATTTCCATTAAGAACATGATACACAGTAATTACACATTAAGTTACATACAACTGTTATCTCAGACTGCTGTTGCAGAAGAAGTAATGTGACTATAGTACCCATGAAAGAAACACTAGGTACAGCAGAATCTTTTATGCTTCAAAATAAAATATTTTTTCATTTCCATAAAAAGTTAGTGTTAGAAGGTTAAAGTGAGTGGCCTCCATGAATTTGGAGATTCTTGTGAGAAAATATAAGAATCTGAGACTGCCTGGTAAATCATGGAAAGGAGTTTGAGTGACTTCGTATAATGCTGTTCCAAAAGTGTGTGTGTGTGTGTGTGTGTGTGTGTGTGTGTGTGTGTGTGGAACGACCTTGTAATTTTGATAGTATATTAGAATGATTTTATATACAAATTCCCAGAGGAACAGATTTATTTTTATGTAGCTTTATACTTTCAGTTACGTTAATCCACAGGTAACAATAATCAGGTATGGTTTTACCAGAATATATTGTGCTTATTAGGTGATGATACACAGTTTGACTTGTGAGCTGAAAAACACTCTACCTGCCCAAAGAAGGGGATCCCTCGTCTAAAGTATGGGTCCACTTTCACGAATGAGAGTTTGGTTACAGTTCTTGTTATTTCACTGGACCCTCTTCCAGTTAATTCCACCTCTGAAAAAGAAGAAGAAAAAAGTTCTTTTTTGGAAGGATGATCTTCCTGAATTTCTTATACTACCTCCTCCCTTTCAACTCATATTTTGGAAAAGGAAATAAATAAATGTCCACTGTTTTCTCCCCACACCCATGTGGTACGCAAACCTGTTCCTTCTTCTCGGATTTTGGCCTCCACTTCAAGTTCCATATTATACTCTTCTCTCTTCATCTGGAAGACCTTCGTTTTTACTTGCTGAGAGAAGCAGCCCTGGCTGTTTAGCTAGGAGCAGATAAAATAAAGTACAAAAACATAATAATAGACAGATCAGTGGTCAGTTAATCTGATGGGATTTGGGGGCGGGGGGTGGGGTGGGCAACATAACTTAGGTATTTCCTATGATAAAAACGCAATACCATTCTCTAGGGATTATTATTACATTGCACAACAGTATCTGGTTTATAATTGCCAAGTACATTCCTTAGTAGCTGATATTCCCTACAGTGAATGAGAGAGAAAAGCCCTAAAAATTTTGCAGTAATCTTACGTTAGCAGGCAGCTAATTCTTCACCAAAGCCTGGCTCTCCTCCCCTAATACATAGCTGTGCCTGGGAAGTGGCCACCCATCTAGGGACTGTGTTTCCTACCCCCCTGGCATCTAGGTGGGGCCATATGACAAGTTCCTGCTCATAGAAAGAGCAAAACTGACAATCCTCCCAGCCAAGGTGGTTAAGAGGTATGTTTTTTCCTCGTTTCTTTTTTCTTTTTCTTTTTTTTTTTTAAACTTTTATTGGGGAACAGTATATTTTTCCAGGACCCATCAGCTCTAAATCAAGTAGTTGTTTCAAAATAATTGTGGAGGGCGCAGCTCTGTGGCCCATGTGGGGATCGAACTGACAACCTTGGTGTTATGAGCATTGTGTTCTAACCAGCTGAGGTAACCGGCTGTCCCTTTTCCTCCTTTTTTTATACACGTGGATGCCGAAGGTGGCTTTGGATGCCAGGCATTGGAGTTAGCTCAACTTCCATCATTCTGTGTGGTTGGTACACCAAGAATGCACACAATGGACAATTACAAGAAATAAATAATTCCTATTATGCTAAGTTACTGATTTTTTTGAAAACTACTATAGCTAGCATAGAATTCTTTTATAGATTGCTCTCTTTCTGAATTAGCTAGCACCATGTTGTAACTCACTGCTTATTAACAATGCTTTGGTTGTTAGTTGCTAGATGAGTTTTCCACCTACCTGCTGACTGAAATTTTCACATATAGCCTGTGACTCTCCACCAAAGCAATGAGAAGGATTATTATACTTCCTGCACACGCTCATAGTCACACGTCCTGGGACTGGCTTCCCATATGTGTATCTGTCATAAGAACATAGCCAAATGAATCAAAGAAGACATTGAATTTCCTCATTTTCTACCTATTTATAGTCCTCTTTTAGCTACAGTGTATGTACTCTCTGTGCATCCCTCTAATCTATACTTCCCTATCTGCAGGGCTCAAACAACGCTGAGCACAGCTAAGTATTGACCCTTCTCGTTTAGAATTTTCCAGTGCAACATTCTGAAATTTACTACAGCCTTCTTTTATCATGTCTTTTTTTAACTTTTAATTTTTCAGTTTCATCTTAAAAACTAACTTTTGTTTTACCAAAGCTATACCTGTCCTTAAGAGAAAAAAACAACACCAACAAAACAAATAAACAAACACCCTCAGTTCTACCTAAGAATACAAATTATTAATATGATGGCATCTCTCCTTCCATTATCCTCTCCCCATGTGTAGCCATTTTTATTTACATAGAATTTTACTCATTTACTTTTTACAAATATGTGATTGTGCCATAAATATGTCATTGATAATTGCTGTATTTTCCAGGGTATTTGTTTCTTTCCCTATTTAAAGTATCCTCTATATCTCTATTTGCAAGAGTATTGGCTCACCAGTTATATGAGCCAGGTACTTGGTGGCCATTACTCTGAGACACTGCTAGGGCAGGGAACCAGCCAAATAGTGGGTGCATTACATATGTGGTCTTCAGGCAGGACTGGTTTCATCACTATCTGCTCTTTCTGCTAGTGCTATTGCTGGGGTACTGCCGATGGGAACATAAGATCCTGGAAACATGAACTTTCAAGACTGAAAGGACCATACTGAGAGATCATGTCCAATTTCATTAGTAAAAATGGCAGTGTAGCGAGGTATGTAACGTGCCTTAGGTAAACTGATGTGTTAGATGAGATTTTGGTAATATGTCTATCTCTACAGATTCTGAATCTAAGCTATTTTTCCACCATGTATGCAAGGTCGGGTAAAAGAATCTGGTGGTGATTGAATTTCTTCTACAACCCGGTGAAGGGAAAGTCACTACCCTTCAATACTATCTCATCTCTGTGTGTGTGTGTGAGTATGGTGAACACATGCAGCTTTATTACTTTCATAATCCTAGTAGCATAGCCTCTCTAGGAACAGTTGCCTGTACCATGATAGTTATAATAATGCTGGTAAGGACATGTTAGAAAATAAGAAGGAAATATTGGAGAGCAACAGGTGAGGAGAGTTCTAGAGATGGGATGGTCTCATGTATTTAACTTATTTGTGCTCCTAGAAAAACTAACCAAAATATTGCAAATGGTGAGTCTTCTTAAAATAATTCCCCTCAAAAGATTAAAAAAAGTATAAACTCACATGCCACACACTGACACATTCACTACTTCTTCCAAGATGGTGATTATCCTTGGCACTGTTACTTGGACTTCAAACTTGGGAAGCACTGTTGATTGGCGATAAAGAAAGTTGGTGATTGGTTTTCCAATTTTGTGGAGTTAATATTTTTAGGTTCTCTATAACAATTTCCTAATAATATTTCAGGCTGCTGAAAAGGTAGCTCTCTTCTCTAATATATCCACCTTGCCCTTGTTGAAGGACTATGGCAGATCACTGTAACCTTAATGAATTATGGAAGACTCCACTAGAACAAACATATTTTACATTTTTTGGAGATTAAAACTTGCTATAAAAATAACTAAATGATATGAAGTCCTATTCACAAATCATTGATGGTCCTCATTGGAGTTAGACATAATTGGTTCTACTCTAAGCCCAATTTAACCCATGGGAAATGAAAGGACTCCAAATAAGTTCAAATTCTAGGCCCTAGATCAGCGGTTCTCAACCTTCCTAATGCCGCGACCCCTTAATACAGTTCCTCATGTTGTGGTGACCCCCAACCATAAAATTATTTTC
>NW_017732012.1:1042140-1072742 GCF_001890085.2 Hipposideros armiger
TTTTTTTTTTTTTTAGCTGAGCCATCCTGCCACCTGTTGGCAGCTTAGCTTGGGCTGGGAATCGAACCGGCGACCCTATTGCTCAGAGCTCACACTCTTGAGCGAGCTCATAACCAACTGAGCCACTCGGCTGGCCCCAGAACTTTTAATTAATCTATTATAAGCAATTAACAAATAATATTAAGAACTTACTAGGCTGAGAGCAACAAATGCATATGTGCACTGCCATTCATTAGGAATGGGATTTACTAACATTATTTAATTGCTTACAGCATCCCAGTGAAGAACACTCCTTTGCTATGAAACGCTACAGATTGAGTAATAAACACTAACAGAACTATAAGTAATCATATTTAGACCCAAATATTAAGATGCATCACAGAATTCTTAGGTAATTCCAAGAATAAGGAGGGAAGAGCTCCTGTACTATCAATGTTTATTAATTTTAAAAAATTAATATTTATTTATTGAGTGCCTACCATGTGCTGTGTATCATTTTAGGTGCTGAGAATATAGCAATGCACAAAAGGATAATATATCTGCTTTCATGGAGCTTACATTCTAATAGGAATGGATACATAAGAAACACACACATAGGTATATATATGTATACACACATCTTTGAAATATATGATATAGATATATATTTGAGATATATGTTTGACATGTGTTTGAGATATCTATATATTTGATATCCATCTTTATCTGTATCTATATCTATCTATATATCTGTATCTATCAGGTAGTGGGTAAGTATCAAGATAAAATAAAGCAGGGTTAAACTGTTAGAGTGAATGATGAAGTGTTTGATTTTTAGATAGAGGAGTGAAAGTAGAAACTAAGAGACCAGTTTTAAGGTTATTGAGAGGTGATATTGACCAAGACAAGGTTGTAGCATGCGGGTGATAACAAATAGTCTGGATATATTTTAATCTAACATGATTTTCTGATGATGTGGATGTGGGTGTGAGAGAAAGAGAACAAGTGAGGACTATGCCATAATCTTTTGCTTTAGGAGCTAGAAGAAAAAACTTGCTCCTTTTTGAGATAGGAAAATGTGGTGGAGGAATAAATTTTGAAGAGAAAAATGAAAACTTTGGTTAGATAGATCCATTGAAATTGAAAGAGTTATTTCTTATCATAAATATCAAGTGTTAGTTGCAGGAACAAATATTGATTTCACTCATCTTCCTTTATAGAAATAGAGATTTTGGTAGGTGTGTTTAGCAAAATTCTAAATCTTTGAGAAGTTACTTGAACTTAAGTTATTTGATAGTTTCGTGGGTTAAGTGTGCTATTACTTAATAAACCTTTCTAATTTGTCTAATGGAGAACTTTCCAAAGAGTAAGTTTAATTGGGTGACAACTGACTAAGTACCAGTACCAAGGTAGAGAGAATTAACTACTTTATTCCTGTGATAGTGTTTTAAATGAGGATCTTGCAGTATTGTAATACCAGAAAGTACTGTTATGGATACCAGATTCTTCCTCTCCCTGGTCCTCCTCCAACACCAAAAATAGGCTCCCAGCTTGTTTATACAGATAATAATGATTCTATATAGATATTAGGAGACTCACCAACTCATTCAGGGGGTGAAAATTTTCATCCAACGTTACAACACGAAACCTCACTGAAACAGAAATATTTTTCATGAATCCCAGAAATCTTAAATCAGGCCTATAGGCTGGTAAGACAAATGATTAAGGAACAAGGATTATAGGGCTTTTGACTGGGGAATAGGCAGGAGAAGATCCTTTCTTTTTGAAGTTGTCCTAACTGTAGGCCTCTTTGTACCTGTCTGCCCCGGTTTGTAGATGGGTTTGTCTGTCTGGACAAAGACCAGGCTCTCTTGGTTTTTAACTACCACTGTGGTCCGCCTCTTGAATTCTTGGGTTGGTCCTTTCACCTGGACAGTGAGGAACATTACCTCTTCATTGGATGGAGATCTTGGAACCTGAAATACAGGAGAGATCCTGAGAATCCATTCAGCCTCCCACGTTCCCTCTCCCACCCCTGTTCCACTCCTCCCTGGAGATCTTGCCCCTCCTACTTAACTTCACTCTCTCATTCTTATCAGGGAAAATTGGCATGGACAGGAGTTACTTCTGTCATTTTACAAGTGGGAAGACAGAATACGGTATGAGGGAAAATACATCAGTAAGAAAGGTCAGAAATGAGACTCACATCACCTTATAGATCAGCCAATACAGCCTTGATTCAATTATATACCAAACTTTCCCAAGTTGATATTATGTGCTAAAAGTACATGGTAGAAGCATGTATTAAAGCTATGAGAAAGAAAATTACAATATTGTATTGTTACAGGTTGTAAGCATTTTACATATTGGGACAACACTGAAGAGTCATTGGATATTTGCTCATTGTAATTTCTACAATTTTCACTCTTAGAAAGGCTATGGGGTGATGTATTCCTGTCAGCCCACCAGAGGGCTCATGTTGAGTATTGGCCTAGTTTGCTTTATTAATATCTTCCCATTTTAGTTTTAAGGAGAAGTCACATTTCCCCTTTGTCTAGTGTATATTGATTTTTTTTTTTTTACTGGCTAATAGGAATTTTCTTTGATCATTAAGTTGATTTTTAGTATGCCTATAAATATTTGCCTCCCATGGTTGGAAATATACACATTGCCTCTTAATTTCTACACTTATTTGCTATGCTTTGATTCCTTCCTAAAATCCCTGCTAGCTTCTGAAAGCCTTATCTTGAATTCTAGATCCCTATGACCCTGACCAATACAACTAAATATATTAAGTCAGTCATACTCACAGTGAAGGAGACACAGTGGAATAAGTCCTCCTCCACCACGAGGTCAGTGAAGAGGCTCCTATTCTCCCTGACAGACTCCAAGGAAACGGTTACTGTCACTGTCTCATTCAGATGGCTCAGAAGGATGCAGCCCTTCTCAGGGGTCTCAGTGTGGAGCAGGGAAGGGACCAGCACCATATACTGCCTGGAAATGTGGGGGAGTCCAGTTAGAGGAGAACGTGGGAGGAGAGGCCTTGTTATCAACAGCGCTGTTTTCATTCAAAATTAGTGTCACTATCATTAGTTCTGTACCAAGAGAAGACATACTGAGAAGCATGAAATTAATCTTTGCCGTGGAATGGCACATATGAGCAGCATTCCCCCGTCCATCACAGTACCATGGCTAGCGGTAAAATAGATCAAAATTTGCAGGGATACCTTACACTAAGGAACCCCAAAATGTAAGCATCTGAACTCAAATTAAAAAATATGCTAATTATATTTATTCATATTGTAAATCTGTTTTACATTGGGATTCCTGTAAAAGGCAAACAAGCTTTCAGGTGGGACACTACAAAAAACATCAATTTACAGAACTTTCATTGGCTATATTTATATATTCAAGAACCCCGTGAAAATGGTATGGCAAGTACCTGTTTTCCACTTTACAGGTGTTCAATCTGAGGCTTAAAGCAAGTGAGTCATTGGTTTAAAGTCTCAGCTGTGATAAGCAACTAATGAAATCTTAGTGTGTTGCCTAACCCTGGATGTTTGTGTTTTTTTGTTTTTTTTAATTGGGGAATTGGGGAAGGGGAACAGAGAAGTTGCTGTCCTTTTGTTCTTCTGCCTAGTTGTGGAGGACGTCGCTTCACTGGCCCATGTTGGTATTGTTATCATTGCGCTCTTCCNCGCCCCCCCACCCCTGGCCCCAACCTTTTCTGCCTTTCCTCACATCTCTTACATGAATAGTTAGTAAGGGAAGCTACAATTTAAGCAATACTGAGCAGGCTCAAAATAGATATTTTCGCAAGTCAGTGAGCCTGCAAGTCCTCGATTAGATATGCCTGCTTTAAATGTTAAAGTGGTTTCAGAATTCAGTAATCCTCTATGGAAATGATACTGGATTAAGCTAACAGGTTTTGGACCTTAGAGATATTACTGGATTTCAGGTGAAGAGCCAGTTCCTGGAAGAATGATAATTGAAAATATTTTCCTGTGTTAAGAAAGTGAAAAGGGGGAAGGAGAAGTAGACAGATCTCAAAAATAAGCTTTGACCTGCAGTGCCTGACAAAGGCCCCAGTCGCCTTTACCATCTATAGGAACCATTTTTGTTACTGACTTCTAAATATGCTGGTCCTTACCAGTCTTTAGTCATATAAACTGTTTCATCCATCCATGCAATCATCCAATTTATTTGGCTGTTCTGTAAGTATTTATTTTGCCCAATAGGGCTAGGTATCATACAAAATCATGGAGATGGAATGGGAGTTAACTCACCTGCAAATTATGTCTCAAAGTAACAACTACAAGGGACGTTGAAAGAAGGTAGTGTAAAAACCCAATCAGCCAGAGAGAAGGGTTTCATAACAGCAGGAAAGAGCAGGTAACCGCTTTCCTCAGGTTAAATTACCTGGTTGCTCTGTCTACTAATCAATCCTAAAAACACAGTTCCCAGGCAGGAAACAATTTCATTTGTTATTTATTGAAGGAGGCTCCCCCTGGCTGGGTTCCAAGTCAACAGGAGCTCACAAATCCCTCTCCTGGTACTGTGTTTCCTGATTCAGGTTGGTTCTGAAAGGAATCAGATCCTGTTTGGCTAAGTAACCAATAAGCTAAACAATCATGGAGATCAGAGGCTTACCAAAGCAAAGTTGTGATGACCTACTCTTAGCTCTTTATTCTTTTCCAAATGAGCCAACAATACCTGATATTATTATAATCCAGGGGAAAGGGCATATTGCTTCCTCACAGAGGTATAGAAAGAGGAGAAATCAGTTGCCTAGAAAATTTTCCAGAAGTTAGAACTTAACTTAAGGCAAGTTTGGGAGAATTAGTTGGATTTAGAGAGCATATCAGGCTGGGAAAGTGGCATTAGCTAGTATAATAAGAGGAAATGTGCATGTTAAGTTTTGAGACAATGACTAATCTGGCTGGAACAAAAATGTTTGTAAGAAAAACAATAGATATGACATTAAGTTTCTCGCTATAAAACCAGAAAGGGGAAACTCTGAATTCAGGACAAAGCATGGGTAGACTAGTAGATGAATTATCTATCCTAAAAGTACTTTTTGGTTATAATGATTTAATGGATGATTCTACACTCTGCAAATGATAAATACAGGGGTCAGTAACTTTCTGGAGGCTTTATTCTATCTTTGTTAATTCATTCCCTCCTTCAATTCCAGAGAACAGGAGAACTGAGACTACCCCTACTCCCGCTATCTATTGTCTGCTGTGGCATAAAGTAACCAGACTAAGTTTGTGAACAGAGGCAAAGTTGAATATGGGCCTAGGAGAGGGTTCTTATTCATGAACACTTCCTCTCGTTTTTCAGATCCAGGCAAGTTTTACAAATAACAGAGGGGACAGTCCTATATCAAAATATCAACCTAGGGCCAGCCGAGTGGTGCGTTGGTTAAGAGTTGACTTGGGACGCCAGCTCTGAGCAGCAGGGCCCTGGTTCGAATCCCACATGAGGGCCTGTGACACTGCCCTCTACAGCTAAGATGGTGAACAACGGCTGGACCTGGAGCTGGGCTGCCCTGAGTCCCCGGCGATGGTGTAGGCTGCAGCCCCTGCTGCACTGGGCTGTCATAAGCTACCATGTGTGACCGGCAGCCAGTGTGAGAGGCAGGCAGCCTGTGTGAGCTGCCAAGAGCTGCTGTGAGCTGCTGTCCAGAGGCTGGTGACCAATCTGCCTCATCCGGGAAGAGCGCAATGATAATACCAACATGGGCCATTGAAGCGACGTCCTCCACAACTAGACAGAAGAACAAAAGGACAGCAACTTCTCTGTTCCCCTTCCCCTGATTCTTCAGCACTGTTCCCCTCCCCCAATTCCCCAATAAAATCTATCTATATATATATATTCTTTTGAGACATGTCTATTCAGATCCTTTGCACATTTTAAAATCAGGTTATTGGGTTTTTTATTTTTTGCTTTTGAGCTATATGAGTTGCTGATATATTTTGTATATTAACCCCTTGTCAGACATATAATGCGCAAATATTTTCTCTTATTCCATAGGTTGCCTTTTCATTTTGTTAATGGTTTCCTTTGCTGTGCAGTTACTTTTTAGTTTGATATAATCCCATTTGTCTATTTTTTTTGTCTTTGATGCCTGTGCTTTTGGTGTCATATCTGGGAAATCATTGCCCAGTCAAATGTCTAGAAGTTTTTCCCCTGTTTTCTTCTAAGAGTTGTAGTGTTTCAGGTTTCAAAGTTAAATATTTTAAGTCATTTTGAGCTGATTTTTGTGTATAGTGTGAGATAAGGGTCCAATTTCATTCTTTTGCATATGTGAAAAGTTGGCATAAGTGGAGCCATTTTAAAATGGAGTCTGGCAGATATTCCAGAGGACCTGCGTTATATATCTTACTCCCGGAACCTTTGGAACGTTTGAGCTGAGCAAAATAACCTTTGGACTGGGCCGGAGCAGTGTTGTTTTCCAAACAGCTGTTTGTAAAGCTAACGGGAAAGCAGACCACCTGACTATGAGGATTGATAATTAAAAACATTCTCTAGAATCAGTAAATAACTGTGTATAGCTGAAGAGCAACTTAGCTTATTAGCATCAATAGAAATTCATTCCTTCTACTCGTGTAATTACTCCCCTTCATTTTCTAATAAAACCCCCTTGCCTCACCCCATAATCAGAACACTATTTGGATTCCTGCCTGAAACAGTGCTTCCTGAATAGCTATTCTTTGATCTCAGATAAATACTTGTTGCCCACCACTTTTGATTTTCAAGGTTAACACATGTGTATGTCCAGTTTTCCCAACACCATTTATTAAAGAGATTATCTTTTCTCCATTGTGTATTCTTAGCATTCCTGTTGAAGAACAGTTGACCGTATATGGAGGGGTTATTTTCTGGGCTCTCTATTCCATTTTATTGGTCTCTCTGTCCTATTTTTATGCCAGTGCTATACTATTTTGATTACTATAGTTTTGTAATATGTTTTTTATTTGTTTGTTTGTATTTTAGCTGAGCCATCCTGCCACCTATTGGCAGTTCAACGGCAGCTCAGCTCTGGCTGGAAATTGAACCAGCGACCCTGTTGCTCAGAGCTCGCACTCTTGAGCGAGCTCTTAACCAATTGAGCCACTCGGCTGCTCCTATAATATGTTTTTAAATCAGGCAGTATGATACCTCAAGCTTTGCTTTTCTTGTTCAAAATTATTTTGACTATTTGGGGTCTTTTGTAGTCCTCAATGAATTTTAGGCATAATTTTTCTATTTCTTCAAAAAATGCTATTGGGGTTTTGATGGGGATTACATTGAATCTATAGATCACTTTAGGAAGTATGGACATTTTAACAATATTAATAATTGCAATCCTTGAACACAGGGTGTCCTTTTATTTATTTGTGTTTTTTAAATTTTATTTTATCAATGTTTTGTAGCTCAGTATGTAGATCTTTCACCTCCTTGGTTAAGTTTATTCTTAAATATTTTATTCTTTTTTATGCCATTGTAAATGGAATTGTTTTCTTAATTTTCTTTCAGATAGGTTGTTTTTAGTGTATAGAAGCACACTGACTTTTGTGTTTGGTTTTTTTTTTTTTTAGTTTCAGGTGTACAAAACAGTGCAATAGTTATATTTTTTACCCCTCACAAAGTGGCAACCCCTCTCCCCCAATCCACTGACCCACTGCCCTCCACTCCAATATCACACATATCTATTATAATTCCATTGACTCCACTCCCACACTATACTCCACATCCCGTGACTATATATATATATATACAAAGAGAGAGAGAGAAAAATATTATACAACATCAGCTTCAGGTGTACAGTGCAGTGATCAGGCCTCTTCCCCATCCATGATGCGGTCTCCCTAGCAAGACATGTGACCACCTATTGCGCTCTCCCAGGTGAGGCAGTCGCTTGCCGCCATTGGATGGCTGGCCACTCACAGCAGCTCATGCCGGCTGCCAGCTGCTCACACTGGCTGCCAGCCACTCATGGTAGCTCATGGCAGCCTACTGCAGCAGAGGCTGCAGCGTATGCCGTTGCCAGCAACTCACAGCAGTCCAGCTCCAGGTCGAGCTGTTGTTCATCATCTTAGCTGTAGAGGGCGCAGCGTATCTGGCCCTCATGTGGGATCTGAACCGGGGCCCTGCTGCTCAGAGCTGGCATCCCAAGCCAACTCTTAACCAACGCACCACTTGGCAGGCCCATGGATGTTTGCATTTTAAATATTTGCCTTTCAACTCATGGCTAGACAGTAGTTCCACTCAAAAATGATCTTCTAGTGATTGAATTTTGGGTCTTGGTAACTCATGAGGAAAACAGAAACTTTCCCAATACCCTCATATATAATTTTATTGACACTGTAGTTTTCAAATATTTTTGCTAACGGAGCTCTCAAAATAATTTTTAGACAGTATGTATTCCTTACATATTTTAAGGAGACATCTATTTTTTATCACAAGTATACATAATAGCAAAAGATATTTTTTATGATGATATTTTAAGTTAAAACTTCTATTATTCTTGTATAAGTTTCCCATGGAATCTTAAATATCATAGTGATATGATACCTAATATAAATTATTTTAAAAAATACATCAAAATGTTCTTTTTGTAATGATCAGAAATTTAACATCTTTCCTTTTTTTTCTCCTTGAACTTGAATTTCCATGCCACTTACCACACAGAAGTTTATCCTAAGGTTTTTATGCTTCCAAATACTTTATGGATCACTCTTGCTTCTTTAATAATAAGTATATACATATATGTACTTATATATGTATAATATTATATGTGGGTATGTAAATTTAATTTTAACTTCTTTTAAATTTAATGTGACTTTAAAGTTATAAATGTTGAATATTTTCTTCTGGATTGAGTTATTTTCAAAAGTCCTACTCATATACAACTGGTCAAAACAAAATAAATATATTACAAATTATAATTCATACATATTAGATATAAAATCAAAATACTTTTGAAGAACATCTTTAATAAGAATAATGAGCTGTTTTTTATGTATCCATGTATGGCTATTCCCTATTGTAAGAATTAAACAAGGTCTAACATTAATTCTGTTGCTATTTTTGGTTTGTGTAGATACAAGTGCCATGAAAAGTTGTTCACATAAAAGTAAATAAATGACAGATAAAACTATTATATCTTTACTATCAGTTCTTGTAACTCCTCTGCGTCACATGCCAAAAATCTCCCAGTGGCCTATTACCAAGAATTACTTCTAATCATCTATGAGCTGGTATTTCCTTTAGATCTTCCATCAATTTTGTTGAAATAAAGAATTTGTCACCACATGATCTGCAAAAGGATTTTCTCCCCCATCCTTCGAATCCTTTGGTTTCTTAGCATCAACATCAGTATATCAAATTGTTCCTTTTTTGGCACCCTGAAGATTTTTATACTCCAAAACAATGCTCTATGGTGATATGTGATTGAGGGAGAGGTTTGTCTTTCTCTTATTAAGTGAGAGATGGGCAATTAAGAAAAGGGATGTAAAAAAAAAATAGCATGGTCTCAAGCAGATTAACATGAATGTGAGGAACTGAAAAGTGATTCCTTTAAGCAAATCAATTTTCAAGTCTTTAGAAAGCCCTTTTATCTCCCCAGAGAATTTAGAAATTCAGAGATCCAGAGAATTGGGGGGGGGGGGAGGAAGGTTAAGAATAAGTGAAAAATGAATAAACCAGACTTATGAAATCTTATCAGTGGAAGAGACTCGAGAGAGAAGAAATTGATAGGAAAGAGAAAAGAATAATATAGGGGAGAACTTGAAATAAAGGAAAGGACTCTTTTTTTTAACTCTTAAAACTGCATTTTAATGAATCAAGCAAGAGTTTACAACAGCTATCTAAAGTGGTTGCTGCACAGAGTATTCCAATTCAAAGCAGAAAAAAAAAAATGAATAAGGAAAGGACTCTAAATTTATGCTCTATGTGAAACTCACGGTTTTCCAGAGACCGAGGCATCTGTAGGCAAAAAGACCAGAAGGAGGAGAATAAGACTTGGATGAATGAGTTTGCTCTTCCCCATGTTGCAGGGAGAAGGGGCCAGAGGAGACCAGACTGTATTGTACCCTACTCCCTGCAGTTGGTCTTGTCCAAAGCATTCCTCAGAGCAACTGGACTTTATATTGCTCGCTGAGCAAACAGGAAGTTCCACCCCCACAAGGTGTCTAAACAAACAAGAGGTCTCTGAATTCTCTGGAAGGGTCATTGCTCTCAGGGGCCTAATTACAGTCAAGGTTAATTTCTGGCCGGCTAAATAGAATTCCTGGAAGGATAAAATCCGTATTTCCGTAAGTGCTCACTTTCTCTGGGTTTTACTATAAAGCAGCTAATCAGCTTTTCANCGCCCCCCCACCCCTGGCCCCAACCTTTTCTGCCTTTCCTCACATCTCTTACATGAATAGTTAGTAAGGGAAGCTACAATTTAAGCAATACTGAGCAGGCTCAAAATAGATATTTTCGCAAGTCAGTGAGCCTGCAAGTCCTCGATTAGATATGCCTGCTTTAAATGTTAAAGTGGTTTCAGAATTCAGTAATCCTCTATGGAAATGATACTGGATTAAGCTAACAGGTTTTGGACCTTAGAGATATTACTGGATTTCAGGTGAAGAGCCAGTTCCTGGAAGAATGATAATTGAAAATATTTTCCTGTGTTAAGAAAGTGAAAAGGGGGAAGGAGAAGTAGACAGATCTCAAAAATAAGCTTTGACCTGCAGTGCCTGACAAAGGCCCCAGTCGCCTTTACCATCTATAGGAACCATTTTTGTTACTGACTTCTAAATATGCTGGTCCTTACCAGTCTTTAGTCATATAAACTGTTTCATCCATCCATGCAATCATCCAATTTATTTGGCTGTTCTGTAAGTATTTATTTTGCCCAATAGGGCTAGGTATCATACAAAATCATGGAGATGGAATGGGAGTTAACTCACCTGCAAATTATGTCTCAAAGTAACAACTACAAGGGACGTTGAAAGAAGGTAGTGTAAAAACCCAATCAGCCAGAGAGAAGGGTTTCATAACAGCAGGAAAGAGCAGGTAACTGCTTTCCTCAGGTTAAATTACCTGGTTGCTCTGTCTACTAATCAATCCTAAAAACACAGTTCCCAGGCAGGAAACAATTTCATTTGTTATTTATTGAAGGAGGCTCCCCCTGGCTGGGTTCCAAGTCAACAGGAGCTCACAAATCCCTCTCCTGGTACTGTGTTTCCTGATTCAGGTTGGTTCTGAAAGGAATCAGATCCTGTTTGGCTAAGTAACCAATAAGCTAAACAATCATGGAGATCAGAGGCTTACCAAAGCAAAGTTGTGATGACCTACTCTTAGCTCTTTATTCTTTTCCAAATGAGCCAACAATACCTGATATTATTATAATCCAGGGGAAAGGGCATATTGCTTCCTCACAGAGGTATAGAAAGAGGAGAAATCAGTTGCCTAGAAAATTTTCCAGAAGTTAGAACTTAACTTAAGGCAAGTTTGGGAGAATTAGTTGGATTTAGAGAGCATATCAGGCTGGGAAAGTGGCATTAGCTAGTATAATAAGAGGAAATGTGCATGTTAAGTTTTGAGACAATGACTAATCTGGCTGGAACAAAAATGTTTGTAAGAAAAACAATAGATATGACATTAAGTTTCTCGCTATAAAACCAGAAAGGGGAAACTCTGAATTCAGGACAAAGCATGGGTAGACTAGTAGATGAATTATCTATCCTAAAAGTACTTTTTGGTTATAATGATTTAATGGATGATTCTACACTCTGCAAATGATAAATACAGGGGTCAGTAACTTTCTGGAGGCTTTATTCTATCTTTGTTAATTCATTCCCTCCTTCAATTCCAGAGAACAGGAGAACTGAGACTACCCCTACTCCCGCTATCTATTGTCTGCTGTGGCATAAAGTAACCAGACTAAGTTTGTGAACAGAGGCAAAGTTGAATATGGGCCTAGGAGAGGGTTCTTATTCATGAACACTTCCTCTCGTTTTTCAGATCCAGGCAAGTTTTACAAATAACAGAGGGGACAGTCCTATATCAAAATATCAACCTAGGGCCAGCCGAGTGGTGCGTTGGTTAAGAGTTGACTTGGGACGCCAGCTCTGAGCAGCAGGGCCCTGGTTCGAATCCCACATGAGGGCCTGTGACACTGCCCTCTACAGCTAAGATGGTGAACAACGGCTGGACCTGGAGCTGGGCTGCCCTGAGTCCCCGGCGATGGTGTAGGCTGCAGCCCCTGCTGCACTGGGCTGTCATAAGCTACCATGTGTGACCGGCAGCCAGTGTGAGAGGCAGGCAGCCTGTGTGAGCTGCCAAGAGCTGCTGTGAGCTGCTGTCCAGAGGCTGGTGACCAATCTGCCTCATCCGGGAAGAGCGCAATGATAATACCAACATGGGCCATTGAAGCGACGTCCTCCACAACTAGACAGAAGAACAAAAGGACAGCAACTTCTCTGTTCCCCTTCCCCTGATTCTTCAGCACTGTTCCCCTCCCCCAATTCCCCAATAAAATCTATCTATATATATATATTCTTTTGAGACATGTCTATTCAGATCCTTTGCACATTTTAAAATCAGGTTATTGGGTTTTTTATTTTTTGCTTTTGAGCTATATGAGTTGCTGATATATTTTGTATATTAACCCCTTGTCAGACATATAATGCGCAAATATT
The DNA here is from genome assembly GCF_001890085.2 of Hipposideros armiger. Lineage (NCBI taxonomy): Eukaryota > Metazoa > Chordata > Mammalia > Chiroptera > Hipposideridae > Hipposideros > Hipposideros armiger. The sequence goes on from NW_017732012.1 coordinate 1,054,797, forward strand.
TTCTCTTATTCCATAGGTTGCCTTTTCATTTTGTTAATGGTTTCCTTTGCTGTGCAGTTACTTTTTAGTTTGATATAATCCCATTTGTCTATTTTTTTTGTCTTTGATGCCTGTGCTTTTGGTGTCATATCTGGGAAATCATTGCCCAGTCAAATGTCTAGAAGTTTTTCCCCTGTTTTCTTCTAAGAGTTGTAGTGTTTCAGGTTTCAAAGTTAAATATTTTAAGTCATTTTGAGCTGATTTTTGTGTATAGTGTGAGATAAGGGTCCAATTTCATTCTTTTGCATATGTGAAAAGTTGGCATAAGTGGAGCCATTTTAAAATGGAGTCTGGCAGATATTCCAGAGGACCTGCGTTATATATCTTACTCCCGGAACCTTTGGAACGTTTGAGCTGAGCAAAATAACCTTTGGACTGGGCCGGAGCAGTGTTGTTTTCCAAACAGCTGTTTGTAAAGCTAACGGGAAAGCAGACCACCTGACTATGAGGATTGATAATTAAAAACATTCTCTAGAATCAGTAAATAACTGTGTATAGCTGAAGAGCAACTTAGCTTATTAGCATCAATAGAAATTCATTCCTTCTACTCGTGTAATTACTCCCCTTCATTTTCTAATAAAACCCCCTTGCCTCACCCCATAATCAGAACACTATTTGGATTCCTGCCTGAAACAGTGCTTCCTGAATAGCTATTCTTTGATCTCAGATAAATACTTGTTGCCCACCACTTTTGATTTTCAAGGTTAACACATGTGTATGTCCAGTTTTCCCAACACCATTTATTAAAGAGATTATCTTTTCTCCATTGTGTATTCTTAGCATTCCTGTTGAAGAACAGTTGACCGTATATGGAGGGGTTATTTTCTGGGCTCTCTATTCCATTTTATTGGTCTCTCTGTCCTATTTTTATGCCAGTGCTATACTATTTTGATTACTATAGTTTTGTAATATGTTTTTTATTTGTTTGTTTGTATTTTAGCTGAGCCATCCTGCCACCTATTGGCAGTTCAACGGCAGCTCAGCTCTGGCTGGAAATTGAACCAGCGACCCTGTTGCTCAGAGCTCGCACTCTTGAGCGAGCTCTTAACCAATTGAGCCACTCGGCTGCTCCTATAATATGTTTTTAAATCAGGCAGTATGATACCTCAAGCTTTGCTTTTCTTGTTCAAAATTATTTTGACTATTTGGGGTCTTTTGTAGTCCTCAATGAATTTTAGGCATAATTTTTCTATTTCTTCAAAAAATGCTATTGGGGTTTTGATGGGGATTACATTGAATCTATAGATCACTTTAGGAAGTATGGACATTTTAACAATATTAATAATTGCAATCCTTGAACACAGGGTGTCCTTTTATTTATTTGTGTTTTTTAAATTTTATTTTATCAATGTTTTGTAGCTCAGTATGTAGATCTTTCACCTCCTTGGTTAAGTTTATTCTTAAATATTTTATTCTTTTTTATGCCATTGTAAATGGAATTGTTTTCTTAATTTTCTTTCAGATAGGTTGTTTTTAGTGTATAGAAGCACACTGACTTTTGTGTTTGGTTTTTTTTTTTTTTAGTTTCAGGTGTACAAAACAGTGCAATAGTTATATTTTTTACCCCTCACAAAGTGGCAACCCCTCTCCCCCAATCCACTGACCCACTGCCCTCCACTCCAATATCACACATATCTATTATAATTCCATTGACTCCACTCCCACACTATACTCCACATCCCGTGACTATATATATATATATATATAGAGAGAGAGAGAGAAGCACACTGATTTTTGTATGTTGATTTTATATTTTGTAACTACTGAATTTATTTATTAGTTCCAATAATTTTTTTGTGTGTGTGAGTGTGTAGAGTTTTTAGGGTTTTCTATATATAAGATCATAACATCTGTAAACAGAGGTAGTTATATTTCTTCCTTTCTAATATAGTTCTTTTTATTTCTTTTTCTTGTTTAATTGTTCTGGCTAGGACTTTGACCACTATGTTGAATAGGAGAGGAGAGCGTAGGTATCCTTGCATTTTTGTGGGGTTTAGAAGGGAGTTTCCAGATTTTCATCACTGAATATGATGTTAGCTGTGGGATTTTTATAAGTTTTTTAATTTTTTATTTTTTTATGTTGGTGTAATTTTCTTATATACCTAATTTATTAAGAGTTTTCAACAAAAAAGGGTTTTGAATTTTGTTAAAAGCTTTTTCTTCATCTATTGAGATTATCATGTGATCTTTTATCTTTTATTCTGTTAATGTGCTGTATCACATTGATTGATTTGTGTATGTTGAATGACCCTTGCATACCAGGGAGAAATCCAACTTGATCATGGTGTTCAATTCACTTTGCTAGTAAATTTTTTTTCTTTCTTTTTTTAGAACTTTTGCATCTATATTCATCAGGGATATTGGCCTGTAGTTTTCTTTTCCTGTGATGACTTCTTCTGACTTGGATATCTGAATGTGGCTGTGCAGCTGAACTCATAAAATGAGTTTAGAAGTGTTCCCCCTGCTTCTGTTTTTTAGAAGAGTTTAAAAAGAATTAGTATCAATTCTTTAAGTGTTTGGTAGAATTTACCCATGAAGCCATCTTGCCCGGGGCTTTTCTTTGTTTGGAGTTTTTGGATATCTCCTCCAATCTCCTTATTCATCTGTTCAGCCTATTTCTTCATGATTCAGTCTTGGTAGGTTGTATGTCTAGAAATTTCACTATTTCTTTTTATTTTTTTATTTTTATTTTTTTAGCTGAGCCATCCTGCCACCTGTTGGCAGCTCAGTGACAGCTCAGCTTGGGCCGGACTCGAACCGCTGTTGCTGAGAGCTCAAACCTTTGAGCGAGCTCTTAACCAACTGAGCCACTCAGCCGGCCCAGAAATTTCACTATTTCTTATAGGTTGTCCAATTTATTGGCTTATAATTGTTCATAATAGTTCCTTATGATCTTTTTTATTTCTGTGAGAATAGTTGTAATATCTCCTCTTTCATTTCTTATTTTATTTTGTGAGTAATCTCTTTTTTCTTAGTGTAACTAAGGGTTTGCCGATTTTGTTTATTTTTTCAGAAAACAATTCTTAGTTTTATCAATTTTTAAAATTAGCTTTCTTTTCCTATTTTATTTATTTCTGCTCTAATCTTTATGCTGTTCTTCCTTCTGCTAATTTTGGGTTTAGTCTGCTCTTTTTCTAGTTCCTTGAGGTATAAAGTTAGACTGTTTATTGGATATCTTTCTTCTTTTATATGATAGGCATTTATTGCCATAAATTTCCCTCTTAGTATTGCTTTTGCTGCATCCTTAAGTTTTGGTATGTTGTGCTTCATTTTTGTTTGCTTTGAGATAATTTCTAATTTCCTTTGGATTTTTTCTTTGACCCAATAGTTGTTTAAAAGTGTGTTGTTTAATTTCCATGTATTTGTGTATTTTTCTGTTTTATTTCTATTATCAATTTTTAGTTTCATTCCATTGTGATTGGAAAAAATACTTGGAGTAATTTCAAACTTTTTCAATTTGTTAAGAGTTGTTTTATGACCTAACATGTAATCTATCCTCTATCCTTGAGAATGTGCCATATGTACCTGAGAAAGACGAGTAGTGTGGAATATTCTGTATATGTCTGTTAGACTCAGTTAGTCTATGGTGTCTATAGCTGATGTCACTCACATATTTTAATTTTTGCTAGAGTGTTAAAAATGTTAATTTTTATTAAATGAAATAAGTTGAAGATTTATTATAATTGGAATAAATATTTTATGATATAATTTTATAGATGGACGTTAAATGATCTGATTAAATCTCATGCACTCTTTCTTACCTGAAGCATATCTCAATACATTGACTACATTTGTAGTTTCTAGTTCTCTTGTTTGTGAAGCAATTGGAGTTATGAATATTCCTAGATTCTTTACACTTTTTTTTTTAGTTATTTCCTCTAACTCTAATTCAATGGCATTTTTAAATGATTCATTTCATCTGCTTTCAGTAACACATTTTTGAAGGTTGTTAAATCTATTCACTTTACTCTAGATTTAGGTTTCTATTCCAAATATTTCCAATCTATACAAATTATTGTAATAATAATATGCATGAAAATGCAGATGTGAAATTTTCTTTTCCTTTTAAATCATCTTAACCTTTCTTAAAAGTACAGTTCAGTAGTATTAAGTATATTTACATTTTCATAAAACAGATTTCCAAAACTTTTTTATCTTGAAATCTGAAACTCTATACCCATTAAATGACAACTCCCCGCTTCCCGCAGCTCCTGATAACTACCATTCTACTTTCTGTTCCTATAGCTTTGATTACTTTAGATACTTCATATAAGTGGGATAATACAGTATTTGTCTTTTTGTGACTGGTTGATTTCACTTAGCATAATGTCCTCAGGGTTAATCCAGATTGCAACATGTGACAGACTTTTGTTCCTTTTTTAAGGCTGAAAAATATTCAATTGTATGTGTATACCACATTTTGTCTATCCATTTATCCATCAATGGACATTTAGGTTGCTTCTACTTTTTGACTATTGAGAATAGTGCTGCTATGAATATGGGTGTGCTAATATCCATTTGAGAATGTGCTTTCAATTTCGGGGGGCATATACCCAGAAGTAAGATTGCTGGATCAATGAGCATCCTTGTCTTTGAAGAGTAGTCTGTAAGGTAAATAACCGGAAATAGAAATATTGAATCAAAGGGTTAGTAATAGGATGACTGCTTCACAAGGGAAAGGATTTTGTTCATTGCTGTATCCCCAGAGCCTAGAATAGTACCTGGTGTATACTAGATGCTTAATAAATTTTTTTTTTAGATTTTTTTTTTAATTGTGGAATTGGGGAAGGGGAACAGACAAGTTGTTGCCGTTCAATCTTAGTTGTGGAGGGTGCAGCTAGCTCAGCTCCAAGTCCAGTCGCCATCTGGCCGCCCGTCAGCAGCTTGCGGCCGCTCAGTTCAAGGTGCTGTGCTCAATCTTAGTTGCAGGTAGGCATAGCCCACCACCCCATGCAGGAGTCGAACCGGCAACCTTGTTGTTAAGAGCATGTGCTCTCACCAGCTGAGCCATCCTGCCACCTGTTGGCAGCTCAGTGGCAGCTCAGCTCAGGCGCAGCTCACTGGCCCATGTGGGAATCGAACAGGCGACCCTGTTGCTCAGAGCTCATGCTCTTAACCAACTGAGCCACTCAGCTGGCCCCTTAATAAATATTTTTTTTAATAATGAAGGAAAAAAATATATACAAATTTTCTAAATTTCTAAGATATAATTAAGAAGATATTAGCCAAGCAGACTATGGCAGACATTGGTCATTGGCTTAACTACCTACACAACACCCTTCTCTCTATCCATCTTTAAGATATGGATGGTTATTTGATCTAGTCTGGCCAGTGACATGTAAATGGATAACTTCTGGGTGGGCTTATGGAAAACTTTTGTTTTCTGAATAAAAAGAGAAAGTGTCAGTGGGCACACCACTGAATGTCCTTCCTCATTCTCCCTGCTCAGAAAATGGTTTTAATGCTTCAAGTTTCAATGGTCACCTTGAGAGGACGAAACAACAAGCATGAGGATCAATGTCTGCATACTAAGCCAGTCCAAAAGATAGGAAGGGCCTTAGTCTCTGCCAGTATTATTGGGCAATTGCATCAACCTTGGAAGGTCAACTTGTGCACTTCCTCAGTATTTGTTTAAGTAAATGTTAGTTGCTTTTCTGTTACTTATTGCCAGGAATTCTTAGCAGATGACAGACATTTGCAAAATATATTCTAAATAGATAGTTCAGTGTGACCAAAGACATGGGGTTGTGAAACCTGGGGTGTTAGGTGATCTGCAAGTACAGAAAGAGTTCAACTTGGCTGGGGCTTAGGGATAAGACTAGAGAGAGAGTTAAGAGTCTTGTGTGCATAAGAAAGAATTTGGATTTTATTCTTCGTGCAGTTATACAGACAACGAGGTAAGTTAGGCATGGGAGAAACATAATCACTCCGGTAGAGCTGTGATAAACACATTGGAGAAGGGTGACGTAGGAGTCAAGGAGACCATTCAGGAGGCCATTTAATGATCAGGTGAGAAAAAATGAGGGCCTAAAGTAAGGCTGCAACAGTGGGTTAGGGAGAAAAACATGGATTTGAAGCATACTGCACATGACGTAATTACTAGTTTAGTATCAATGGACATATTGGAGAAAGAAATGGTATTACTGGATTTTATCACATCTAAGATACCATTGATATAAAGGACATCACTATCTAATATAGTACTTAAAGAAAAAACTCATCTAATTAAATTATGATACATCACTGATTGTAAAATGCATCCTGATTAAAAAGATGTGAAGAGATGTATGTGTTAGAATCGCTGAAATCTGGTAATAGCTAATCTTTATAGGTACTGTATGCTAGGCATTGTGCTAACTTTGAAATAACTTAGGTTATTTCACTTAATGTTCTCAAAAATTTATGAAATAGAGATGGATGTCTCCATTTTAGAGATGATAAATAGAGGATGACTCTAGGTTTCTCACTAGGGCAAATTCATGTAAGATCTAGCTAATAACAGATGTAGAAAAAGTAGGAAGTAGAGTCTTAGATATGTTGAATTTGAGACTCGCTTGATACATCCAGTGAAGCTATTCAGTAGGGAGCTGGGTATAAATTTCAGAAGTTCAGGAAAAAAAGAGATTGATTAATTGAGCCATTCATTTATTCAGCCAATATTTAAGGGCTGACTATGAACCAGGCTCTGTGTTGGGTACTGGAGACATTGTGGCAAGCAACACAGCCAAGTGGAGAAGAGGGGTATTATTTAGTCAGTCCACGTATATTTTAATGCATACTTTGTACCAGTCACTGTTTTGTGGTTAACAAAAATTATGTGTCTGCCATTGGGGAGTTTATATTCATTTGCATCAAAATGAAAGAACATGGCTGGTGAAAAACATGTGTGTATGGAGACAGATTTAAATTCATGACTATAAACTTGGGTACAAACACAGCACTACCTTGCAGTGCTACTATAGTGCTCAAGTAACTTCATCCACCCATTCTTCCGGGCCATTGTTTGGCACCTATTATTATGTATTCAATATTCTAAATGCCTTCCTTCTTCTTCTTTTTTTTTCCAGATTCTTAACTCATTTAATTACTACAAAGATCTTCACAGAGCTGAATCTGATATTGTAATAATAGCACATCACTGCCCCCTGATGGTACCACTAACACATAATTTTAAATTCAGCAAGCAAAAAAAAAAAATTATTGTAATGTAAAACATAGTATGTTATGTTTATAAGCTATATAAATAGAAAATAAATTAGGAGAAATTCAGTACTTTGTACAAATACTCATTACTTAGTACATTGTAAAAATGTACAGTGATCCTTCATATGAGCCCTTCAAGTGATTTTTCAAAAATTTCCCTGATGGTCAGTTTAAAGGCACTAAGTCCATAAGTTTAAGCAAAAGTCTTCATACATAATGAAATAAAAGGAGATAAAAGGCTAAGCAGCACAACTATAAATAGCTAGATCATTTTATAAAGGAGGGAAAATGATATGGCAAATTTCAATATTTGAGATGAATGCAGAAACCTTACATGCAATGTATATATATTCACTATTTAGGTCCATGTTTTAACTATTCAAAGTGGCAAATTATCCACTCCCTGCAGATGAGCAACTGTAGGAAAATAAGTATTTAATGAAAGTTCTGGCCATTTTTTTAAGTCTGAAAATCAAAAGCATTTCTGATATTTCAATACTGAAAAGCACTGCATTTAAGGGAATTAAAATTACAGTCTGAATCTTCGTTTATTAAAAAAGAAGAAATTCAATTGAGCATGTCCACTTGATTGCAGGTACTAGTTATTGGCAATAGACTCTCATACCATCCTTCATGAAACTGTCCATCTAAGTCCACCTTCTGGTGGGGGCCCAGACGTAGCAATTTGTTTTTCCATTTTTTTCTTTTTCTTTCTCTTTTCTTCCACAGAACGAACATCCAAAATGCCATGAGATGCAGCCTCCTTCTCTCTTCTCTCTGCAGCCTCTGCAAGTTTTGCTCTTTTCTCTGCCGGGTCCGCGAGGGAGGCGCGGACTCCCCGGGACAGGGAAAGCACTGCCCCATCGGGAGAGCGGCGGAGCGTCCCTGCCGCCCAGACCGGTAAGTGCGAACTGCCCGCTTCCTTTTTCTTTTGTCTCAACAAATGACCCTGTTTCTTATTTCACCGTGAGAATAGAAGCAATCAGAAGTAGAACTTCTGATTATCTTTCCCCCAATATAAAAACTACCAGGGGCCGGCTGAGTGGCGCGTTGGTTAAGAGCTGGCTTGGGACACCAGCTCTGAGCAGCAGGGCCCTGGTCTGGACCCCACATGGGGGCCAGTGACACTGACCTCTACAGCTAAGATGATGAACAATAGCTTGACCTGGAGCTGGGCTGCTGAGTCGCCGGCGACTGTGTAGGCTGCAGCCCTTGCTGCAGTGGGTTGCCATGGGCTACTGTGTGTGGCTGGCAGCCAGTGTGAGCTGCCATGAGCGGCCGTCCAGAAGCCGGCGACCGATCTGCCTCACCCAGGAAGAGAGCAATGGTAATACCAACATGGGCCAGTGAAGCAACGTCCTGCACAACTAGACTGAAGAACAAAATGACAGCAGCTTGGCTGTTCCCCTTCCCCCAATTCCCCAAAGCTGTTCTCCTCCCCCAATTCCCCAATAAAAAAAGTCTAAAAAAAATAAAAATAAAAACAAAAACTACCAGCTCCTCTGCATTTGTACCTGTGTGCTCTGCCTTTTCTTGTGTTATACTAGATGAACTGTCTGTACATCTTAACCCAAAGTGTGATTTTATTTTTGTACTGGACATTATCCCTTTTTAAATGCTCAAAAACTTCATTACTAAAATTATTTACTTCTTTCTACTGCACCATAACATTTCTCCTCTCAACCTCATTATTCTCATCAGCATATAAATATATATTTCACCAGTGAAAAACCAAAATCCTTGACTATACATTTCCCTCTATCTACATATATATATGTATTTATTTATTTTATATATATATATATATATATATTTAAAAAAAATATATATATATATATATTTTTTCCCTCCCTTTGTCACAATATTTGTCCCAACTTACTGCTTTCACTTCTTTGGGAAAATTCACTCATAAACTCCCTCTCAACAGGCTTTGTCTTCACTCTACCTAAACAGTTTTTGGCAATGTCACAAGTGATCTTCATGTTGCCAATTTCAGTGGTCAATTCTCAGTTCTCTTTTTATTCTATTATTCAGAGGCAACTGACAGTTTCTCACTCTGTTCTTGCAATCCTTCTTGAAGGAATTTCTTCACTTGGATTCCAATACCCCATACTCCTTTGATTTTCTGTCAACTATTTTCAGAATCTTTGTTGACTATCTTCTTGGCACTTAAACATTTGTGTGTCTCAAAATTCAGTCCTCTGACTTCATCTCTTCCCAAGTCATACTCTATCCAAAGAGGTCTGTCTTTGTCCTAGGGCTCTAAACACTGTGCTGTTAATGATGGGCAATTTCTCACTGTGAAGTATTTAGCTTTGATAGCTCCTTTCAAATTCAGAACTGTATTCATAACCACTTACTCTGACTTTCCACTTAAATCTTATAGGCACCTCAAATCCATCTTTCCTAAAATTAAACTTCTGATTCCTACTCCCTTCCCAGTAGTTTTTCCCTCAGTAAATGGTGTCTGCATTTAACCAATTGCTCAGGTAAAAAAATATGTGGATTTATCTTTGGTTTCTCCCTTTGTATTATTTCCATCCTGAAGTTTGGCAGCAAGTCAAAATGTATTTTGACTCTGATCACTTTTCTCTATCTCATCTACCATCATTCTGAGTCTAAACCATCTGCCTGTATTAGTGAGAAGAGTCTCCTAACTTGTCTCCCTGTTTCTACCACTGCTCTCTTACAATCCATTTTCTCACAAAAGCCAAAATAAAGTCTTTAAAATGAAAATCTAATTATTTAATGACCTTGGAAACCCCTCTAATAGCTCCCCATTATCCTTAAAATAAAATCCAAAAATTTTACCAAGGACTATAAGACCCAGGATTTTCCTGATGTTCCCCGTGGCCTGACCTCATCTTGTACTACTCATTACCATCCCACTCACTGTGCTACAATCACACTAATCTCTTTCTTGTTCCTAGAGTACACATATCCTGCCTTTGCCTCAGGACGTTCACAGTCTCTGTTTAGTCTTCCTGGGTCACTGGAACATGCATGTAGCTTTCTTCTTTACTTCATTCATCTCTCTGTTCTAATGTCTCCTCACAAAGGCCTTTCCTGACCACTCTATCCAAAATGGCAGTCTCCACGTTGTCCTCTATTCCCTTACCCTGCTTTTTATTCTTAATAGCACATTTCACTATATATATATATATATATATATATATATATATATATGCCTATATAACATTATAGATATACGAGTATAGAAATATATATGACTCTATAACATTATAGATATATATGTACCATATTTCCCCATGTATAAGATGCACCCTTTTTTCAAAAAATGTGGGGTCTAAAAACTGGGTGCATTTTATACAGTGGTTGTATGAGCGCAAAAACAAGCGCGAAAAAAGCAGGACATGCAAGTAAAAGAAATCTACCCCCGCTGTATAAGACGCACCCAGTTTTTAGACCCCAAATTTTTTGAAAAAAGGGTGCGTCTTATACATGGGGAAATATGGTATATGATTATATAATATATAAATATATAATTATATGACAACATATATGACATGTAACTATATGATATTATGTATATATAATATATTTATAATATATGTAGTCTATATACATATTAATTCCTAGAACAATGTCCAGTTGTTCATACTAGGTCCTCAATAAAGAATTGTTGAAAAAATAAATGACTAAAATCAATTGTATTAATGAATACTGTGTGTTGGCAAATGCTGGTCTCTACCTTTAGTTTTTTAAAATGATCCCAGTGTCCACAGAGTTGTCTTCCCAGAACTGTGTTATTTGCAAAACTGATAAGCATTCCCTTTGTGTGTTTATAGCATATAGAGCATATAGAACTGAAAAGACTAAATATTAAGAACTTGAAGAGTTCTATTAGAGAACATTTTCCAAGTTAAATGTATTTATTAACATGCTAGGTGTAGTAATTTGATTGTACATTAAGCTATGAATTCACTAACAAATATGTAACTCAGATTTCTCTAATTTTTTATTTGCATAAAGATATTATGATTCTTTGGATTCCTTGCCAATATCATATTACATAATGGCTACCTCTTCATCTATGCTACCAGTAATTCATTCTTTTCCTTTCCTTCCATCTATCCATATGCAACATTTATTGAGCTCATACTGACTTCAAGGTGAGTAACTCTTCCTCAAAATGCAATGAGATTCTTTCTTTGTAAACTCATGTGAGCGTAAAGTGTTGGCATACACAAAGCACTGACATTTGGGGCCTGGACACTGCTTGAACAAGTTAGGGTGGCACTGGTGGAGCAATTTCAGCAAAGCAATTCCAGTAATATCAAAATTGTTTCTGAGTACGGAGAAATGTCCTAACAACAAAATTGTGTAGACCCACGGTGCCACTTGGTGTGAACAATGAACTCATTTCACAATCATTTTCACACTTATTCTACACGAGGTGCTCTGTAATTCATGAAGATAAAAAGCCCTGAGAGAACGTCACCTAATGAGTGACAGATGAGTCAATAAACAATGACATCACTGTATGTCAAGTGCCTTCAAAGACTTAAATGTTGTGTTGAGAAGGGGGTAAGGGACATCTGAATCTGACACAGGAGGAAGTTCGTAGGGGTGATACCCATGGCTTTGACTTTAGAAGGAAGAGTCGAAGTTATTCAGATGATAGAGTGGGAAGAAGAGACAACACATGGAGTTGTGAAAAGATATGGTCTCACGGATGCACTGCACACAGTCAAGAACAGATGTAAAGAGCAGAAGAGGAGGAGTTGGGAACAGAAAAGGAGGCAGGGGCCAGAACATAAGGATCTGGGGGCTAAGCAAAGTCTTCACTTAAAGATTCTAAAATAGAAGTGCCATGACCAATTTTGTGCTTCAGAGCTATCATCCTGGTAGCAACGTGGAAGACAGATTAGCAGGTACCCAGAAAGGAAAGTGACCTCTAAGCTGATTCCTGCGGTAGAAGTAAGAACTAGCCAGGAAAAGAACAGAGAGAAGTTTTCCACACATATGGGTTAGCTCTTGTGAAAGACATAGGGTAGGAAAGCTCTTGGAGCATTTAAGGATATGAAAGAAAGCCAGTGTGAGTGGAGCACTTTTCAAGGAAAGTCTGGGTCATGCAAGAACACTGAATATTATTCCAGATGTAATGAGTAGCCACTAAAAACTTTTAAGCAAAGAAGTGATAATATAATCTCATAGTCATTAACAAAACATGTTGATTGCTATGTGGTTAATGGATTTAGGATACCAAGAAGAGAAGCAAAGAGGGTTCTTGCAGTGGAGGGAAATAATGGTGGTGCAGATTGGGAACTGGAATGGAGGTAGAGTCAATTTAGCTGATCAAGTCATGATAATGCTATAACAAGATAATTTATATAGCAGGAGAGGAAAAGTGAGGAGGAGCAGGGGACAAGAACTTGATGCGTTTATAAGGCATCCAGGTAGAGATGTCCAGAAAGCATTCACGTCTTTAGCAGGAATACCCCGGAGTGATACTGTGTTCTCATTGTAAACTATCTGGGGGCACATGCTTCAATTGCTTCCATTTTTGGCAATTTAAATTTGATCACTTGATTAAGGTGAAATGCGCTAGGCCTCTGGGCCATACAATTATTTTTTCCTTTATAATTAATGAATGAATATTTTATGGAGAGGTACTATCAGACTATGTAAATATCCTGCTTCTTATCAGAATTTCAATGCATTCATTTCTTTGTATGCTTATGTGGAGTCATGGTTTCCCATTTTACTATCATTATTTATTTTGGTGCTCAAATTATCCCTGATTTGGCCAGTAAAAAGTCCCTTTAAGCCAGCTTCTATGGTTTTTTTTTGACATATCCTCATCATTCTTTGAAATATTCTTTATTTTTTGGCCCAAGATATTTCAGGCTTATCTTGTAATTTTTCCTTTCTAAACTTAGAGGCAGAATTTCTATAAGGACTTTTTTTTTTTTTTTTTAGGAAAACAGTATTAGGAGTCAAGAAGTGGGCAAAAGGTATGCCCATTATTTGGGGGATGTCACCACTCACAGGCTCTCTCAGCAAACAGAGCGAGGGAGTTTATGTATGTTTAAACATATATAAATACTAGCTTATATAAATACACACACCCCCGACATGGCCTCTGGTACCTCACACACAGACTAACCCTCCATGAAAACACCTTCCTTGTCTTGCTTCGGCTCTGGCAGCTTGAGCCAGGTCACCCTCCCTTGTGAGAACATTCTTCTCACCCTTGTCAGGGTTGGACACCCCAGCCTACTATACTCACCTTCTTAATTCTCTTCAGCTCAGTGTGACCTCTAGCTTGCCTAGCCCCATCTAGTGGTGTTGGAGTGAATTGTTCAGGGAATGAAGGGAAGAGGTCATTAATTTTTACTTCTTTTGTGATTGACTGCATTTTTCAAATTTACTTTAGTACACATGTGCTGTTTAAAAAATAAACAACATTAATAAAAAATCAACTACCAAACAGACATAGGCCTAGACAAATGAACACGATTATCTTGGTAAAATACTATTTATTCTGTGAAGGCCAGAATTTAAGTTAATTCCTTCAGGGGTTGCTGAATTAGTACCTAGTTAAATAGAAAGAAAAAAAAATTGTACAAGAAATGATAGAAATAAGATTGTAGGTATGGTGACTTGAGCTCCAGAAAAAGTTTATTTTTAAAATTTTTGACTTTTTTCCCCTTAAAATGGGGTCAATCTCAGCATATTTATTAGTTAAGCTAAAAATCCAATAGAGAGAAAAATTAAATAAAGCTCAGTGTCCAAAACAATAAGTAGGATTATCCTCAGGCAGGAGGAGGGCACGTCGCCTCTGATGCAGGAAGGATAGAAGGCAGGATGAGTATAGGTTCTGGTCAGCTGGGATGGTAGAGAGGAAAGTTCTGGTACTCTCGGCTGATCAATTCTGTTTATTTTCCAGTAAAATATGAGGCAAGATCATAGATTGAGGGTAAGAAAAGAATAGTGGCCAAACGGATATGAAAATTGGGATGAGAGTTTGGACTAATTGCCAAGGTCTAAGAGAGACAGATAGCTAAAAACACATAGGCCTTCAAGATCCCTGTGGAGTTGAAGGTCATACATGCATACATATATACATAATTTTTTTCCCCCCCCCAAACCCGGCAGCCTTGTTGTTAAGAATGAAAGCTCTATCCACTGAGCCATCCGGGCGGCAGCTCAACTGAAGATGCCGAGTTCAGTCTTAGTTGCGGGCGAGCATAACCCACCATGGAACATGCAGTCTTGCTGTAAGGAGCATGTGCTCTCACCAGCTGAGCCATCCTGCCACCTGTTTGTATACATAATTTTTAATTTTTTAAAGCGGTTTTAGTTTCACAGCAAAATTGAGCAGAAAGCACAGAAAGTTCCTATATAGCTCTGTTCCCATACATTTAAGCCCCCCTGACAATGAACATCCTGCATCAGGGGGATATATTTGTTGATTAGTGGACATTTGGTCCTGTCCAAAACATCCATGGAGACATTTGGTCTATGCCAAAATGTCCTTGAAATTTGGTCCTGTCCAAATGTTGAGTAGCATATTTGGTCCTCACCAAATGGTCCTTGATATTTGGTCTTATCCAAAATACCCACACTTAAGAATGCCCACGGGCTTGAATAGCGCGTAACATTTATTTCTACTTTGTGTTTATAGAATTAATACAGAGAAATGTACTACCATGTTTTAGTCCAATAATTATGTTGTGGCTATACAGCCAATAATACCCCTTCTTGCCTCAGTAATTTAGTTGGTAAAGACACGTGGGGTTAGGTAGTTAGGGTTGGGGTTTGAGTCTTGCAGAAGAGCAGGGTTTCTATTAACTATGAAATGAATGTCTCTGTAGACATTTTCGATAGGACCAAATGTCCCACAAGGCATTTGTTGCAAATGATTTACCTACGTTGATATACCATAGTCACGCAAAGTCTATAGTTTACATTTGGGCCCACTCTTGATGTTGTGCATTCTGAGTTTTGACAAATGTATAATGACATGTGTCCTCCATTATAGTATCATACAGAATAGTTTCACTACCATAAAAATCCCTTGTGCACTGCTTATTCATCCAACCTTCCTTGCTAACTGCTAGCAACCACTGATCTTTGTATTGTCTCCATAGTTTTGCCTTTTGCAGAATGTTCTATAGTAGGAATCATTCAGTAAGTAGCCTTTTCAGATTGGCTTCTTACACTTAGTAATATGCTTTTAAGTTTTCTCCATGTCTTTTCATGGCTTTATAGCTCATTTCTTATTAAAGGTAAATAATATTCCATTGCCTGGATATACTACAGTTTACTTATCTGTTCACTTACTAAAGGGCTTCTTTGTTGCTGCCAAGTTTAGGCAATTATGAATAAAGCTTCTATGAACATCCATCCACAGGTTGTTTTGTAGAGATCATTTTCAGCTCATTTTGGTAAATACCAAGGAGCACAACTGCTGAATTTTATGGCAACAGTAAGTTTAGCTTTCTAAGATTTTGCCAAACTGCCTGTATAATTTTGCATTCCCACCAGCAGTGAAATGGGAGTTCCTGTTGCTCCACATTCTCTTCAGCATTTGGTGCTGTCAGAGTTTTGAGTTTTGGTTATTCTAATGAGTATATAATGGTATCTTATTGTTGTTTAATTTGCATTTTCCTAATAACTTGTGATGTGGAACATGTTTTCATATGTTTATTTGCTATCTGTACATCTTTGGTGAGATATATATTCACGTCTTTGGCCCATTTTTAAATAAAGTCGTTTGTTTTTTTATTATCGAGTTTTAAGGGTTGTTTGTATATTTGGATAACAGTCCTTAATCAGATATGTCTTTCACAGATATTTAATTCCAATCTGTGGCTTGTCTTCTCATT
Source organism: Hipposideros armiger (assembly GCF_001890085.2). Classification (NCBI taxonomy): domain Eukaryota; kingdom Metazoa; phylum Chordata; class Mammalia; order Chiroptera; family Hipposideridae; genus Hipposideros; species Hipposideros armiger. The sequence continues at coordinate 1,070,894 of NW_017732012.1, forward strand.
CTCTTGACAGTATCTTTCACAGAGCAGATTTTAAAATTTAATGAATTCCACTTATCAATGATTTCTTTCATGGACAGTGCCTTTGGAGTTGTATCTGAAAAATCATTGCCATATCCAAGGTCACCTAGATTTTCTCCTATGTTATATTGTAGGGTTTCATAGTTTTATATTTTACATTTAGGTCTATGATACGTTTTGAGTTAATTTTTGTGAAGAATGTAAGATCTGTGTGTCTAGATTCCTTCCTTCCTTCTTTCCTTCCTTCCTTCATTCATTCCTTCCTTCCCTCCTCCCATCCTTCCTTCCCTCCTTCCTTCTTTCCTTCCAGAAAAATGAAATTGGATCCTTATCTTACACTAAACACAAAAAACAACTCAAAATGGATTATTGTAGGCATAAACTTTAAAACTTCTAGAAGATCTGAAACTTTAAAACTTCTAGAAGACAATATAGATAAATATCTTATTGACATTGGCCTTGGCATTGATTTCTTGGATATGACACTAAAAGCACAGGCACTAAAAGCAAAAATAGACAAATGGGATTATATAAAAATAAAATGCATCTGCACAGCAAAGGAAACCATCAACAAAATGAAAAGGCAATCTATGAAATGAAAGAAAATATTTGCAAATCACATATCTGATAAAGGGTTAATATTCAAAATATATAAGAAACTCATACAAATCAGTAGTAAAAAAGTCAAATAACTCTATTTAAAAATGGGCAAAAGACCATTTCTCCAAATAGACATTTCTCCAAGAAGAAGTACAAATGGCCAACAGGTATATGAAAAGGTGTTCAACATCACTAATCATCAGGAAAATGTAAATCAAATTACATTGACATAATACCTCACAAATGTTAGGATAACTATTATTTAAAAGTCAAAAGATAACAAGTGTTGGTGAGTAAAGAAAAGGGAAACCTTATACACCATTAATGAGAATGTAAATTGGTAAAGCCATTATGGAAAACAGTACGGAGGTTCCTCAGAAAAACTCAAAATAAAACTACCATATCATCGAGAAATACTTCTGGGTATATACTTAAAATAATTAGAATCAGTATCTCAAAGAGATATTTGCACTCCCATGTTCATTGCAGCATTGTTTACAATAGCAAAGATAGGGTAACAATCTAAACGTTCATCAGCAATAGAACAGATAAAATGTGGTATATACACTCAGTGAAATATTATTCAGCCTTAAAAAAGAGGGAAATCCTACCATTTTCTAACATATGATGAACTTGGAAGACATTATGCTAAGGGAAATAAGCCAGACACAGAAGAACAAATACTGTATTATCTCACTTATATCAGAAATCTAGAATAGTCAAATTCATGGAAGCAAAGAGAGTAAAATGGTGGTTACCAGGGGCAGGGGCATCAGATATTGGTCAAAGGGTACATAGCTTCTCTTATGCAAGATGAATAAGTCCTATGGATCTACTATAGCATAGTGCATATAGTCAACAACACTGTATTGTATACTTAAAAATTTGTTAAGAGAGTTAAATGTTCTTATCAAAAAAGGAGGGAGGGCTGGCCAAGTGGCTCAGTTGGTTAAGCGCTCGCTCAAGAGTGCGAGCTCTAAGCAACACAGTCACTGGTTCGATTCCCACATGGGCCAGTGAGCTGCCCCCAAGATGAGCTGCTGCTGAGTTGCCAACAGGTGGCAGGATGGCTCAGCTATAAAAAAAAAAGAAAAAGAAAAAAAGGAGGGAGAAAACTTTTAGAGGTGATGGTTTCATGGGTATACACTCACCTTCAAACGTATCAAGATATATACATTAAGCATATACAGCTCTTTTGTGCCAATCATATCTCCATAAAAATAATTCAAAA
>NW_017732012.1:1076472-1082690 GCF_001890085.2 Hipposideros armiger
TGACAAAACAAGGCAAGGACACTATAAGAAAAGAAACTTAACAGGCCAATATCTCTTATGAATATACATGCAAAAATTCTCAAAAAATACTAGCAAACTGCATTCAACAGTACCTTAAAAGGACCATACATATGTCATGATCAAGTGCAATTTATCCCTGGGATGCATGATGGCATCCCACTACTCAGTAGATGTGATACACAACATTAACAAAGTGAAAGATAAAATTTCTATGTTCATCTCAATAGATACAGAAAAAATTTTTAAAGACATCCTGTAAATGTTTATGATAAAAACTGTCAACATTTTAGGTATAGAAAGAATGTACCTCAACATAATAAAGACTATATATGACAAACTTACAGCTAACATGATAATGGTGAAAAACTAAAAAGCTTTTCCACTAAGATCAGGAACAAGATCAGGAACAAGAAATAGAAAAAACAAGTCCCCAATTTTTATGGAACCACAAAAGACCCCAAATGGTTAAAACAACCCTGAGAGAGAAAAACAAAGCTGGAGGCATCCCACTTCCTGATTTCAAACAATGTTACAAAGCTATAGAAATCAAAACAAAATGGTACTGGCATTAAAACAGACATATAGACCAATGGAACAGAATAGAGATCCCAGAAATAATCACATGCAGATACAGTCAGCTAATCTTTGACAAAGGAGCCAGTAATACAAAATGGAAGAAAGATAGTCTTTCAATAAATGGTGCTGGGAAAACTGGATAATCAAATGCAAAAGAATGAAATTGGACCTCTAGCTTATATCATTCACAAAAATAAACTTGAAATTGACTAAAGATTTAAATGTAAGACCTGAAACTGTAAAACCCCTAGAAAAAAAACATAAGGAAAACCCCTTTGACATTGGTCTTGGCAATGATTTTTTGGATATGACACCAAAACAAAATGAAAAAAAGCCAAATATTAACAAGTGGGAGGATATCAAAGTAAAAATCTTCTGCACAGCAAGGGAAACCATCCAAAAAAAAAAAAAAGAATAGAATAGAAAAGTTAACCCATAGAATGGGAAAAAATATTTGCATACCATATCCCTGATAACAGGTTACTATCTAAAATATATGAGGAACTCATACAATCTAATAGCAAAAAAAAAAGAAAAAAAACAACAAATAATTCTATTAAAAAATAGATGAAAGACCTGAATAGACATTTTCCCAAGGATGACATACAAATGGCTAACAGGTATATAAAAAGATGCTCTGTATTTCTAATCATCAGGGAAATGCGATATCATTGTGATAGATCACTTCAGTGAGATATCACCTCATACCTGTTAGGATGTCTATTATCAAAAAGACAAGAGATAACAAATGTTATCTGTAATTTTAATGGGCCCTTTTCATAAGAGAATACCCAAATGGGTATTAAATATATAAGAAGGTGCTCCATATTATTATATACATTTTCAATAAAAACAATGAAATACCTAGAAAAAAAGTACAAGAAATGTATATATTCTATATGAAAAAAACCCTTTAAAATAGCACTGAAACACACACAAGAAGATTTGAAAAAAATTAAAATTAAAAATACAACACAAAATACATTCTTTCATGGATGGGGGGCAACCTTAAAAAGCTGACAATCCCTCCATGTTAATATACATATTTGATGAGTCTAGCAAAATATCCAGCTTTTGTTTTAAATAGAGAAGCTGGTTTTAAAGTTCACATAGCAAAATAAACAAGGACATAGGCTGAGAAATCTCAGAAAAATATTTACAGTAAATAGAAACTAGTCCTATGAGATATTAAAACATGTTATAAAGTCTTAATAATTGAAAGTGTAGTCCTGGCACATGAATACACAGAGAGCCCAAAGAAACAGACTAGACGTTCCAGAAATAGACACTAAAATATATAGGAATTTAGCATAGGATAAAGATGCCTTTTCAAATTAGTGTGTTAAAAATGAACTACTTAATAAAACTGCTGGGACAATTGAATAGATTAAGTTGTACTTATACTTCACCCCATGTGGGATTGTATTATTTGTCTTAATTATTTACTGTTGTTCAGGTAAAAGAACTATATATTTCTTTACATTGCTATTTGGCTTGTGTGCTTCCCTATGGGAAGAGTCACCCTGTCCCCACCCTATAATTGAAGTTGGGCTTGGTCATGTGACTTGCTTTAGCCAATAGAATTGAAAATAGAAGTGACATGCGCCTCATCTGAGGCCAAACTTTAAGAACGGTTGTTGGATTCAGTTATTCTCTTTGCACTCTTTCATGAGACTAGTTTATCCTCAACAATACTTTGAGGGAGGGTCTGTTATGATCCCCATTTCTGTGGGAGAAAGCTGAAGCAGGAAGTGGAAGTAACTGCCCTAGCCTCTCAGCTGGTGAGGCAGGGATGGCGTCAGGATTTGACCTAGACAGTCTGGCTCCTGGGGTCTAGACTTTAAGCGCTGTACAGTACAGCCTGTCTCCAACACATTTTTTAACTTTAATCATTTTAGTCTCTTGTGAAGTCCATTTTTGATGTCTTAGCTTAGGGACGAAGGCAAATATTTCTTGTTTCCTCTCAAGAAATATTGATGCCTTCCGAGGTACTAATCAATAATATTTACTTTTCTTTCCAGATCCTAGGTGAAGGCTTCCTAGACCATTGACTGATATTTTCCCCCCTAAGATTTCTCAGAACATAAACTATTTTCAGTTACCATATATTTGACTTTATATGTTATGTTCACAGTTAGAATATAAGCAGATACCTGATAAATTTGTGCTCTTCACATTATTTGAAACAATATAATTGACTATGTAAACATGTAATTAATGTTTGATGAATAAATGATTGAACAAATGAGAGCTTGAACAGAAATATATCTATATAGAGATATATATTCAACAAGCCNTGCTGTAGCAGATATGAATTTGGAACTACGTACTGTGGCATTCAAGAAATATAACATTGCTTTATTTTCACTAGATTGGATTAAACTTGACTCTGCTTCCAATCTTCCAAATTTCCTGATGAGAGTTAATCTTAGTCTTTATCAGAGCTTGCCTCACACTGGGGTTTATAAAGCAAAATATTTGGGAAGATTGCTTTAATCTGTGCTTGAAACTGTTTACTCCTGATTTGACCATGCCATTGTCCAAACCATCAACCACTTTACAGTCTGGTCGCTTGGCTGCTTCTATGCTATATTTGAATATTTGCTGAGACTGGGAGCTCTGTGGCCCAGTCTCTGACACAGACATTTAACTCAGAGTTCCTGTTTTCTCCCCCAGGTGCAATGATGGAGGGGACCCTAAGTGCCACTATCCCAGGTCCCACAAACCTCCATCCATCTCCTGGTTTTGGATTCTCCTTGTTAACTGGGTTTCTATTTTCACCTCCCTACAAATGACTTCTTTCCCCTCTTCCTCAGGAGCACCTGGAGAAATTTGCTCAAGTAGCCAAGGCTTTCACAAACTTATGTTTAAAGCAACCTCTTCTTCTAACCTTGAAGATTCTTAAGGCAAAACAACACAAGGGTCTGACTACACTTTTGAAATAGGGAAGGGAAAAATACCAGAGGATTAGAATCAGCATGGGTCACATTCTTCCTAAATTCTTTTCATCAGTGAAAACAAAACACCAGTTAATGTTTCAATCAATTATCCTTCCACGTTAGTAAAGGAAGAAAGCTTGGAAAACTGAGACACAGCTCGCTTATTTTTGGAAAAGAGAAATGAGCACGTTTAGTTTCAGTTAAGGTATGTTTATGTAGCTATTTTTTGTTTTCTTTTGGCGGGGGGGGGGTGAGGGAAGAAAAAGGAGAAGATAAATGGAGGAGAAAGAGCAGGCTAGTTTTGTTATCATTTTGGGAATTCCCACTCTCCCATATGTAGCAAACTCACATTATTGGATAAACACATGCCAACTTTTTGTGCTAGGCTCCCAGGTTTTGGTTTTCTTATACAATAGTGGATAAAGTTACCCTCCTCCCCATTTCCTCTTTGGGTATTTGATAGTGCCATTACCGCCCCATACATATAGTCGTTCTGTCTGTGCAAATAAAAGTATGGTCCTGGAAATCTGGAATTTTAATCCCTGGAGTCAATAAAGAGCACTAGCTTTAAGAAATGTAACTGTTTTCCTAGGAGCAGTGAGGGATTGGGAAAATGTGTTAATCTCTGTTTCCTGTTTTTCCAATTCCCTCTGTAAAAATGGATCAGCAACACTTGACTTTATGAGGAAGGAATCAAAATGCATAGTGATAAGTAGTGTGATATGTATCATTTGAGGGAAGGGAGTAGTACATAGTTTATTCTTTCTCTGGGAAAACATGACGGTGAAATCAAACAGTGGTTTAGATTAGGGAGAGAATTTCTTAGACTCCTGGCTGACTTGACCTCCTGGACCCCCTGGTGTTGTCCCATCTAATCCCTATGATTGAGAAACCTCTTGTTTCTTACAAAATTCTTTCTCACATTCTAATTCAGATTTTTTTTGGATAATCTTTAAAGATTCCTTCCAAGTTTTTCATTGTGAAACACTGTGTCACTTGATTCTGGTCTACAAGAAGGCCAAGGAAAGTGGTCGCTCACACTGCTTCTAGCTTTTTCTCTGGTACAGTTTAGATAAACGAAATATATGAAAAAGTCCAGAGATGTTTAAAATACCATGCAAATACAAAATCACATCAACATTTGATTTCCTTATAAGAAGGAGAAGGAGAAGGAGAAGAAAAGGAAGCCCCCACAAAATAAAAAGTGAATGATCAAATTCCCTCCACAAAATTGTGTGGATTGAAAAGTCTCTGACCAAGCAGACAACAGTTGAAACATAATTAGACTTCTGAATCAAATATGTCTTTTCCCTCTTTTCCCAGTGGTTCATTTAAAGCACACTGAAAACAGAGGAAGAAATCGACAGTAAGGCTGAAAATGACAGGCTGCTGGAGATATTTTTAAGTTTTTTTGCAAGTCAACCCAACTGAATGAAGAATTATACATACATAAGGATAAAACAGCAAGGGGGTGCAGCAGCCCAGAACTTTGAGGTGCAGAGATGGGAGCCTTTACTTTTGGGCAGGAATAGCTTCTAATCATGGCTTTCTCATTCTAGTGGCCAGCCCCCATCCTGAAGCTATCCAGGAGCCCACAAATGTTGCTTCAGGAGCAAAACATCTCCTATCACCCAGGGAATTCCAAGGGATTTAAGAGCTCTGTGTCAGGAACCAGGGTCACAGACCAAATATTAGAACAAAAGATGTTCCTCTGGGTCCTAAGTTGGAGCTTTGACCCTCCATTACAAGGGCCATGCTGTGCTGCTTTGCTTCTCACCTCCTGGGTCTTGAGTCACAGGTATGGCACAGCAGGACCAACCTGCTGCTATTCTGTATCCTGTCTCCTGGGACCAGAGTTTGGAATTTGACACACAATCCCAGGGCTCAGTGACACTGGACCCTTCCCCTAGTTCGAGGCCACTGTTGTACTCTGTTATCTCTGAGCCTATGCTTCTGCTGCATCTTTCTCCCTCCTCCCAGAGTCTGAGTCACTGCAGAAAACCCCAGAGCACCCCCGTTCTAGAGGTCATCTGCACACACTTGCATCTCAGACAGCAGCACTACTGCTGCAGCAAGTATGCCTGTTCCCCAGGCCCCAAGCACCACAGTAGTTCTTTGTGCCCTTGACCTCTGGATACAAGCTCTGCTGCTACTCTGAGTGCCAGCATGCCAGATCTGGTGCCAAAGCGACCCCCTTGGCTAAATACCTCCCACAATAAAAAAAACAAAAAAACAAAAAAGGAGGACTCAAATCAATAAAATCAGAAATGAAAGAGACATTAAAACAACGATCACAGAAATACAAAAGATCATAAAAGACTACTATGTATAATTACATATCAACAAATTGGATAACCTAGAGAAAACAGATAAATTACTAGAAATATATAACCTACCATTACTGAATCATGAAGCAATAGAAAATCTGAACAGACCTATAACTAGTAAGGAGATTCAATCAGTAATCCAAAAATCTCCCAACAAGGAAAAGCCCAGGACCAGATGGCTTCCTGTGAATTCTACCAAATATTTAAAGCCGATTTAATACTAATTCTTCTCAAACACTTTTGAAAAACTGAAGAAGAGGAAAGATTTTACAACTCATTTTACGATGTTAGCATTACCCTAATGACAAAACAAGGCAAGGACACTATAAGAAAAGAAACTTAACAGGCCAATATC
>NW_017732012.1:1087161-1087968 GCF_001890085.2 Hipposideros armiger
TTATGTTCTTCCAATTATTTTCAAGAACTTTTACAAAATATTCTAATTTTCATAGCTCTTCTATTGCTTCATATATCTGAGTCATTTCAATCTACCCATTTCAATCTCCTTTGCGTATTCATCACATATTTCAGAAGTTATTTTTTCTGAGTTATATCATACGCCTGAAATTCTATTTTATCTTCCAGAAAATTTCCTTCTCCCTAAGCTTTCATAGTTTAAGTTTGAACTTCTTTCTATGTAACTTTCATGATTATTTTTCCTTCCTTATTCTCCATCACTTTTCCTAATTACCTGAAAAAATGATATTTACCATTACTAAGAAACTATTTGGAATTGGTGCTGTTCCTAAAGTTCATACTTGGAGAAAAACAGTTCATATTTTTTTTTAAAAGTGAGCTGACAACATTGTTTTCTTCATGATAAGGCTGGCTTATAGATGGATATTAACCTCACATGATTAGTGTTATAGATGGATATTAACCTCACATGGTTAGTGTAATAGGTTCAATGTCAAGGAACACAGAAAGCAAATTTTAAGCAGGCAAAAATTTTAATTTGTTTTGGTACATATTTACTTTACTGGGTATTTTGAAAGGCCTTGGAGAGCCTTTAGCCAAATTCCTTCAATTTATTGATGAAGGATTTGAGGCTTAGAGAAAAGGCATCACACATTCACTTCACACATAGAACCTCTGATTCCTCATCTCAAACTCAAAAGATGCTAATCTTTATTAACAGATGGACATCAAGAATATTTTGGAGAAAAGGATAGTGAGAATCATGTGAAAGAGGGATGGAAGAGGG
>NW_017732012.1:1090628-1092237 GCF_001890085.2 Hipposideros armiger
TTATATTTTATGTTTTACTCTCAGTAGGGGCTTCTCCTCTGAGCACCTTATGTTGCCTTTCCTAACCCCTGAGGCTGATGGGAACTCACCGAGGACGGGGAGAGCTCTGCCTCAGGCCTCATGAGCAGCACGCTTTGGTCCACTGCACAGAGAGCACAGAGGGACTGAGGAGAGGCTGTGACGCGCACGTGGGCAGGTGAGGCTGGAAGCCTTTGTGCTGGGCTGAAGCTCAAATCCACCTGTGAGAAATGAAGGAAAAGTCATCCAGTACTTCTATTTGCGTGATCCTGCAGTAACCCACATTTCCTAAGTCATCCTAACATTCAGCTTTATGTGACTATGTTTGGAAGGGTCAGCCAAGAACCTCATTTCTCATCTTTCCTTTGCTGTTGAGGAGGTTGTCTTGTCCTAAGGAGACTCGGAAAGATCATAAGGGATAAATAGCTTGTTTGACTTTTAGAGACCCATCTTTACTTATGATTCATGATAATGTATTTATATTTGTTCTTCAGGTTTTTGGAACTTTTGAGTCTTAGCATTTTACATACCTCACACAACTGAATCAGTGGAGTAGGGCACCATGGACACAACATTAAATTATGTTTTATGTGGAGGCAATTTCATATAATTGAAAAAGTATTGTGCTAGCTGCCTGGAGATTTGGCTGTGCCATTAATTTGCTGGGAACCTTTAGGCAACTCATTTTACTTTTTTGGACTTAATTTTCTCTGAGGTAAAATACATGGTAACCATTTATTTGTGTTTTCATGCTAAAAATACTCACCTTGTTGGCTGGACAGTTTTCAATCTCAGAGCTCTTTGAATCTCCAATAACTTCTCCATCTGGTAAAATGGTAAATGCTTTCCATCCAAAAGAATGATTCTGTGAAGGCGGGGTCTGAGGTTTCAGTTTTTAATGAAAACATGCTTCCTTCTGACAATTTATTGTGTTCATGACAATAATTGGCCCAATGGAAAAAAATTTTTCAAAAGTATAGGATAAATAAAAGGAAAAATGTATTAACCATTTATGATTAATCTCTTATGATTGGAAGGTGTCTTAAGGAGTGGAAAGGTACCCTTTAACAGGAAAGGCAAAGCAAAAATAAAAAGGAGAGACTGAAACAAATAACAGACGCTTGAGGAAAGGACTTTGAGTGTCATGGTTCTGCAGAGTCTGAGGCATTTGTAGAAAACAGGACAAGGAGAAGTAGCACGGAACCTGAATGAGGAAGTCTGTCTTTCCCCATAGTGAGGGACAAATCTCAGGGACTATATTAGCCCCAAATTCCTGCCTTCAGCCTGGTCCTGAGATCTCCCAAATTTACCAGGATTTCTCAGGGTAATGCTGGCCTCATAAATTGAATTTGGGTATGTTTCTTCCTCTTAAGTTCTTTGGGAATAATTTGAGAAGAATTAACATTAATTCTTTTTTAAATGTTTGGTAGAATTCATTAGTAAAACCATCTAGTTTGAGCTTTTATTTGTTGTTAGGTTTTCGATTTCTAATTTAATCTCCTTACGCATTATTAGTCTGTTCAGATTTTCTATTTCTTCCTTACTTAGTTTTGGTAAGTTGTGTGTTTCTAAAAATGTATTCATTTCTTCT
>NW_017732012.1:1095577-1099651 GCF_001890085.2 Hipposideros armiger
GGGAACAGACAAGTTGCTGTTCTTTTGTTCTTCAGTCTAGTTGTGGAGGACATTGCTTCACTGGCCCATGTTGTTATTATGATCATTGCGCTCTTCCCAGGTGAGGCAGTCGGTCCCTGGCTATCGGACAGCTGCTCACGGTCACCCACACGGCTGCCGGCCACTCATGGTAGCTTAGGGCAGCCTACTGCAGCCCCACTGCAGCCTACACCGTCCCCGGCGACGCATGGCAGCCCAGCTCCAGGTTGAGCTGTTGTTCACCATCTTAGCTGTAGAGAGCAGTGTCACTGGTCCTCATGTGGGATCCGAACCAACGTCCCTGCTGCTCAGAGCTGGCGTCCCAAGCCAATTCTTAACCAATGAGACACTCGGCCAGCCCGAGATTCATCATTTTTGAGATAAGCTATAAGCATGGCAGAGGGCTAGAAGTGAAAAACTGTGCTCCATAACTCAGATTTTGGCTTTGTTTGTATGTTTGTTTTAAGTTATAGAACAATACGTTTTCATTGTTGAATTAAACTGTGTGGAAATATATAAAACAAAATTTCTTGCTTTCTCCTTCCTCCACCCAATCATTTGAGACCTGCTGATTTGTTCTGATTTACAAGACAATTAAGGATTAACTAAGTAAGGCCGATGAATGAAAACATACTATTTTAATTGGCTATTATATTGGGTTGTCAGAAAAGTCATGATGCATTTTTGTGATGAAAAACATAGAAAAAATACATTATGACTATTCCGACAACCCAATAGTACTTTCCTGGGTCTGCTGTAACAAAGTATCACAAACTGGGTGGCTTAAAAAAGGGAAAGTTATTCTCTCATAGTTCGGTAGGCTGGCAGCCAGAAATCAAGGTGTTGGCAGGGCCATGTGCCCTGCAAGCTCTCAAGGGGAAATCTGTTCCACGCCTTTCTCTTAGCTTTTGTTACCAGCAGTCCTTGGTGTTCCTGTCTGCTTCCCACTTCTGTCATTACATGGCATTCTCCCTGTGGTCTAGCATTGTCTTCCTTCTGTGTGTGCCTATCTTTGTATATCTTCTCCTGGTTTTATAGGACAACAGTAATATTGGATAAAGGACCTATCCTACTACAATATCACCTCTTCTTAACATATTGTAATTCCATCCGCAAAGACCCTATTTCCAAATATTGTCACGTTCACATGTGTCAGGGATTTGGAGTTCAACATATCTTTTGGGGGACATAATTCAATCCACAAGAGAGACAATTTGTATTCAACCCTTTTGATCACCACTGACAGCTAGTTTCACAAGATAGGGCAATGATTTCCCTCTTAGAGCTCAACAAATGCATAAAATGTAATTTAAAAAAAGTTTTGCTTAAAGTCCTTATGAATAACCCAAATTCCTTTTTTCTCCTCATTTATTTGACTTTGGTAAAGTATGAGAAACTTCCATAAAGTGTTTGTGAAGCATTCAGCAATAAGTCAGGTTTCAGCGAAAATTTTTCTAGTTCATTTGTTTTACTGGTGTGTGTCTTTGTGTCATTCCATTTCTCCTCTGTCGATCTGTGGGAACATGGTCACCTAGGCACTGACCCATTTAACCACTCCTTTGTTTTCCTGAGAGCCTATGGCATCCCATCTCTGTGTTGCGTGAGTGGGCTGCGGACATGATTAAGATGCAGGTTTGGCTTTCAAAGAGGTCTGAGTCTATAGATGAGAGGAAAATAAACAATTTTTAAAAGCGTGGACTTGTATACGTGTGGAGGAGAGATGTGTGTGCTAAACCAATTGATGAAGCGTGAAGAAGACAGTTCTGCACAAATGGGCTGTGTATCTGGAGATCTGCAAAAACTTCGTTTCTTTTACTCATTGCCAAGAAGCTGAATTATCATAATGTGTATCTGAAATATTCTCTTGCTTAAAACCTTTCAATGGTTTCTAACAACAAATGAAAAATATTGTTTTAGGGCCTGGCTGAGTGGTGCGTTGGTTAGGAGTTGGCTTGGAACACCATCTCTGAGCAACAGGGCTCCCGTTCGGATCCCACATGAGCCAGTGATGCTGTGCCCTCTACAGCTAAGATGTTGAACAACAGCTCGACCTGGAGCTGGGCTGCCATGAGTCATAGGCAACGGNGCTAGTTGCTTAAAGTGACAAGTTTTTAAATCATCATTTTCCACCTTCACACCAGGGATAACTTTCTAATTAGTGACCAGCCATGTTGTCATAGCAGGATAGCACTGAGACTTGAGAAAACAGAAAAATTGTAGAGCTTCTCAAGCTCCAGGTCAGGAACCTTTCTATGCCTTCTCATAGTGGCGAATAGCTACCACATCACCAAAAGTAAGAGTCATAACAATTTTGCCATCCTTAATTTGTCTTACAAAATTTGTTTCTTTGTCATCCCATTTCTGTGCATGAATGAGTTTGTGTCTCTATCCAGGCTAACAACACACAGTTTCTGTCATCTGCAGTGTTTCATCTGGGTTTCTCCCAGATGGAAACGAATCTCTGTGTTCTTGAATGTGCTTTGAGTCCTGATCACCACTTTGTCCCCCTCCCGACTGATGGTCACTGTTGATTTAGTCACGTTTCCCACCTTCCTAGTGGCAAAGCCCACACCTCCACAGTGGTCTCTTAGGATCGTTAGCATTTCTGTGATATCAGTTGTAATATCCTCTTTCATTTCTGATTTTATTTATTTGAATATTTTTTTTCTTTGTTAACCTAGCTAAAGGTTTGTCAATTTTATCTTTCCAACAAACCATCTTTTATTTTTGTTGATCTCTACTATTTTTTTCTTGTCTCTGTTTCATTTATTTCAGCTCTGATCTTTGTTATTTCTCTTCACCAGTCAGCCTATCTCTATTCTGGGGTTACGTCCAAGTAAGCCCACCATAAATCGAAAATATCTTAGGTCAAAAACGCATTTAATACACCTAACCTTCCAAACATCATACCTCAGCTTAGCCTACCTTAAACATGCTCAGAACACTTACATTAGCCCACAGTTGGGCAAAATCGTCTAACACAGTGAATACACTGTAGGGTATTGGTTGTTCACCCTCAGGGTTGCGTGGCTGACTGGGAGCTGCACCTGGCTGCCACTGCCCAGCATCACGAGGGAGTATTGTGCTGCATCTCACTAGCCTTGGAAAAGATAAAAGTTAAAAATTTAAAGTATGGTTTCTATGTATTGCTACATATGAATGCGTGTTGCTTTTGCTCCCTCATAAAGTCGAGAAACTGTTAAGTCAAACCATTGTGAGTCGGGGACCTCCTGTGTGGTTTCTCCAGGGTTATGGGAAGAAGGACGAAGCAGCCTGTGCTGGTCTTTCATCTTGTCGGGAATAAGAGTTGACTCTATTCTGTGCTTTCTGGTCTTTAACCTGTTTTCCTATTTTGCATCTCTTCTTGACTCTTATGAATTATGAGTAATCTCCTCAAATTTGACTTGGAATTTGTCAATTTTCATTTTATCTCGGTCAGATCTACTGCTTAAACCATTACTTGATTGCTTTTTATTTTAACAAATTTACTTTTTATTTCTTGAATTATTTGTATTAGGTTCTTTTTTAAATCATGTTTTCCTCATCTTATGTTTTCTATTTCTTGTTTTCATAGCTTCAGTCTTGGAAAAGTTGTAGAAAGGATATGTGTGGGTGCAGAAAGTTGTAGCATATGTATTCCTGAGCTTTATTAGCTTGCTAAAGTGCTTGTATCGGAGAGACAATTCTCAATGATTTCTCTTCCAGGTGTTTATCCGTAAATAGGGCTAAAAGTTATAATTCGTATGGATGGTTGAGAACATAGTGGGAACTATAGTAACAAAAAAACACAACTGTGTATGCAAGGTAATTGGCTAAGTGCTTGTTTTCCATGGGGGAAAAAAAGAGCAGTTTTGTTTTAAAATGCCTTGTTCTTTCCCTGTGAAGTTCTTTTAATGGATGTAGAATAAGGTCTGCAGGAAGTAAAATTTTTCCTTCATTTATAACATTGAATCCAAAAAAAAATGCAATACAAGTTTCTCCGTAGATAGGACGTTTTGAGCAATTTTTATTTTTTATTTTATTATTTTTTTTTAGCTGAGCCATCCTGCCACCTGC
>NW_017732012.1:1102276-1103058 GCF_001890085.2 Hipposideros armiger
TAAAAAGGTCATGGGTGATAAATGTATTACCACTGGGTATAGAATATAAGCTCAATATTAGATTATTTGGTTTTTATATGTGGTAAATTCCTGAGTTCATCTTCAAATAAGTCACTCTAGACACCATTAATTGTACTTTACTTGCATTTTTTTTTCTGCTGAGAAATTCTATAATATTTGAAATAGTTTAATTCATAAATGATACACTAGGGGTTTATAATATGGTATGGATATACTCAAGAAGCAGCCTTATGCAGACAACAGATGTGTACTTATTTTCTTTATGTTGGCATTACATTTGACTGTTTATACTTTACCAGCACTGCAGGGATCACTGTACTCTTCAATGGTGAATTCCTCTGAAACACAAGGATGAAACACAAACAAAGACAGAAAGAGTGAAAACATTCAGTAATGGGCATATGAGCAGTCAATTGTAAATGAACTGTATAATGTAAGCTAAGAAAGAAGGTGTAAACACAGTATGGAGCCAGTAAAAGTGACTTACTTCTGTACTAAGCCATTTGGTATTTAAGTGGAAGAGAATAAGAGATAATTGGACTTGGATACAGAATTGAAGGGCAGATTTCACAGATGAATGAAAACTTGCTATCTATAGGACATTGTGTAGCCCTTTTTCACAGCTGTGTTTTTCTCACTGATGTTGTACCTTCCTCTTTCAACCTTTCCTTAATGTAAGGAGTAAAGTTTTAACACTACAAGCATGTTATGATGCTAAGTTTCTAGTTCAACGTCATGAGTAAATGGAAGAATTTCCTGAT
>NW_017732012.1:1103409-1104620 GCF_001890085.2 Hipposideros armiger
CGTCCTCCACAATTACACCGAAGAACAAAATGACAGCAACTTGTCTGTTCCCCTTCCCCCAATTCCCCAGCGCTGTTCCCATCCCCCCAAGTCCCTAATAAAAAATCTTAAAAAACAAAAAAACAAAAAACAAATTAGTGATTTCCAGGGATTATGAATGGTAGAGTGAGGGAGAAGGGTGTGATTATAAAGGGATAATATTAGAGAAATATTTGTGGTGATGAAATCTTGGATGTGTGAGAACAAAAGTTCTGGTTCAAGTTTTTACATTTAATTCTATCTCAAATTATTTTGTTGTCTATATTGTGTAGTGAATGACTATCTAAACTGACTTTTCTAATGTAGCTTTCTAATAATCCCATTATCATTTATCAACCAATTGTATATTTCCCTGCTAAATAAACAGTGCCTCCGTTATCACAAATGAAGTTATCATACATTCTAAGGCTTGTTTCTGAGTGATTTATTCTATTTCACTGATTAGAAAAACTATTCTTTTACAATACTGTGGCTTACTAAAATGTTTTAATAACTACTATGGCTGGTCCCTCCATGTTTCTCTGTTTTCATCCTTTCTTTACAATACTAAGCTCATTATTTATTCTAGGTAAAATATTGACATCCATTTTTCAAGTTAATTACCCCCATAGTCATATTGGGTGTTGTTTAGTATTGTATTGATTATGAATGCAGTATACTTACGAATGTCAACATTTTACAATATTTAGCCTTCTCTATTCAGACGTATTTTATCTTCATTTATTCAATACACAGGAAGTAAATTCTAATTCTGACTTAATTTCCAAATGTGGACTGAACTACAAAGTTAATATTAAGATTAACTTCATGGACATATATATTAAGATAAGTCAAAAGCATAAAATAATATATACATGGAGACAAATGTAAAGATATGGACAAAAATAAAATTATTATACAAGATAGTGAAAGACTAAAACAATATATATTTTTTAAGATTTTATTGGGGAATTGGGGGAGGAAAACAGCATTGGGGAATTGGGGAAGGGGAACAGACAAGTTGCTGTCCTTTTGTTCTTCAGTTTAGTTGTGGAGGATGTTGCTTCACTGGCCCAAGTTGGCACCATCATTGCGCTCTTCTCGGGGGAGGCAGATCAGTCGCAGGCTTCTGGACGGCCGCTCACTGCGGCTGCTGGCCGCTCACGCTGGCTGCTGGCCGCTCACGCTGGCTG
>NW_017732012.1:1105366-1109570 GCF_001890085.2 Hipposideros armiger
TCCTGAGATTGCAGAGCTTCCGCAGTAGCTGTGAAATTCATCTTTCCTGGGAAATAAGATTCTTAAGGAGTTAAACAGTGATTCCATATGGTATGTTGTTTTTTTGTTTTGTTTTTTGTTCTTTGATTTCCCCAATTTATGTAATGGTTTTCTTTCCATCAATCATTGTTAGAGGGTAAAGAGGAAAGCAAATCATTACAACATAAGAGGTAGGATTCATCAACAGCTTTACTACTCACCCAGTGACTTTAGGGTCACAGCCCAGGACAAAGTTTTCCGCCCATTTCCACAGACACAGTGAGACTCTTCACTCTTCTCTACTGGGACAGCCACGAAGGCAGGAGAGTCCTCCAGCTGCACACTGACCTGTCCCCCATACCGACCCACAAGTTTGAGAAAGAACACAGGGAGAGGATCAGTAATGGAGGAATGAAGTTTAAAGGGACAATGCATGCTAATTGAGAGGTTTTGAGAAGTTGTTCTAATGAGGAAAATTCTGTAAAATACTTTGCTGTTTAGATGTTTGCAATAAAGGAATTCAAAAACTGACAGGAATTAAGATAAATGCCCAGGATTTAGGCTTGTGCCAATGCAAGGAAGAGATATTTTCCTTAGAGTGAAAAAAATGAAGTAATCAGATGGAAATAATATAGGAATTCAGGAATACACAGATAATACCAAGTCCCAAATGAAGATAACATTACCACTTTGGACATGCCAGGTAGTTTTGCTGTTAGTATCTATTCCATTACAAAACTAAGTTACATCATATTCAATTATGCTTCACTAGGAGACTACCTAGGTAGGATGCCTAGGGAATGAATGGTGACTGTGTTCCTTCCTTCTACTTTTGCTCACTTCGAGAGAAGTACACTTACCCGAATGCAGTGGGACAAATAGTTGAACACAGTGGCTTTGAGTGTAAAGGCTTCTCCTCGCACCACAGAGTAGGGGAGAGTAAGTTCTAGAAAGAAGGGCTGGAAGACTTGAAGAGAGATGATGGGGGAGAGGCCAAGCCCCGTTGTTCCAGACAAGCAGAGTGCGCTGGCCTTCCACTCTGTAATGGTGTCAGGGATTTTCATTGCCATCTCACTGCTACCTGATAAACTAGAAAGAAGGAAAAGAGGACGGGAGTGAATGAATTTTTTTTTGAGCATGGACCCTAGCTGACCCTAAGGCATGATAATTTAGTAACCTAGGGGGGTAAATGCTAAACTTGATATAAGGTTTGTCACTATTAATGGAGTCTCTGAAAGTTTTTCTTTTCTTTTTAGGGCAAGGGTAGCTTAATGCATTTTATTAGTTTAGGTGTCTTAGGACAAAATTAAAAAAACAAATTGCATTGTCTAACTATGATATAAATGAACTATGAACCTAAGTATTTATCAGAAAGGAGTGGAGAAGAACTGAAAGGATCAGGAACCAAGGATAACACCAGAGTCATAGAGAAGAATTCAAATTTCTTAAACTAAATTCCAGGCAACACACAACTTACTCGAGTGGCACCAAGTCCCAGATCCAGGTCTCGGGGAAAAACTTCCGGACTGTCTCTTTTACTTCCTCGGCTAGAAAGTGTTCTCTTATCATCATTGGCTCATAAGCTAGACCAACACGTGCTGCAGGTGAGCCTTGTGAACCTGCTACGGAAAGACAACATGAAGGGTCCAATGTAAACCTCACTTTTCTTATTAATTTCTTATAGTTGCCTTATCTGTCAAGTAGAATAAGGTCATTTGCTCAGGGAATGTTTATTACTTGAACAATTTAAGCTACCAACTTGTTACTTATGTATTTGCCCAATAGGAAGGCTAGTCCTTCCTACAGGCTGGAGGTACTAAATGTATTTTTCAAATAGTCTGGAGGTAAATGTATTTTTCCCTAGACATGGAAACAAATGTAGCTCTCCCTAAGCTGATTATTCAGCTGGTAGAGGAAAGAATATAGAGTAAATTAATACACCAGATATTGCTTTTACACTGACATGATGATCACGTGTTCTCTATTTGCGATGAGAATCAAACAAGAGCAATGGATAGTAGCTATAGCAAGAGAATTTCAGGAATGATTTTTTTATTTAACAGTGAATAAGATATGGGGACATGAATAATAGGATATAGTAAAGTATGTGTTATAGGCAGCAGAGACTCAATACAGGACAGAAAATGAACTTTAGATTGACCAGAAAAGACTTTACCAAAGTAGAACTTAGATGATCATTGAAGGATGAGAAACAGGAGAATAGAGAAGGCATTTCAAGGAAACAGCTGTGCAAGTATGCACACAGATATCAGAAGGGGTGTTCCAAGGGATAATGAAAAACTTCTCCCCCTGGAGTAGAATGTCTGTTTTGGGGGTATGTTTGACATAGTTGAGGAAATAGTGTAATTATATAATAAAACATCATGAAGATTAGGACAAATAAATTAGATCTGTTAAGGCCAGAGTTAGCTTGATTAAAAAGTGATACTCCAGGGCCGGCCAAGTGGCGCGCGATGGTTAAGAACTGGCTTGGGATGCCAGAGTGCCCCGGTTCGGATCCCACATATGAGGGCCAGTGACACTGTCCTCTACAGCTAAGATGCTGANTGATCTACTTTACATTGAGGTTCCACTAAGGAGAGAAAATATGAGACTGTACAAGGACAGAGCAATAATCCATATACAAAATAATGAGGCTGGAATCTTCCTGGTGATGAAGGAATGAAGAAAGTATGAATTAGACACACTATTCAGTTATTCAACTCCCGGAATATGGTTGTGTCTACGTATGTGTTAATATACTTATATTACTTCCTAGAGTCTCTCCACAGACCTGAGTGGAGGAGAAGCCCCCATTGGGGTTTTGTTGCTTGGTGATCCATTTCACAATACGTGAGGCTACAGACAGGTCTTCTGGAGATGGGGCAGGCTGGGCAGTAAGATAGGCAAGGAGTAAGTAAGATGTCATCTCCACTTCAGCAGAAGGAGCCCGAGGTTGATAATAGAATGCCTTCGCTTCTTGAAGTTTCCCGGGACGTTCCCAGTGAATTGAGTCCTCTTTGAAATGGAAAATGACAGGATCTTAAGTTTAGATAATTCATGAATGATCATTGTGATTAGAGCTCACCTAGTGAATTGATGTAAATGAAGTAAAAATATTAAGTAGTCACCAACCAAGCAAATCTGCCAAGATAGTAAATTGAGGTTCCAGCAAATCACATTGTGTCTTTGTGCCTATTACATACTTGTGTGATATTAGAAGTTGGGCTGCATAGGGCATATAAGGTGTGAGTTGATAAAATGATCCACATTACCTAGAATTTATGTTCCATGATAATTATTCTTATAATATAGTATAGTATGATGTGATATGATATAATATAATCATGATAGTCATGAGTTCCGAAAGTCCTGTCCCTTCTTCTGTTAACTGGTGATTTTTGGAAGTAAATGTTGCAGTAGCAGCTCTTACGTTCTTTCACAGCCTCTTTGTCCAGTGACTCAAGCAGCTGTCTTCGCTTGGCCTGGTTTCCTGCTAGGGCGAAGGCATAGGCCAATAATGCTTTGGTATAGACGAGACTTCCTTGGGCCTCTGAGGTGGATTCCCAAGCACTTTCCAGGCAGAACAGAGCACTGCGGACAACTGGGTGCTATAAATAAGATGAAATATCTTAAGATAGCAGAACCAGGCAAATGAACTATATCCTGCAGCCTAACTCCTGAGAAAAATCTCCAGTGTGCCTGTGCAACCTCACGGTTTGGACCAGAAAAATAATTTCCTCTGCAGTTTCCAAAAGGATGTAGTCTTTTATGTTCCAGTGAAATACACCGAAATTAAATCACACAAACTCCACAACTCATTTTCCTCAGAGACTCATAGTTCCATGATTTTTTTCCCCCCTTATATTTGTGAGAAGCAGGTACAGGGAATGTGCTAGTACATACAGTGACAGGCAGTGGCATCTCCAGCAGAGCAATGGTGATGTAGGCGGAGAGCGTCACCTCATCATCTACTCCACCCTGTAAGGATCAGAGGCAGAGATAGTCAAACACACCAATATTCATTCAGAAGAGTCAGCTAACTCTATCTGTATTTCCCCTTAGACATCTTCATTAGGAAGCATCTTTTCTGGAGCAATATTATTGATTTTCCTCCTTCTTCCTCCACCCGAAAATTCTCCAATCTGTCCCAAGTCCCTTTGCTTTACTTTTAGTAATATATTGA
>NW_017732012.1:1111452-1114959 GCF_001890085.2 Hipposideros armiger
CTGCTCAGCTCGGGCCGGGCATCGAACCGCTGTTGCTCAGAGCTCAAACTCTTGAGCGAGCTCTTAACCAACTGAGCCACTCGGCCGGCCCCCTCCCCTTTCTTAATGCAGTGTAGAGCTTCTTCCTTGATCATTTCACGTTATGACACTTCCTGCCTTATATTTCCATTTTGGGGATCCTTATTTTACTGCTATATACTGTAGGTAGGCTTTCGTAGACGACTGGTGAAATCACCCAGTATGATGACACACATATGGGTTTTTTAAGGGTAACAGATTTCTGTGAAAGAACTTCAGGTATCAGAGAATAGCTATTTCCAGAATTCTGAAATATTACAGATTTACAAAGAGCATATGGAAATAATTATCTTACCAAGTGTTTCCTTGTGTTCTACCATCATGATCCCCAAAGGTACTGTATGAACCATCATTGTGCTTATAATTCAACTGTCTTTGGTACCCTGAAAAGGAAGTTTTCATAGATTTATGATATAGCAGAGACATTGGAAAATTAATCAGTCTTTTCCTTAAAACTTGAGGAGTTGTAGGAAAACTGCGATTTTATTAAAATATCTCCAAGACTTGATGATGTCGTCGAATTTTCTGATTGTAAAGTGACACATTCTACTGGATATCACAGCAAAAATAATGATTAAATCTTAACCAAAAGGATACTGATTTGAGTTCACTGAAGGAGATACTTAGGGACTCAATTAAGGTTTCTTCTACTGGGGAAATCTCTTACCGCTGATGAGGTGGTTGATAGCTTTGGACTTGATCTTCTCTGTCAACTGTCGTGTCTCATTCAAATAATTCAGAACATAGATGTTAGGGACAAAAAGAACCATATTCTGCTCTCCACAACCAAAGGGCATCTGGAGAAGATTCTGAAGATTTTGCATTGCAGAGCCTAGTATATCACCTGGGGAATGAAAGATGCAGAAAAATCAGAGGAACCCAGAGCTGATTTATGTTGGGATAGGAATATAGATTACTAGCCAAGTGAGAGGTCAAGTCACTTATAGAGGGATGGACAAGAAAGTATAGGAAGTGGAGAAAACAAGAAATAGAAAAGAAAGAGAAGCGTAGGCACAACAAAGTATATGATTCAAGAATGGAAAAACAAAACAGGGAAAAACTGAATGGCAGGATACATCATTTCTGATGAGCCACATATCTGGTTAAAACCAACTATATTCAAATCTATTAGGAAGCATCACCACATATTCAACCTCTTGAAGATAAAGACACAGAGAAGTGGCCCTTCTTACATTTTAGAGTATAACAAGATATATGCCACAACATCTACTCATCCCCCTTTCTGACTAACACACAATGCAATCCTTACTTTAGTGCCTTTTCTCTCAATCCAATGTCAGGCGGCAGTGACCTCATTAACCATGGATGGTGAGGCCCCAAGCACTAGAATTATGGAGATGGACAGCTGCTTCCTTTGGGCTGGAAGACTCACCCAAAACTGAATATGTCGCCCTGGAAGATCCTTCAACCACATTTGATGGAACTTTTAGTGACAATTTTTCAGGTACTCCTGTTTCTAATGAAAGAAAACAAACAAACAAACAAATATATATATATATATATATATATGAAGGAAAAAACAAGAGAAATGTTCTCTTTTGTTTGCATATTTTTTCTCTATATGATCAAAATCCAACCTCTTATTTCTCTTGGTCATTACATAATTGTTTGATGCAATCCAAATTTTTTCTAAAGCCATGATTCATCTCATAGTGAAGTTCATATTAATCATATTATTTGTGTTAAATTTCTTTCCGCCTATACTTTACAGTATACTTATTTCTTTCTCTTCATTGTTTATGTTAATTTATACTATTGTTAGCATTTTAAAAAATCACATTTATTCCATAATATTAATGTGCATTATAATATTTATGTGTATTAAGTGTGTGCTATGTACAAATTCTGTTTTAAGTATGATATAGCAATTTTCAAAACAAATTTCCTGACTTCCTGGAATTTCCCTTTTTTTTTTTAGCTGAGCCATCCTGCCACAGCAGCAGCTCAGCTCGGGCCAGGAGCAGCTCAGCAGCAGCTCAGCTTGGGCCAGGATTTGAACTGCTGTTGCTCAGAGTTCACACTCTTGAGCAAGCTCTTAACCAACTGAGCCACTTGGCTGACCCTGGAATTTCCCTTTTAATGGGAGTAATAAGATAACAAATAAATATTTAGTATAATAGATGTTAAGTTCTATGGAGAAAATTAAAGCAGAGTGTTTATATGAGTGAGCAAATAAGTCAAGGCAAGTCAGGAAGTACAGGGTATGGGGAGAGGGCTACCTACTAAAAAACTCATTGATAAAATAAATCATAGGTGATTGGAGACTTGCAGGAAGTCAGGGAGTAAGATTTATAGATATTTGGGGGAAGAGACTTCCAGGAAAATGGAACAAAATGTGAAAAGACTGTATAGATTAGAGCACCCTGGATGTGCTCCAAGAGCAGATTAGACCTGAAGTTCTTCTTAAAATAGCTTGTTTAAGTAAAAAACAAAACAAAACATGAGTACATTTAAACTATTAATTGAATAATAGATAGTACTAGCTCCACACAGATATTTCAATTTTTTGAAAATAGTTTAGAGAGAAGTTTGGGAAACACAGTTTTGTATTGGAAAGAATCCTGCCCTACTGTCATCTGCTTTCATCCTCATTGTTAGCCCAGAGCTTTTAGATATGTCTTTTAACTTCTCTATGCCTTCACCAGGAAAAGGTTGTTCTTCATCAGATGTCCTTAGATTTGTGCATGGGCAAGTGTGCAATTTTTTTTCCCCAGAGAAACACATGCCCCAAAGGACATACATATAACCATATATTGGGTTGTTGGAAAAGTCATGACGTATTTTTTCTATGTTTTCCATTGCAAAAATGCGTCATGACTTTTCCGACAACCCAATACTTTGGCAAGTGGCTTAACATGAGAATTTTGTCTATTTTTGACACTTACCTGATGCACAGAGGAGTGTGTTGAAAGTTTCCTCCTTTTCTATTCCTTCAGGCTTTATATTGAAATAAAAAAGTCAAAAAGTAAAGTGACACAATGTATAAGAGAAAAAGCAATCACTTTAGGGGAGAAAATGTTAGTAAAAAGTTGAGTTGTGGATACATCCATATTTGGGGGAATTAAATGTCACTGTCACATACATTATTATATAATAAGACCTCTGAGGAAGTATACCTGCATACCTCGACTAATAAGGGCTTCACTACAGTATCCTTCTGTCCAAGTGCTGGGACGTTAGGCACCTCATTGCCACACAATTCCTGAGATTGCAGAGCTTCCGCAGTAGCTGTGAAATTCATCTTTCCTGGGAAATAAGATTCTTAAGGAGTTAAACAGTGATTCCATATGGTATGTTGTTTTTTTGTTTTGTTTTTTGTTCTTTGATTTCCCCAATTTATGTAATGGTTTTCTTTCCATCAATCATTGTTAGAGGGTAAAGAGGAAAGCAAATCATTACAACATAAGA
>NW_017732012.1:1117469-1119962 GCF_001890085.2 Hipposideros armiger
AAAAGTGATACTCCAGAGATCAGAAGATAAAGATAATATGTATAATGTATAAATATATATGATATATATAAAATAACAGAGTTGGACATACTTTTTAAAAAACTTAAGTACAACAATTCTATGAATTCTGGAAGTAGTGACTATGTGAGAAATAAGTGACATGGTAAAAGCAATGTTTAAGGGTGATATACTTTTTGCACTAGATGGGACAGATTGAAGTGGAGATAGACTAGAGGCACGGAAAGTAAATTAGTGTGGTTTTTAAGTAATTTGGTTAGGAAAAAAGAGGGACAGGACTAAGGTGGTGTAATGGAAAACGAAAAGGAAAGAATGAATAGGTGACAAATACCAAGTAAAAAATTTGTATAGAATATTACATAATGTTTGAGAAAAAAATGTAATGATGGTACTTTGTTTTTAGTTTTTCTGGATCATTCCCCCATGTTTTCTCTTAGGATTGGAAAGAAAATATACCCTTAGTATTAAGAAGGATATGGCGATAAAGTAATAGTGCTTTTCAGTTTATTTTTTTTCTAACAAAGAAACGCTATTACGTGGGATCATAATTATATTTTTTCATTTTATGCTCACAACACCTCAGTGACTTTGGTGTTATCATTCTGACTTTAGATATGAAGAACTTGGGCATCCAAAATTAAATGGGTCTGCAAATTTTAAAGTCACATATGTCATACCAGATAGGGGTACGATGCAAACACATCTCTTTGCTCTTAGCAGTGTTCTTTTTCACTACACAGAATTTTCTTTCTGTTGAAGGAATACTCTTATTCATGCCTCTGTTTTCAATTAGAACTTTATTTCTTTTATTTCCAGGTAAATAATTTCTACTTTATTAAAATATGTGTTTATTTTATTTAAAAATCACTTTATATCACCACATTTCTTATTAGAAAGTAGGATTAGTAGATATCCAAGCATGCAGAGAGAAATTTCTCTAGTCATAATAGCAGTAGGAAAGAATTCTCAGAGTTAGAATCTTTTCAACTTCTCCTCATTTCCAGGTATACTTGGAACACACAAAGAGACTAGTAATATATCTGCCAAAACGTGAATTATTCTATTTTGTTCAATATGTCAAAATCACTTTGATTTCCATAAAATAATATGACAGGCGCAATTAATATCCATATTCTCCTTCACACTTCTCAGCCTCCCTTGCTGGCCAGAAAAGTCATGTGCACACCTATTCTTCCCCGTGGGAGTAAGCTTCAAAGGCGCATTGGAGATGATGGAGTCACAAGATGAAAGCAGAGTGGATATCCCTGACTTAGATGGGTAGGGAGCCATTCTGGGGAGCTACTGGACTCACAAGCAGTTTTTGTGTGAGCAAAAAATGAACTGCTATGTGCTTAGCCACTGAGATGTGGGATTTGTTTGTTACTGCAATATGATCTATCTTACCCTGACTAATTTAGGCATTGAATCCGCAGCACACAAGGATAATTTGAAGTAGCAAGACTATTAAAGGCGAGGAAAAATATCAGTCAATTTTGATTTCAGAGAGGGAGAAACAATTGCTTTAAAAAATCCTATTTGTTAGGGAGAAAATGTCATTTGAAGAAAATTTACCAAGTAACTGCTACAGAGTCACAAGATTCAATGTAGAAAAATAGCCTTTTATCCCAACCCAACCCAGCAAACCATTATTCTTTTCTATTATTCTATTTTCTATTATTTTATAATAGAAATACAATATAATAATAGTTTCTATTATTCTAGCAGTCAAATAAATCTCACCTAGACCACCAGCGTCATAGGCCATCGGCATTGGGGAATATAACAGAAACGGGTGGCAGAAATGTGGTTTGCGGATTTTTGAGTTGGTAAAAAGATTTAATCCTGCAGACTGGAAGAAAATTAATTATTAGAGCATATTGGCAATCCAATCTTGAAACTGGAATATTTTCTTACATTTGTATTACACTTTCACTATTGTTATATATACAGCTCATAGGACCATCATGAAAATTCCGCACAATAGAGAAGAGAGCTATTTTATTTCTATGAATATGGAGTCACAGAAAGGGCTAGTTTATCCAGTTGGTAAATGGGAGTTGGGATTAGAACCCACTTCTGATTCCTACTTCTAAATTTTGCGTGCTGTATGCTGATGCCTCTTTGATTATATTTTGCATTCAGGAAACTGAGTGTTTTAGCATTTGGCCATTTTTTCCCCTTCCCTTCCCCTGCCTCAAACAAATACAACATATATACATATATTATATATATATATCATATATATATATATATATATATATATATATGATATATATATATGCACACACACACACACCTCATAGCTTTATTGCAGAGGGTAATTTTTTGCTTCTTTTCATTTGAAATTGTATGGTTGCATATGAGATGTTTTTTTGGGTTTTTTTTTTTAAGATTTTTATTGGGGAATTGGGGGGATGGGAACAGCGCTGGGGAATTGGGGAAGGAGAACAGACAAGTTGCTGTCATTTTGTTCTT
>NW_017732012.1:1122035-1123277 GCF_001890085.2 Hipposideros armiger
AATAACCTAACTGTTTCCATTCTTTCCTGCTTATTCTCATACTCTCAGCAGCAAACTGGATCTTCTTAGTAGATAAATCCAAATTGAAACTTTCCAGTGATTTCCTGTTGCATTTACTGCCAACTCCAAACTCCACTCCAAGCTAACCGGGATCGGCATGAGCTTCCTTACTTTCCAGTCCTCCTATATATAGTCTCCACCGTTCTCTTTTGGCACCACTACATATTAGGTCATTACCTTTTCCTTTTTAGAACACTTCAGACTTATTCTGATCGGGCATGCTGCTTTCATTCATTGCAATGCTTGCTCCTGCCCTTCTAGTATCTCACAATCTAAGAAGACACCCTTAATCATTGTATCAAAACTTATTGTGGTAATCATTTTGCAATACATACATATAGCAAGTCATTATGCTGTACACTTTGGACTAGTACAATGTTACATGTCAATTGTAATCTCAATAATAAAACTAAAAAGCAAAAAAAAGTTGTTGAGCCCTTTTTTTTAACCTCAACATTCTACTTATTCCTTTCAGTATACTCACCAAAAATTGAAATTCCTATATGGGTATAAGTTTTTGTTGTTTATTTGTTTGTTTGTTTTAATACCTCACAAGACTATAAGTCTATAATGGTCAAAGACCACATTTAATTGTTTGCCATAGAGACTATCACCAGAGTAGTACCCATACTATAGTCAAGATACAGTGAATATTTGTTAAATATGTAAATGGACCATGAAGCATGTAAACTGTAGCACCTTTTTGAAAGTGCTTCATTATCAGAGACATATTCAAAAGACAAGTTTCAACGGAAAGTCTGTTTTGTCCATAGTTAACACGAATGAGTAAGTTCCTGCATTTTAGGGAAAGTTTAAAAATCTGACATTTTACCTTCTACTTTGAAATGTGGTGCAGTGGAAGTGGCGTCAAATAAAATTTGGTTTAAATTCCACCTTTAAAATATATTCTTGGCATGCTCTTTCTATACGAGGTCTGACAATTAAGTTTGTGAACTTGTAACGATGTTGCTAAACTTTTTTTGATATCAGAGGGATTATTCATTATGAATTTGTGCCAACTGGACAAACAGTTATCCAAATTTACAACTTGGAAGTGCTGAAAAGGCTGCGTGAAAAAGTTAGATGACCTGAACTTTTCGCCAACAATTCATGGCTCTTGCATCACGACAATGCACCAGCTCACATGGCACTGTCTGTGAGGGAGTTTTTGGCCAGTAAACA
>NW_017732012.1:1123787-1124876 GCF_001890085.2 Hipposideros armiger
AAAAATGGTCTTGGCATACGCATGGCATTTTCTAATACCCAAGGCTGAAATGGGACTCACTGATTGAGATGAGAGCTCAGCTTCAGGCTTCATCAGCAGTACACTCTGGTCTACTGCACGCAGTGCACAGAGGGAGTGAGGAGTGGCTGTGACCTTCAGGTTGGTGTCTGAGGCTGGCAGGCTCTGGGCTGAGGAGAAGCTCAAATTTACCTGTAAAGAGAATATGATTATAACAACCATTTTTCTAACTATTACAATCTCAAATTCCTCTTCTACCCCAGGCTAGGACTAGTCCTTTTTACACTTCCTGTCTCTTCATTCATTTTAGATAGAGCAGGATTTAGAGATGAATCCTCCTGGGGACTATCAGTTAACAATCTCTGGAATAAACTGGAAATGTGGTTCCAGTTAACTCAGGTTTTCCACTCCTTATGTAATTGGTGAAATTAAATTGGTTTTGATCACATTGAAATAGAATCCTGAAAGGGAATGAAAACACACATGCTAACAAAGATACATACCTTGTTGTAGCTGACCTATCTCAGTGCAATGTTTTGTGATGAATGTGTGTATTTTGTGTGGTGCTGTGAAAAATCACACTTCACCTCTAGTCCAGTCAACCAAAGCCTTCTTCAGTTGTCAGTCTTACACATCTGACATTCAATGCAGTGTTGTTTATCAGGATCAGAGATTTATTGGGCCTTAAAAAGTTAAACTTCTAATATGCATCCTAAGAGTTAATTGGTTGAGAAAAATTCACTGTGATTAAAGAATAAGAACTACAAAATAATGGAAAACTGTGCATACTGTTTTTTCTGAGATTTGATTCTGCTTTGGCCAGTAGCAATCCATTGATAAGTGAATTTTATGTTTGTGTAAACATTTCTTGAGTAGAATCTGGGTTTTATCTTGTATTCAAAATATAAAATAAAATTATTTAGAATTCAGTTACTGTAGTAGCATTAGGTAACTTTCTAGGATCTTGAAATGAAAGCTGATTTGGATTGGAATAAAATGCCACTGTGTTTAGAAATAATATTTGACTTGGATTGCTATATTTAACTATGATAATCTTGTTATGCAGTCTAA
>NW_017732012.1:1125356-1126413 GCF_001890085.2 Hipposideros armiger
TGTAATGAATAACTATATCCAGTTAAGAATGACAGGCAATTTAAACTGTTATATAGTAATTAATGTATATACTAAATCTGTTATTTTTACAATAAGAAAGGGTTATATGAATTTTGAATAGAAAACAGTTTTTCTTTATCCCAATAAAGATTGAAAAAAATATTTAAAGTATATTGGTTTGAAGGAACACATGTCTCAAACTGACCTGGATCTGTCTTTACATTCTTAGCCCACTTTTTACTGTGTTCGCTCATGATTCTGTCAGGATGTGTAACTTCTAGGGGCTTCAATTTTTAACTTTAATAGATCTCTTTTCTAAATTTTTGTGGTAAGTTAAAAATAGTCAACTGTCTTCTAAATACTGTATCTATAAATTTTCTTCTAAATGCTTCATCTATAATTACTTATTTTTTCATAGCTTATCTCCATGCCTGATGAATGATAAGTTAAAAGATATTTGACATAAAGTGATTGAACATAATGTCCATGGACTTTTGCTTCTATATGGAAGTTTTATGGTGTTACACAGGAGTTTTCATATGTTTTGCCTAGGGAGAGACCATTGCTAGAATGACTAAAGTGTGTTGAAAGCTGTGGCATAATATGGCCATTCTAAGTTTTAACAAACAACTAACTGTCCATGATTAGCAATAAGGCCATTCAATAAGCTCAAAGCAGGAATCTCTTCTAAGTTCATAGGAAACACATAGAACATCCAAACAGAACAGAAACCTTGCTCTTGGATGCCTATTCAGGTTTAATAGCATTCTTTAGTAAGATGGAATTGAAAATGTATATCAGAAACCATTGTGTATTTTCTTTGATCACGGTACATTAAAAAATGGATATTTAAATAGAGTTCTCATTGCAGAAACGTTCACATGCTATAAAAGCACACTGTTTCAATCTACATAAAACCCATGTTAAAGAGTTTTAAGTGTATTTTTAAAAATATACCTGAAGTTAGTGGATACTATCTGATTGTTAATGTTAAGGTTACAGCACCAAACTCAAACTGACCTGGCTTCTCTTTACAGCTATGTATTCTTTGGAAATA
>NW_017737599.1:0-1171 GCF_001890085.2 Hipposideros armiger
TTTTTTTTTTGGTCCTTCTGTAATACAGGTAAAATCAGAAACCTGCAATTACACACTGCTGGTGGCCTTCTGACTGAAAAGCATCTCAGTGTGAGAATTACTAAGTGCCTCCTCCATAAGAACAAGAACCAAGAAACAACCCAGCATTTCAGACAGTAGCGTTTCCTTCAGGGAGAAAGCAGGGGGAAATAAAGTTAAGTGTGGCTACAGATAAAGGTTACACTGAGAAACAAGACCAAAATGAGTGAAAATATTACTAAAATATCTTTTCATAAATTCATGAACAAAGTTAGAATACATGTAAGACAGGTCACCGTGTGTGTGTGTGTGTGTGCGTGTGTGTGTGTGTGATCTCCACACATTTTCCTTTCTTGGTGAAAACAGTGTCTACATATCCTCAGCCAAATAGCACCAATATTGTAATGAATTAACCAAATAACATGAAGAGCTTGGCAAATTGAATACTTAAAACCAAACAAACAAACAAAACAGCAGAGTAGCTGTTAACAGCAATAGTAATTAAACAAAAGAATAAATAAATAAATAAATGGGTTAAAATGCTACTTCATAACTTCTGAACAAGAATTTTGCTCTCATTCAGTGCCTGAAACAAATATAAAACTAGACTACTTTTTTAACTTCCTGGGACATTTTTAAAGGTTTTCTAACTCAGTCTTATTAAATAGTTTTATAAAATAACAGCCCATAATTTTAAACACATTTTTTGCTCTCATTTTCCATTTACCAGGATCATACTGATGTAAATATTGAAAGTGAGCATCTGAAAATGTACTTAATTTTCCTGTGTATTCTAAATTTTATTTTTTCTGTGTGTATTATAGGAAACAGGATCATGAAATTGTATCCTTGGTAAAGACTTGAATATAATTATTCTAGTTTCTTCCTTTACCTGATATTATACAAGGCTCAGAATATTAATTACCCCGGTTGCCCAGATAGCAAGGTGGAAAGTCAAAATGGCAATCTCAGTCTTCTGACTCCCAGTCCAGGGCTCTTCATATGGGAAAGCTGCTCATATGTGTTTCAGAAACAATTTGCTAGCTGAAGACTATCCTTATTCATAATTGTGTGTGGCATGGGGAAGTGAGCATAGAGTATTTTCATAGAACAAATTAGGTTTCCTTTGAAAATTTGGATGCTTAATTGAAGA
>NW_017737600.1:0-1121 GCF_001890085.2 Hipposideros armiger
ATGTATACACATTTTAAGAAAGGAAAACTATTAAAATTGTAATACTCAATATATACCGATAACAAAAGATGAATACAAGTCACGTTCGACTTCTGCAATGACAAGAGATGCTCAAAGTGGTGACCATCAGTGTCCAGACACTTCTGATGACGGCGAACTACTGCTTGAGCAACGTTGACCGAAGTGTCCACTTGTGTACGTTTTATTGACACCCTTGGTATATACAGAGGGTGCCCCCCAAAAATGTATACACATTTTAAGAAAGGAAAAAACTGTATTAAAATTGTAATACTCAATGTATACCAATAACAAAATACGAATACAAGTCATGTGCATAAATTTTTTGGGCACCTCTGGTATATATGTATGTATATGTATGTATGGGGGGGGGAAGAGATGGAAAATCTTACTACACTGCTGACTTTGAAGATGGAGGAAGAGGCCATAAACCAAGGAATGCAGGAGGCCTCTAGAAGTTGGAAAAGTCAAGAAAACAGATTTTTTTTTCCGCTAGAGCCTCCAGAAGGAACACAGCCTTACTGACCCATTTTTGAGTTTTGACTTGCCTCCCTCCAGAAAACTTAATAAATATATATTTTCGTTTCCTAATTTTACTATGGTTTATTTTTCCCCTTTTAATAACTAAATATTTAATCCAATTAAAATTAGTTTTGATATATGATATCACAGGTAGGTATAATTAGAGTTCCTCTTTTCCCAAGCTATCTCAACACCAAATAACACCCCCAAACCATTTTTGTATCTCTTCTTTGTCATATAACATTCCTTTTTTTTTTTTTTTAAAAGATTTTTATTGGGGAATTGGGGGGATGGGAACAGCGCTGGGGAATTGGGGGGAAGGGGAACAGACAGGTTGCTGTCCTTTTGTTCTTCAGTCTAGTTGTGGAGGATGTTGCTTCACTGGCCCAAGTTGGCACCATCATTGTGCTCTTCCCGGGTGAGGCAGACCAGTCACCGGCTTCTGGACGGCTGCTCACGCTGGCTGCCAGCCACACACAGTAGCCCATGGCAACCCACTGCAGCAGGGGCTGCAGTCTACGCTGTCACCGGCGACTCACGGCAGCCCAGCTCCAGGTTGAGCTGTTGTTCAGCATCTTAGC
>NW_017737602.1:0-1170 GCF_001890085.2 Hipposideros armiger
AAGTTTGCCGACCCCTGGAAGAGCCAATCCTGTCCCTCACAACAATTTAAAAATGATTCGAGAGCCATAAATATATTTTTACATTATCACCATTACGTGAATAATATCCTTTAAAAATTTTATAAATGAAACTATGATAGTTTTATTTTCATTTTCAATTTTACTTCAGAGCCACATGTACGTACCCAAAGTGCCACATGTGGCTCACGAGCCGCAGTTTGCCAACCGCTTTTCTATATACCATTGCGTTTACTCCATGTCTTTTGCTATTATAGATAACGCTTCAATGAATATGAGAGTGCAGGTATCTCTTTAAGATCTTGATTTCAATTCTTTTGGTTATATACTCAGAAGTGGAATTGTTGGAACATTTAGTAGCTCTATTTATAATTTTTTTGAGGAACTTCCATACTGTTTTCATAATGGATGTATCAATTTACATTCCTAACAACAATTTACAAGGGTCCCCTTTTCTCCATACCCTTACCAACATTTGTCATCTCGTCTTTTTGATACTAGTCATCCTAAGATGTATAAGGTGATATTGCATTGTAGTTTCGATTTGCAGTGTCATGATGTTGAACACCTTTTCATATAACTGTTGACCATTTGTATGTCTTCTTTAAAGAATTGTTTATTCAGTTCTTTCACCCATTTTTAATATGAGGTTATTGTTTTCTTTCGGTACTGAGTTCTAGGAGTTTTTTAAATATAATTTGGATATTTACCCTTTATTGATATATGGTTTGAAAATATTTTCTCTCGTTGCATAGGGTGCCATTTCACTTTGCTGGTTGTTTCCTTTGCTGTGCAGAAGCTTTTAAATTTGATGTGGTCCCATTTGTCTGTTTTTTATTTCATGCATGTACATCAATTTCATATCTAAGGAATTTTTGCCAACACCAAGGTCAAGATACGTTTCCTGTTTTCTTCTAGGAAATTTACCATTTCAGGATTCTTTTACTCCTCTATTATCCTTACTACACATTCACTCCTTAATAAACTACAATTTGGCCTCTAAAACTATTTTGGTACTAACGTTCTTCATTAACACAGCCATTCAACTTTCTTTTTTTTTTTTTTTAAAGATTTTTATTGGGGAATTGGGGGGATGGGAACAGTGCTGGGGAATTGGGAGAAGGGGAACAGACAAGTTGCTGTCCTTTTGTT
>NW_017737603.1:0-1048 GCF_001890085.2 Hipposideros armiger
TGCCAGAGGTGGCTGGAAACAGGGAGAGCCCAGGACTCTACCATTGGCGATATGGGATACGCCCAATCTCTCTTATGTCAGCGAGGCCTCTTTTGGTTGCAAATGGAAGGAATCCAACTAAACTGGTCTAAGCCAAATGGGATCTTGTTAGTTCACAAAAATGAAAAGCACAAGGGTGGTCTGGTCAGACAATGCTAGCTCCCAGGCTCAAATGAAGTCTATCTATCTTTTGGATGCCCATTCTCCCTGCAGGCATCATTCTCAGGCAGACTCTTCTCACAAAGCTCCCGAAACTCTAGGCTTATGTCTTCTGGCTGATCAATCCCCAATGTCTCTTTCCTTATGTTTTTATCAAAAGTTCCAGGGAGGATTCGTATTGGCCCAGCTGGGGTCACATGACTCTGCATAAACCAATCATTCTGTCCAGTGTGATGGAATGTTCTCATTGGCCAGGGCAGGATCATCTGGCAACCCTTGAAACTGTCTCACATGGACTCACAGCATAGGAAGGGAGATTACCCAAGAAAATTTGGGTGCTGTTATTAGAAGAGAAGGAATGGATGTTAAGCAAATGATAACAATGGTCTCCTGCATTTCTCATTTTACAGATGAGAAAACTAAGACCCAGAGAAGGGTAGGGACTAGCTCAAGGTTGTATGGCCTGTGTGTCAAGCAATTTAAAGTGACTTTTGCAGGTCAAGGTTTATGAGAAGCTGCCTCCTGCTTTTGTCCCAGCATCACAGATGCTAGGACATCTCTGATGGCAATTTTGAAGTTTTCAAGGCCAAGGGAAGTTATAGGTCTGACAGGACTGCAAATGTATGCTGTGGGATGGAAACCAACACACCTGGATCCTAGTCCCAGCTCTGCCACTAATTTGCTGAGTGAACTTGGGCAAGCCCATTCCTCACTCTAGGCCTCAGTTTTCCCATCTGTAAGATGAGAGGGTTGGATTGAATGGTCTGAAAGCATACTATAAATTGATGCTTTTGCTCCACTCTTGGGGAGGGAGGGTAATTGCATTGTTTAAGTCGTATATGTCCTTGTT
>NW_017737604.1:0-1170 GCF_001890085.2 Hipposideros armiger
AAGGGGGGGAAATAAAACAGAATAGGATCTTGCATGCACTGATGATGCTGTACTAAAAACCAAGGAGCATAAGTAGCTCATTTCTACACCTGAGACTTAAACACACACACACACACACACACACACACACACACACACACACACACACACCCTTTACCTCTCTAAGTTCCTCCTGAATTTCTTTCAGCATATTATCCTAGCCGCCCATATCTGCAGTGGGAACAGTTGAGTAAAACTATCTAATCGTATTAAGCTTTTTTGTTTACATTGTCTCAGTGGTTCACAACCAGGGGCATTTTTGTCCCCCACCCCACCCTCCAAGGACATTTTGGTTGTCACTTGGGAAGGGGATACTACTGGCATCTATTGGATAGGGGCCAGGGATGCTGCTAAACATACTACAATGAACAGGACAGCTCCCATGACAAAGAAGCATCCCTTCCAAAATGTCGGTAGTGCTGAGGTTGAGAACCCCCATGCCATCTCAGTACATTATGCAGATACTTCTTAGGTGTTTGGGAGGCTGCCCTTCAAGCTGACCAAAATGTTCCTTTCTTCTTTCCCATATTGCTCTTCCACCTATTTTCCTTCCATCTTCCCCTTCCACTCTTCCTTCATTTCTGCTTAAGCACAACGTACTATGATGACTGGCTTCCTGTAGTAGTCCTTAATCTACTTAAATATCACACTGATTTTAATTACTCATCTAAACACAGTGAATGGAATAACGTGATAGTAAGCCTTAAATAATTTTTTTTAATCCTAAAATACCTCTTACTCCTTTTCTCTCATGAGTTGCTCCTCCACACAACCTTGTATTAAAATAGGAAGGGTATCCAATTAAAGGTTCACTGAGGGCCTCTAATAAATCTTCATGAATTTGGTGAGGAAGTTAAGTGTCCTAAGCGGACAATAGTTAAAAAGAACAAACTGAGCCAAAAGGGAATCAGAAATAGAGTGTGAGAAGGCAGCCACAGAGGGACAAGCTTGGGCCAACATGGAGGTGGGGGTTCAGCAGTTGGGAGATTTGGGGCTAGGGGTCCTTCACAGAAACAAGAGGGAAGGAAAGAGATGAGAGAGTGACTCTTTCTAACTTTTAAATTGATCTCCCAAATTCCCTGAGCAACAGAATGGGCCTAATGTGTACCAGGTGAGATTTTAAGTTTAAAT
>NW_017737605.1:0-1170 GCF_001890085.2 Hipposideros armiger
AAAAAAACGACAGCAACTTGTCTGTTCCCCTTCCCCCAATTCCCCAGCGCTGTTCCCATCCCCCCAATTCCCCAATAAAAATCTTTAAAAAAAAAAAAAAAGAAAGTTGAATGGCTGTGTTAATGAAGAACGTTAGTACCAAAATAGTTTTAGAGGCCAAATTGTAGTTTATTAAGGAGTGAATGTGTAGTAAGGATAATAGAGGAGTAAAAGAATCCTGAAATGGTAAATTTCCTAGAAGAAAACAGGAAACGTATCTTGACCTTGGTGTTGGCAAAAATTCCTTAGATATGAAATTGATGTACATGCATGAAATAAAAAACAGACAAATGGGACCACATCAAATTTAAAAGCTTCTGCACAGCAAAGGAAACAACCAGCAAAGTGAAATGGCACCCTATGCAACGAGAGAAAATATTTTCAAACCATATATCAATAAAGGGTAAATATCCAAATTATATTTAAAAAACTCCTAGAACTCAGTACCGAAAGAAAACAATAACCTCATATTAAAAATGGGTGAAAGAACTGAATAAACAATTCTTTAAAGAAGACATACAAATGGTCAACAGTTATATGAAAAGGTGTTCAACATCATGACACTGCAAATCGAAACTACAATGCAATATCACCTTATACATCTTAGGATGACTAGTATCAAAAAGACGAGATGACAAATGTTGGTAAGGGTATGGAGAAAAGGGGACCCTTGTAAATTGTTGTTAGGAATGTAAATTGATACATCCATTATGAAAACAGTATGGAAGTTCCTCAAAAAAATTATAAATAGAGCTACTAAATGTTCCAACAATTCCACTTCTGAGTATATAACCAAAAGAATTGAAATCAAGATCTTAAAGAGATACCTGCACTCTCATATTCATTGAAGCGTTATCTATAATAGCAAAAGACATGGAGTAAACGCAATGGTATATAGAAAAGCGGTTGGCAAACTGCGGCTCGTGAGCCACATGTGGCACTTTGGGTACGTACATGTGGCTCTGAAGTAAAATTGAAAATGAAAATAAAACTATCATAGTTTCATTTATAAAATTTTTAAAGGATATTATTCACGTAATGGTGATAATGTAAAAATATATTTATGGCTCTCGAATCATTTTTAAATTGTTGTGAGGGACAGGATTGGCTCTTCCAGGGGTCGGCAAACTT
>NW_017737606.1:0-2140 GCF_001890085.2 Hipposideros armiger
GGAGTTGTCCAAGGACACAAAGCTAGTGAGTGGTGGATTAAAGATTCAAGCCCAGGTCAGCCTGACTTGGAGAGTCGTGTTCTTTTCACAACATGATATTGGGCTACAATCACAAGAGATGAGAATTCTCACCAGGATACGCTGGTAGGTCAAGTTCCTCAGAGATCATCCACAATGCTTACTTAACTGATTGTTTCATTTCCGGATTAGATAATACAACCTGTGTTTGGAATATGAAGAGGAAAGATCACATGGGTCTAGAACCAGCCATCTATTCCAGGGATGTGCAAGCCCCCTTGGGTTTACCGAATAATTTAGGATTTCCTAAATGTCCCTAATGAGAGATTTTCTAAATAAGAAGGGAGACCTTGACTTTACCTTCTCTGGAAGAAACACTGAAATTGCAATAGAGGAGCTTTGAAAATCTTTCAGTCCCGTTTCAAATGTAAATAAGGAGGGGTTTGTTACTAATCTATTAAAGGCTTGATGGAGCACCTCTAGAACTTTCTGGACACTGAACTCCTTAAAGCAAAACAGGCAACCATTGCATTACTTTTACATTCCTTTTCTGATTGTGAAATAGTTATTTGACTATGTATGAATTATGGAATAAAAACAACTTGTCTGAATAAAAAACAAAATATTTGATTCATATCTTCTCCTGAAGTGATAAAAATTGTTACCAGTTCAAGTTGCTCTGTTTCCAGTCATAGCTATTTTTAAAAATCATAATTACTACCTCATATGGAAATAGTTTT
Organism: Hipposideros armiger; assembly: GCF_001890085.2. Lineage (NCBI taxonomy): Eukaryota > Metazoa > Chordata > Mammalia > Chiroptera > Hipposideridae > Hipposideros > Hipposideros armiger. Next base: position 759 of record NW_017737606.1, read on the forward strand.
ACATCCTTTTTCTTACTTAACAATTACATCATGAGTTTTCCCCTAGCCATTACAAATTTCCACAATGTGCCAACTTATAATTTTGAGTATGGGCTACTGGGGATTCTAATCATGGAAAAAAGAATGAAAGAATATAGTGCCTACCGGCTAGTATTGTCACAGAGGAAAAGGTAAGCAAAGTCAGCATGCCAGGTGAGGCCTACTTGAGAGGTAATGGGAGACCCAAAGTATTATTTCAAAGGGCATGGGTGGAAAACAAACAAACAAAAAATCAGATAACATCTGTCCCAAACATTAGGGACTATGGATTAAACTAGTTAGGGATTTAAAAACCTACAGAGACTTACTGGGATAATGATACTGGAGGGAGTGACACTTTTATAAACATGGTGATTAAATATAATTTATCATTCAAACTGCAACACTATTGGTAATTGCACTGGGACAACAACCGTAAACCAGGNAAAACTATTATTTAGAGTTAGATACCATTTTAATTCATAACACTGTGTTTTGTACATGGTGAACTTTATTGGCCATTTCCCTGTTTTATGTCTTGATTAATTTATGCTTTTACCTGTAGTTTACCTTTAGTTTTCTCTTGTTTCCTTAGATTAATTTGATTACTTTCTGACTTTTTGATGATTGTTAGCTTATTTTCATTTTTTCTGATTTAATAGAAATGCACTAAAAGATATATTTTTAAAATTCCAATATATAAGATCTTATATCCAGTGTTATCATCATTTTCAATAACCTCAGCTTCAAATTTTTGTCCTATTTAACTCAAGAAAAGAGACATACTAGTTAGAAATCAGGTTTGGCTACTGTGAGAGGCCCTAATTGGGCTAAATAAATGACTAAAATAATGTAAACGCTCATTCAGGCAGTCTAGGGCTAAGAGCAGCTCAGTCTTTTTCTATCTTGCTATATCACCAGTCCATGGTAGGTAGTTTCTACATCATGATTCCAGGTCGCTCTGGCAGTTCCCACAGAAAAAGCATAGAAGGAAGGAAAGGATCTGTAAAATATGAGTTACACATATCACTGCCATCCACATTAGAATTTAGTCACATGGCTGCATCTAGAATTAAGGGATTATGGGAAATATTATCTTTTCCTGGTTGGACATGTGCCCAATTAAAAATTCTATTACCATGTAAAATGGAAAAAGAAATAAACAGGGAACAAGAATCTACCACAGAGTTTTAAAAATATTTCCAGTGAGCTGATTTGTTCATTTTCAATTTCTATTATTTTTTCAGTAGATCAAACATTGGAATTTGAATTATTGCTAGTTTTTTTTAATTTATTGATGATTTTTATACCTTATTACATAACTATGAAGTGTGATCAAACAATATGGTGAATGTTTAAGTTTT
>NW_017732013.1:0-10707 GCF_001890085.2 Hipposideros armiger
AGAAGACTCCCTTCTTTCCATGTACTCATGAAGCACAAACATAGCTGGGTTTCTTTTGTGAGGTCTATTCATGCCTTTCGCTCATTGTAGTGTCCCCTATCTTTTCTTTCGTTTCCTTTATCAAAGCTCTAAGATAACCCTCAAAGTACTGGGAATCAGTGAAGATTTTACTGGGGAAGCAGAGAATGAAGTTGTGTTGCCCATCATTTTGTAAAAAATTCACTAAGAACCCTTTTGCCTTTTGTCCTAGGGAAGAAGCTTTACAAGAAAACAGTAATATAAATATTAAAGATCCAATATTTAATATTACTTGGGTAGCAGCATGTAGTATAAAGTTGAGAGAAGTGTTATTTCCTTATTTTTGCTTGAAACACAACATAGCTCCAGAAATTTGTGGGCTCCAGAATTTTGGGCACGACTTCAATTCCTCCTGAGCTCAGTTTTGGGGAAGGTCCCTGAACATTATCTAAGAAGCATCAGTATTCAACAGGAATGGACCTTAAGTTCTACTGCCAGTTCCAGAAATGAGACAGACACCTTTCTGGAGCTTCCCCAACATTTGAAGCCTTAGTGGACACCGTTGACAAGGGTTGGAGCACAAAAAGAAGAAAATAACAGCATCCACTTATCTTCTAACAATATTTGTTTGTTATACCACTATGGGTACCCAGAAATATGTATGGGGTTTGTTTTAGAAGACTGTGGAAGATCTGCTATATCAGATGGGGTGAGAGCCAGCAATGTCAATATTATTCCTGGCTTTAAGGGAAAACAGGAGTTACATATGAATAAAAACTCCGTGTACTAGAAAGTCAACCTTTTCTAAGCTTCTTTAGTTTTTAATGTTATTACTTTTTGAAATTCTTTATTTGCCTTTATTTAATTGCAAATACTTGGAATTATGCATAAGGGAACCAAGAGACAGTGTGGGTCATAAAATATTCACTTCTGCTTCTAATTTTGATTCTGGAGCCAAATAATAAAATGGAAATAAGAGAAGAATATTCCAAAATGAGTCATAAGATCCACAAAAGACTGAATAAATGATTTTTAACTACAGATCATATTAGAATATACCTAAGCTAATGAATCATATATCAGTGCTACTTTCCAAAGTGCTAACAGATGGCATTTCCTCTGAAGGAAAGTGAAATTTGCTCATCTCTGTAGAAATCCACTCAGATTAAAAACAAGAAACAACCAAAGTCTTTTTCAACAGATGATTGGATAAAGAAGATGTGGTATATATACAGAATGGAATACTGTTCTGCCATAAGAAAAGATGAAATAGTGTCAGTGTCATTTGTGACAACATTGATGGATATTGAGATTATTATGCTAAGCAAAATAAGTCAGACAGAAAAAGTAAAAAACCATATGATTTCACTGATGTGTGGGATATAAAACTGAAAACTAAGGAACAAGACAAACAAATAAAGAAACAAAAACACATAGACACAGACAATAGCTTAGTAGTTACCAGAAGGTTGGGGGGTGTGATAGAAAAGGGAAAAGGGGGTCAAATATATGGTGATGGAAGGAGTTCTAACTGTTGTTGGTGAACACACAATGTGATATATAGATGATGCATTACAGAATTGTACACCTGAAACCTATGTAACTTTACTAACCATTGTCACCACAATAAACTTTAAAAATAAATAAAAGCAACTGGCACAGAGTCTAGCATCACCTAGGCAGCTAATTTCATATCTCTGTGTCCAGTGCTGTGAAATGGCCTTTCCATAAAAATCCATCTCCATCTCTGCACAATGCAAACATAAAGTTAGTTAGAAATAAAATGTAGAGGTGGGTTATTGCAAAGGGACTATCATATCCAGACTGAAAGAGGAGGAACTATAAATGCAAAGGCAACATTAAAAGAATTTTTTCCTTAAAGAGAAATGTCACTATTGGCTATACTGAATTTATTTGCACAAGACAGCAATGAATATTATTGAAAGTGAAAGAAGGAAGATAATTGAGCTAGAACATCATGTTCTAGATGCAATGGATATTGATTTAATTGGGTCCACATGAATTTCTGCACAGTCTGTCAGATATTGTACGTGCTGTGCCCACATGTTCTTGATCTTGTTTACCATTTTTTCACCGCTCATTTGGTTTCTATTTGGTTTTGCTTTTAATGGCCTTTATCTTTACTCTTTGTAGGCCTGTCATTGGGTTCCTGGGGCAACTTTGCCCATATGCAGATTTGGAAATGCCTTTGATTTTAAGACCCTTTGGGGTAGCCATTAGCAAAAACTGGTGAGAATGGGAAGATGAAAGCCCAGCTCCTCATGCTCTAGAGCTCCTCTTGGGCTGTATTGGGCCTGAAATCACACCCTTTCTTGCCTTATTTCTCTACCCCTGTATCCCCCACCCCTTCACTGGTTTCTCTACATTCCTGACATTTTTTTGTAATTAAAGTTTATTGGGGTGACAACTGTTAGTAAAGTTACATCGGTTTCAGGTGTACAATTCTGTAATACATCATCTATATATCACATTGTTCACCACACAGAGTCAGTTCTCCTTCCATCACCATATATTTGATCCTGTTTACCAACATCTACCACCCCCCTCTTCCCTTCCCCTCTAGTAGCCACTAAACTATTGTCTATGTGTATGAGTTTTTGTTTCTTCATTATTTTGTCTTGTTCCTTTGTTGTTTTCAGCTTTATATTCCACATATCAGTGAAATCATATGGTTCTCAACTTTTTCTGTCTGACTTATTTAGCTTAGCATAATGATCTCAAGATCCATCCATGTTGTCATAAACGGCACTATTTCATCTTTTCTTATAGCAGAATAGTATTCCATTGTGTATATGTACCACATCTTTTTATCCAATCATCTATTGAAGGACGCTTTGGTGCAAATAAAAACCACAATGAGATATCACCTCACACCAGTTAGAATAGCTATCATCAACAAGACAAATAATAACAAGGGTTGGAGAAGCTGTGGAGAAAAAGGAACTCTCAAACACTGTTGGCGGGAATGAAGATTGGGCAGTCATTATGTAAGGCAATATAAAGGTTTCTCAAAAAATTAAGAATAGAATTATCATATGACCCAGCAATCCCTCTCCTAGATACCTACCCAAAAAATCTGAAAACATTTACCCATAAATATATAAGTGCTCCGATATTCATTGCAGCTTTATTTATGGTGGCCAAGACATGGAAACAACCTTACATTTTTGTTTCGTGCCTACTCCTAGAAATCCAATCTAAGACCCTTTCCAGTGGATAGTTGTATCTATTCATGTGTTCAGTGAGGCTTTTATTCTCAATATTTGTTACTGGTTTTAGATCGTAGACTCTTTTACAGGTTGAGCCCAAACAAATTTTGTCAGAACACCCCAGGAAGGTGTAGATAGCAACAGTATTCTGCATTCCCTTTTATTGGAAAAACCATAACTGGAATGCTAAAGGGCCTAAATCTTCCAATGACAGGAAAAAAAGTGACTTTCTTAATTTAAGAACTATGACTGAGGAGGCTGATAAATTGACTATCATATTAAACAAAAGAACACCCCCTCCTCTCAGTCAAAAGAAGTTAAAACTTTCCTATTGGAACTTATTCAAGTTGGAGGTGATTTAGAAGCTAATTCTGAATCTAAAGATCTGAAGAAAAGAATCATAATTAGCTTACTAGGGTGAGGGTTAGGTAGCCATGTCTCATTCAACCAGGGTCCCTAAGTAAAAATATGCTGAGCAAACCTGAAACTGACACAAAGCCTAGAGCCCAGCATGACCATGACCAAGCCAGTTGACCTACAGCTGATTAATGAAGCTATGAAAAAAGAAATAAATATTGATTTCAAGCCACTATGTTTGGGCATGTTTGTTATGTACAATTGCTACAGCATGACTTAATACATGTTGTAATGGGGTCTCATGTTAGTTTGTGGATGGGGCTCAGCCAAAGCCGCTTTACCCTCAAGAAGAAAAATTTCAGCCACATATTTTGTTTTTTATCCCATTGTTCTGACTTCTGCTATTTGCTATTTGTTCTGCTACCATTGAGCATGGTGAGCCATATTCAAAATTATCAGAAATATGCCAAAGATGTGGACTGGTAGTAAAATAGATAAGTCTTGGACAGAAGAAAAATTCTGTAATGTTCTAGAATGCTGAAAATATTTTAAAATAGATTAGATAATAAATAAATTAAAACCATCAAATTGATAATGAATATTAAAGAAATTGTCAACACAAAATAAAGTTGACATTGTTGGCAAAGTCACATGACAAAATTTGTTATAGAAAAAAACCTGAAAAAATGCAGGAAGTATTGAAAACTGCAATAATTGAGAAAAATTAGATTTGATTAAATTAATCACCAGAAAATAAAACTAACAACGACTTAGTGAGTAAAAATTGACCAAGAAATCAAATCTTCTCAAGAAAATATTTTCACATCAGTGAAAAGATAATCCTGGGAAAATTGGGCTTGGTATTAATAAGGGTCACAGAAAAAATACTCTTAATTGTAGAAGTTGTAATTTGTATGATCTGACTAATGTGGTGCATATTTTGTAGTGTTTTGCCCATGGGTTCTAGATCCCTCAGGGCATTGCATATGTGCTATGGGCCTGGCCAGCCTGGCTGTCTTCTGGGAGTGAGAAAGTTTCATGATGTAGGACTAATGAAGGGGAAGGGCAACACTCTTGTCTCTTCAGGGAGCAGCACCCATCAGAGGGCCTTGGTTGCCAAGGTAATGGCTTGTGTATATGTTGGTCTCATGTTCAGGAGTAAGTCAATGGTACCAGTTCAAAGAGTCACCCCTTACTTCCAGGCAATCCTCATTTCATGAGGCCACACTACGGAGCATGACCAAGGCCAACCTTTAGTGGACTTTCTCAATCCACCTCCATCTACCTTATAGTTAATGGGAACTTTTTCTGAGTTTTGGCATTTGGTTGACAATGAGTTATCATTTTAGAGGTAATTACCAGAAAGTGTTTCAACATTTTATACCAGATCTTCCTGAAACAATTAAATTATTCTTTGCCTCTTTGCAAGGCACAGTTGTATTGCTTGGTGTATGTGTGAGTGTGTGTACATGTGAAGAGACTACTCAGTAGTGGGCAGTCCTAAACTGTGCTTGAGTTTTACCTGAAACTCGCAAATTCCATGCTTCTAAAGATATTGAATAACTGCAGAAGTGTAGTGGAACATCATTTAAGACTGATTCATTCCAGCACTGGCACATAAAGGGTGAATTTGCCTTCTCATTTGGCATATTATTTGCCATGTTACATAGAACGTGTTTTGTGGACCAGCAATGTCAGCATCACCTTGGAGCCTGTTTGAAATGTAGAATCTCAGGCCCCACCCAGACTTATTGAATTGAAACCTGCATTTTAACAAGATTCCTAAATGATACATATAAATATTAACATTTGAGACTCTCTAACTTAAAGTCCTCAGTGGTTGCCAAATCTGAGTGTGCATTGGAAACAGCTTGAGATATTTCCAAAATGTAGAACAGGTGTAAGACATGGATTTGTTTGGGCTGATCCAGCCAGCTAAAGAGGATTCCACTAAGATCAGAAAGAAATTCGATGTACAGAGCAGGTTTGTGGATGTCTAAATGCCCAATACAGCATAGTCCTAGGTAGCAACTACTAAGAACAAGGCCAAATGTACAATGAATATCTCAACCTAGAGTCCAGGCACAATCCAGGAAGAGACATATGACCTTATGGGAGAAATTATGGGGACAGGGAATGCCTTTACATATCCAACCACCACCCAGTCATCGGACACTGGTGACTGCTATTGAGGTTGTCTTTCTCCTCAGGTGCTACATAATGAAGCAACCTGCACAATCTGTGGTAGTAGTAGATCCTTACCATCTAGAACCCCAAGTTTTTCTTCTCAACTTGCATCCTTCATTCATCTGCAAATTCTTACTAAGCTAGAACATAAATTCCAGATGAAAGGAACTTGAGCAGTATAGCTATTTTATAGATGGAAAAAATAGACACCAAGAATTTTATTAGGTTATATGTGATCAATATGATGTAGTTTCTAGATTGATTGATCAAATTTTCATGTACTTTTGATGAATCTACACTGCCTATCTCTCTTGAAATTGAGCTTCAGAGTTAATAGCAACTTAGTATTCCTACAGCCTGTTACTACTAGATAAATTTTAAAGGTTATTCAAAAAAATAATATTGCTAGGTTGCTTTTGGTGCATTGCATAGGATATAATTTTGATAGCATAATATTGCATTATGTAAATATCACAACTGAATTAAAATGAAGCTGTGAGTGTGAACTGTGCTTAATATATATCACAGCCTTTTGTAATGATAAGCTGTAATTGGTTATGCATTGATATATTATTAGTTCAAAATGATTACCCTTGCATGTCAGGTAAAATGGCAGAATGGTGCTACATGCAAACTCTTTCTTTTTAAACCTGAAAGTTGGACTAAAGTTGAATATCAGCAAGAAAGATGACCATCAGAAGTTAAATGAAAAAAAAAGACAACACTCCATGTTCTAATATTTGAAAAATGGCAGTGATAAAAGTGAGAGATGGAAGAGCTTGCCATGACTCTTTGCCCTTACCCCATCCCAAAGCAGTGTGGAAAAAAAGGTAGTTGAAAAAACACCTTTAGAAATCTACCCAAATTTTGAGAAGAGTGAATTAAAAAGATGTGTAGACAGTCCAGGAATAAATGAAATATCTGTGAAAATAAATGCTCCAACCACCTTGAGGGCTCTATAGAGATAAGAATTCTATCAAGCTTTGCCATTTTGTTTCTCTTGTTGGTAGAAAAAATGAAATAGAAGACAAAATGACCATAATGACTCCAAACCAATTATCTGTAAAGATGAATAGGAATTTAAAAGAATAGAAGAAAAAAAGTGGAAATTCTTTAAAGGAGAAAGGGAGGGAAAAGAAATGAGGATTCCAGATGAAGTTTCTTTCTCCCTTTTGCAAACAGGAAGTTTTTTTCCTTTCATTTGTTGGAAAAATGTGAAATTGACTTAGAGGGAAGCAACTGATTTGGGGGAAGGGAACAACTGAAGGTCTTTGATGAAAGTGATTGCCCTAAGGCTCAGTTTTGAATTGGGAAAATTATCTGAAGTGTGCAGATATCCACATGTATCTCTTAGACCAAGTGGAGTGAATCCTGATTCATTGCAGTTAAAGTTTCAAAAGAAAAAGTAGAAGTACTTCCAATCTCCAAACCACTAAGCTATAGAAAATTCCTCAATACACAGCCCTCAAACTGAAGGTTTGAGAGTAAGAGGCACAGGCCTCAGTGATTCAAGAAAAATTAACCCACATCATTTATGAATAGATTGAAAGTTTTGATATAGGTTGAATTCAATCTCCCTTATACAAAGTCATAAAAAATATCATAAATTAAAATATAAGCAAATGAGAGTCTATTAGCACTTTAAAATCAAGGTGAAGTTTATCCCTAAAATAGAAGAATGGTTTGGAATTAATGAATATTAATATGATGTAAAATATAATAAATTGAAATACATATGTATTGTATCCATAATATATTATAAATAAATATGATATAAGTCAGAATTAAATAGTAGCATAAAATAATGTGAACCAATTAAAGGGGAAAGTTAGGAAAATTCAACATCCATTCCTATGAAAATCAAGCCAAACAAAATTGCCTTACAACATACTTGCCTATTACTCAACATGATTTTTTAAATGTATTGAACTAAATCCAGGATTTTGTAAGCCAATATTTGTTAATTTGGGGGTGGGATGAGTCTTCCCAGTGTCCAAACTTTTTTTCCATTTGGGAGAAATTTTCCATTGAATTAGTTAGTGATTAATATAGTACTTTCTTCCAATATCAGAAATTTAAGGGATAGGATGTTCTCTCCTCTTGTCACCAGGTAGCAAAGTAACAGGCACATAGCCTAAGCTTAACATTTTTATGATTTTATTTGGGAATTTGAACCATGAACAAGAGGGGAAAACAAGAATGAACAATTATTTGTTATGAATGAAATATTTTAGACAGTAGCTAGTAACAAATGTGGCAGTGTCCAGTGGTGGAGAGACGCAGAAATGGGATACAAATCAAATTTGTTGGTTTTGCATCCTCCAACTCTGGTTATCTAGTCTTCTGCAGACTGTTGGAACTACTTGATAATCTTCCAAAAATTCCTTTCTGCTTATAGTAAGCACAGTCTGCTTTTGTTGCTTGCACCTAAATTCTTGACTGACACTATGACACACTGCTTAATGATGGAAAAAATAGACACATTCCCATTTAAGTCAGGAAAAATACAAGGTTACATACCATTATTACTATTTTTAATATTGTTCTGAAAGCAATAGCCAATGTAATTAGACAAGAAAAACACATTTGGTTTACATGTTGGAAAAAAGGCAGAAAACATATCATTATTTGTAGAGTGTCTTATTTTCTACTTAGAAAACTCTAGGAAAAATAAAGAAACAAAAATTATTACAAACAATAAGAGAATTCAAAGACATCGCTGGTTACAAAGTTAAAATGCAAAAATCAATAGCTTTTGTAGCTACTCATAAAGTTATAGTCTTTAAGATAATATAGCAAATACAACAGTAGACTAAATATAGAAATATATTTCTCTCTCCATGTCCAGAGATAGGCAATCTAGGCACTATTATGATCCTTCCTATCAGGGGAGCTTCTATTAGTAACAAATAAGAGAAGATGATATGTTGGGGAACAGTTTGCCACTACCAGTTTGAAAATATAATTGAAATAAAGATTTCAAAGAGAAACCCAGGTAATGTTTTAAAACCAGAAATAAACTTAATAAGATACACAACATTTTTCTATTTTGTGTGAAATTCTTGCAGAATAGAATGGATAAAAATTCTTTCTGTAAAAATGCACAAAAGATAGTGAAAAGTTGTTAGGGATCAAGGTATTCTCATGGTGCTAAAGCATCATCACCCTGTCAAGCACTTACTAGCTGGATAGGGAAGTATAAACAGGGAAATATTAAAAAGCAAGTATAACCACTCCTTGAAAAAACAATCATAATTTCAGGATGTGGAATATTTTATAGGACAACTGGCCTAGTCTCTTCAAAAAGTCAACATCATAGACAAAAAAAAAAAAAGAAAAAAAGAAAGAAAAATATATGGTGAGAGGACTGTTCTATATTAAAGAGACTAAAGAGACATAACTGCAGAATAAAAAGGGTGAATCACTGGATTTTGGTTTAAAACAAACCCAAATGTTCATCAATTGATGAATGGATAAATAAAATGTGGTGTATATCCATACAATGAAATTTTTTCTATAATAAAAAGATACGAAGTAATGATTCATACTATAACATGCATGGACCCTGAAAATAGTATAAGTGAAAAAAGCCAGACACAAAAGGCTATATATTTTGTGATTCCATTTATATGAAATGATCAGAATAGGCAAATCCAAAGAGACAGAAAGTAGATTAGTGGTTGTCATGGGTTGGGGGAGGGAAAATGGAGAGTGATAAATTGGGAGTGATTACTAATGTTATACAGGGTGTCTTTTGGGGTTAATGAAAATATTCTGGAATTAAGTAATACTGATGGTTGCATAACATTGTAAATACATATACTAAAACCTACTAAATTACATGCTTGAAAGGTATGTTAAATAAATAAATAGATAGATAAATAGATAAATAAATAAATAAATAAATAAATAAATAAATAAATGTAGCAGAGCTCCAAGGAGCAACAAAAATCCAAAATCTATAAATGGCATTTTCAGAATAGTTGAGAAAATTTGAGTATAGATTGGATATCAGATATTAAGGAAATTTTATACATATGATAATGATATTGTGGTTAGCAGGAGAATGTCTTTTCTAGGAGATATATGTTGATATATTTAGGAATAAAAGATCATGGTGCCCACAATTTTTTTGCAAATAACTCAGCAAAAATATAAATAAAATAAATAAAAATTCATACATAGAAATAAAGTGTGGCAAATATCAATAATACTTGAATCTAAGTGGTAAGTATATGGATTATCATTTTACTATTGTTTCAGCTTTTTCAATCTTCAAAAATTTTCACAAAATACGGTTTGTAGAGGTATTTAAGAGATTACTCAGATTAATACAAGGACACATATGAAGAACCAATAATATGCAGATATTTAGTCTACTGACATTATCTATACTTTCAATGTTGTCCCAATGATAATATTATCAGCACTATTTTGGAACTTGACATAATGGTACTAGAGGTCAGCTGGAGAAATAAATATGTGTGAACAGCCAGGGAAATTCTGAAAATGAAGAATAATAAGTGGAGACCCTTATGAACTATTAAACCATTATATAAATCTAAACTATTTAAAAACAGCATAATATAGGAGAAAATAGTCAATTTAAAAAAACAAAATAGGGAATTCAGAAATTGACCCAAATACACATGGGAATTGTTTATATTTAAAGGGGGCATTAAACATAAGTGGGGGAAAAAAGAATTATGTAATAGATTGGTCTGGATCGAACAGCAAGCTCTTCGTAAAAATGCAAATGTGGACCTCTACTCAATTTCTTATTCCACAAATTTAAGTCATATCATGTGTTTCTATAACTGAACAGCAAACTGAGACTTTAAAATAACTATGCACTTGACATTTCCTCAGTGGAAATTGGTGCCATGTTGTCATTGTGAAAATGAGGCTTGATTCT
>NW_017732013.1:11334-12365 GCF_001890085.2 Hipposideros armiger
AGGGGGCATTAAACATAAGTGGGGGGAAAAAGAATTATGTAATAGATTGGTCTGGATCGAACAGCAAGCTCTTCGTAAAAATGCAAATGTGGACCTCTACTCAATTTCTTATTCCACAAATTTAAGTCACATCATGTGTTTCTATAACTGAACAGCAAACTGAGACTTTAAAATAACTATGCACTTGACATTTCCTCAGTGGAAATTGGTGCCATGTTGTCATTGTGAAAATGAGCCTTGATTCTCAAAAGTTGGTTGTGGTAGTGGTTTTCACTACATTGCATGTAATCAAGGCAGCCAGCCATTGTTCTGTACATCACTGAATAAGGGTAGTTTCTGTTGCCCCTTTTTTGGAAAGAGGGAGAAGGTTTTACTTTGGGTTGGTGGTAGGAAAGGGCAGCTTGGAACTGAAGATGTTTTTTGATCATAGATCAAGATTAGATGGGCTGTTTAGCAAATGTGTGGTGTTTTCAAAGAACAAGTAGCTGATACCCATATCTTGAAGCCTTCAAGGGATATCCCAAAGCTTGCATGGTTAAGTAAATTAAAATTCTAGTGTAATTTTCTTACTTCAGGGTTGTGTTTTGAATGTGTAATAGAACTATGGATGACAATGAGGTTCACATAGAAAACTAAACACTCTATAGGTTTTTCATCTTCCTAGAAGCACCATGAGAAATATATCCAGCTTTCCTCAGACACAAGTTTTCATGGCCTCTGTAACTACCCAGACTTTCCCAAATGTTGGCTGAGGTAAAGAGCCTTATATTTTACATAGATTAAATTGATTTAGTCTCTCTATCCCTAGTTTTTGGCATTGGAACCCAATGCCTTCCCCCAAATTTTTCTAAATTCTAGAGCAGCGGTTCTCAACCTGTGGGTCACAACCCCTTTGGGGGTCCAACGACCCTTTCACAGGGGTTGCTGGGTACTCGTATGTGGGCATATCTGCATGTGGGCCTGGAGATGGATAGAGGAGCGGTGTCTCAGTTCCTAAGACCATCGAAAATATGTGTTTTCTGATGGTCTTA
>NW_017732013.1:13765-15393 GCF_001890085.2 Hipposideros armiger
AAATTACTTATATAGTCTGGATAACAGTCCTTTCTTTGTTACATGAACTGCAGATATATTCTTCTGGGCTGTAGCTTGCCCTTTACTATTTAATGGGGTTATTGATAAACAGAAATTTATATCCTGGTATAGTCATGCTTTCTTTTAAGATTTGTACTCTTTGTCCTAAGAAATAATTTCCTATTTCAAAATTGAAAAACTACTCTTTTATGTTTCTTCTTCTATAGTTTTAAGGACTTAAAACATCATGAAGATGGTGGAGGAGGTAAACCCTGTGTTTACTTCCTCTGACGACCACATCAAAATTACAACTAAACTACAGAACAACCATCATTCAGAATTTCCTGAAGTCTAGCTGAACTGAAGCCCTACAACTGAGAACATACAGAAGAAGCCACCTCAAGATTAGTAGAAAGAGCAGAGACATGGAACTGCCTGGTCCCCCACCTGCATATAGTGGTAAAAATTGGGAGGGATATCTTTGCTGCAGAGGTACGCCCTGAGGAATAAGGGATCCAGCCACATACCAGGCTCCCCAGCCCAGGGTGCCAGGGCCAGAAAGAGAAGTCTTCATAACTTCTGATTGTAAAAACCAGCAGAGATTGTAGCTGAGTAAGACACAGGTGACTGCAGTCCCAGGCACTCCTCTTAAAGGGCCCACACATGGACTTACTGACAAACTCACTCACTCTGAACTCCAGTGCTGGAGTAGCAGCTCAAAAGGCGCAGGGACAAACAGGAAGGAACTGCACTGTGTGGCCTCAGCGTGAGGGGTAGAGGCAGCTACTTCCAGATGAAGTAGCTGGCAGAAACCACTGTTTATTTGTTGAGCCTCACCCCTCCCAGGATTCACATGCTGGTGGGCACCACATGTGAAACTCCATAAACCTGGCTAACCTATCTTTCACCCACCCTAGTGATTCTGAGACCATGCCCCACCCAACATTCAGGCACATGCAAGTTTCTTCCAGTGGCTTTTCTATACAAATGGCCTGACTTGGCTCATGCTGCAGACTTTACTAAAATCTTTCAAAGGTTCGCAAACCGAAATAAGCATCTGGCTTCAGCATGTCCTATACCTCTCTGGCTGAGCAGCTGTTAAGACCAGCACTAGCGACAGCTGGCTTTGGTTTGCAGCTGGGCCTTTCAAGTCATCTCCAAGCACAATGTGGATGGCAGCCATCACTGGATTGATTTGTGGTTCATGCCAGGTGGCCCAGGCAGGGCACAGGCTGTGGCTGTACTTGACCTGCAGCATGTCCCCTCTCAGGAGGCCCTGGGCACACCCAGTGGCCAGCCTCTGACCAAAATGGAGAATCACCTGGCAACCTCCAAGGATAACACCCCAAGAGTAGACTCAGCAGTACTAAAGCCCTGTTAAAGTGAATCCTGCTCTATAGGGTCAGCCCCTGCATGGCAACTCCTTCATTATAGTCATGGTCAGCCCACACAAACAATGAGCCCAAAGGTCAATCCCTCCCACTGATGTGCAAACACAACCAAGGCTCAACTGCAACAGGCAGGCACACAAAATCCACACAAAGGACACACCTGGAGTGCGCAGCTTAGGTGACCAGGAAGACTGTGCCACTGAGCCCTACAGCACACATACTACATAAGATCACTCT
>NW_017732013.1:18813-31547 GCF_001890085.2 Hipposideros armiger
AAAATTTAAAAATTTATTCCCCAAGTCTTCTGTGGCTTGTCTCTGTGATTTTTAACTATTGTATGAGCCTCATATAAATGAAATCATACAATATTTGCCCTTTTGTGGCTCGCTTATTTCATTTACCATTAATTGGGCCATGTTGTTCTTGTTGAACTGTAGGAGTTCCTTATATATTTTCAAGGTTCATCCATGTTGTAGCATGTGTTAGAATTTTTTTAAGGCTGAATATGAATTTGTATGTATATGCCACATTTTGTTTATCCATTCAGCCATCAATGGACACTAGGTTGTTTCCACATTTTGGCTATTGTAAATAATTCTGCTCTGAACATGGGTGTACAAAAACCTTTTCAAGTTCCTTCTTTCAATTCTTTTGGGCAAATACCCAGAAATGAAATTGCTGGAATATATGGTAATGCTATTTTTTAATTTCTTGAGGAATCACCACACTGTTTTCCATAGTGGTTATACCATTTAATATTCCAACTAACAGAGCAAAAGTGTTACAATCTCTTCACATCCTTGACAGCACTTGCTATTTTCTGTCATTTGGTAGTAGCCATCTTAATGCTTGTGAGGTAGTATCTTACTGTGGTTTTTATTTGCATTTCCCTGATGATTAGTAATGTGGATCATTTTTTCATATGCTTAGTGGCCATTTGTATATCCTCTTTGAAGAAATGTCTATTTAACTCCTTTGCCCATTTTTCAATTGGGCCATTTTTTGTTGTTCTTGTTATTGCATTGTAGGGATTCCTTATATATCCTGGATATTAACTTCTTATCAGATACATGATTTGTAAATATTTTCTCCCAATCTGTGGGCTGCCCTTTGACTCAGTTGATTGCATGCTTCACAGTTTTAATTTTTATAAAGTTCTACATTTTTTTCTTCGTTGCCTGTGCTTTTGGTAGCACATCCAAAATATTGCCAAATAATTGTCAATAATTGTCATGAAGCTTTTCTCTCCTTAAAGAGGAGATGCTAACAATAGCATCTGTATTAGTCTGTTAAGATTGCCGTACCATAGACCAAATGGCTCAAACGAAAGAAATTTAGTTTCTCACAGCTTTGGAGGCTGGAGTTCCAAGACCAATTTGTCAGCAGGATTAAGTTCTCGTAAAGCCTTTCTCCTTTGCTTCTCACTGTATCTTCATCCTTTTTCTCTAATATGCATGCAATCTTCTTCAATAGGATACCAGGCCTATCAGATTAGGGCTCTACCTTTATGACCTCATTTAACCTAAATTACCTCCTGAAAGGACCTAGCTCCAAATACAGTCCATTGGGGTTAGGGCTTCAACATATAAATTTTGGGAGACACAATTCAGTCCGTAACACTGCTGCAAAATTCTATGAGATAATGAATGTAATGCATTTATCACAGTGCTGATATACAGTATACAGTTAATGTTAGCAATAGCTATTACACCATCACTATTGTTATTTAAAAATATAATTGAAGGTGTGTGTAAAGTGAACTGAGAAGTTAGGCATGATTCTAGAAGCTTTTGTCATTTTTAAATGTTTGAAACTCAATCTTGCCACTTATAGTTGTGTAACTCTTGCGAGTAACCTAGTACCACTGAACCTTAGTGTCTTCAGCTATAAAATATAATAGGAGTAGCTTCATTCTAAGCCTCTCTATGGGGTGGATGTGTATATTTAAAAAAATGATGTACATAAGGTGCTCAGCACACTGCCTGGAACATAGGAACCACTAAATAAATAGTAGCTACTATACCACATGAGAGAGAACACATTATGATAAATAAAACATGTGAAGCAACTGATAATTAAAAATGAAGCCAGGTTAGCATATAAACTTTTAGCCATATAATTTGTCCATTTGTCAGAGATGAGCGACTTAGATGGTTTAGATTTTCTAGTAACTATCACAATAAAAGAAACATGATAGTTAAAAGTTACAGTATCCAGAAGGTAAAAAACAACCAACTGTTCAGAAGAGGAAAATTATGTATGACTTTAAAAATGAACATTTTATTCTATGGATCCTCAAAGAGACTGTACAACAGGTTCTCCATTTCTTTCTGTTTTCTGGATTCTTAAATCTCCCTGGGCATTCTGTCCCTCCCCTGACTCATGTCCTATGAGTATCCTTTCTTTGAATTCCCTTGTTTGCTCAATTTAAGCAAAGTAGATTTCTCTTGCTTGAAATCAAAGATTTTTCTTTGATTTAAATGTCCTTATGGGGTACACATTTTACCCTGCCCTTGTACCTGGTACTGTCCTACATACTTGACATGTATTAACTGTTTACCACAACAATTACATGAAGTGGGTACAACCAATTTTACAAATTGAAGCACAGAGAGATTAAAAAATTGCCCAAGTTCACCCAGCTCTAAGTGACAGACAACATGACAATTCATCCATGACTTTAACCACTGCCTTTCCATAATAAAAATCAAAAGCAGTGTCCTTCTGGCAAAAATCCATCAGTATAGGGTCAAGCTATCATGACACAGCACAGTTCAGAATAAGCAGACTTTGGAGGGAGTAAAATGATATGTCTCAGGTGTGTGGATGTTTACAAATCCAGCTTAATCCAGGGATATCTCAAAGTGGCTAAGGGAATGAAATGATTTCCTATCCATCATGCATATCTAAGTCAATCCTGTTTCTTGTTGCTGAGCATTTGACTATATTGAGCCATTAAGTGTTCTAAATTACAAACCCTACTAAGTACCAACCAGGGAGTCAATAGTAGAGTGAATATGAGCATAGGTCAGCCTAGTTACAATCCCACTCCACCATTTCCGAACTGGAAAATCTGGGGAAAGTCACATATGCTCCTTGTTTCTTCATCCACAAAATAGGTGAAATAATACCTAATTTACAGGGTTGTTGTGATGTTAAATGAGAAATAAAAAAAATAAAAATAAGCCTAGTTGCTTATACTAGCATGTACCTAATGCACAGTCATTCATGTGTTGTTACCTGAAGTGCCATGATTTTGTGGTGTCAGTTACATATAAAAACATGGCTTAAATGATTGAAGGGCTTGGGGGTAGTACTCACATTGTTTAAAAGCTGAGGAAAATGACATGTTCCTGAATGGAAATCTTCTGCATCTCCCCTTAAAGGTGATTAGAGGAAGCATATTTATCAGTGGTTGGTCCACAGTTCTCCCCAGAAAATAACTTTTGGTTGGTTTAACCACATGAAAAATTGTGCAAACAATTTCCATGCATGATTGCAGGAAAATTCTATAGTTGTATAACCAACTAACACTTTGGATGTATAAATAGTAAAATAAAGCTCAGCAAATGCATGAATAGAATGTCTAATTTTGAAAGGTCAATTTCTTCTAGAAGTATCTTAACTGCAGAACATACATTTGAATGAAGTGACTTGTTTCACAGGGATGTTAAATATAGATAGCTTAAATGACACTGGGTAGAGATGGAGTACTTTTCCAAATGAAAGATTTTGGTTTTAAATGATTGTTCTCCAGCCTGTCTTTTTGACAATAGATGGCATGAATGGTGATAATAAAACCTCATCTACAGATAAGAGAATGCTTTTTTTTAACATTTATTTTATCACCAAAGGGAATGCACCCAGCCTAACACTTCTGTAAAGTCACTAGGTTGAACAAGTACCTAGGAGACAGTGCATCAGTAATTGTAATTAGATCACAAGAATGAAGTGGACATGTGGAGAAATTGGAACCCTCACACACTGCTGGTGAGAATGTAAAATCATGCAGCCATTGGAAAACAGTCTGGTAGAGTTACTATATGTTCAGCAAATTCACTCCTAGGCATATTCCCAAGAAAAATGAAGACATACAGCCACAATAAAATAATATTGAATGTCAACTGTAATTGAAAAAAAGAGAGAAAACATTCACACACATACAAAAAATGTACATGAATGTTCATAGCAGCATTATCCATAATAGTCCCAAAATAAAAATGACCCAAATGCCCATGAACTGAAGATTGGATAAATAAAATATGGTATGTCCACACAACAGAATATTATTCAATGATTCAATGATAAAAAGTAATTTTTTTTTTTAGCTGAGCCATCCTACCACCTTTTGGCAGCTCAGCGGCAACTCAGCTCAGGCCGGGCATCGAACCACTGTTGCTCAGAGCTCAAACTCTTGAGTGAGCTCTTAACCAACTGAGCCATTTGGCCGGCTTAAAAAGTAATTATTGATACATGCACTAACATAGGTGAGCATTGAAAACATTATGAAGACAATCACAGAAGACTATATAACATGATTCTATGTATATATGAAATGTCCAGAACAGGAAAATCTATTGAGATAGAAAAGTGGATTAGTGAACAGATACCTAGAGGTAGAGGGAGGGACTGAGGAGTGACTGCTAATGGATAGAGAGTTTCTTTTTGAGGTGATGAAAATGTTTTAAACTCAGGTTATGATTATGGCTGCCCAACTCTGTGAATACACTAAAACCATTGAATTGTACATATTAAATGTGTTAATTTTGTAGTATGTGAATTGTATCTCAATAAAGATGTTAAACATGAAAAAATTAAGTATGTAGTTTGGAGGGAAACAATATTCTAAAAGTAGCTGTGGGGAAGAATCACAGATGTGCTATTCCAAGACAACAAACTCTAGAACAGTGGTTCTCAACCAAGGGTGATTTTGCTCCCCAGGGGACATCTGGCAATGTCTGGAGACATTTTTGGTTGTCCCAACAGAGAGGAATGCTACTAGTACTTAGTGAGTAGAGACCAAAAATGCTGGTAAATATCCTGCAATGCAGCAGCCCCCACAACAAGGAATCATCCAGCCCAAAATGTCAATAGAACTTCATCTGAAAGGAGTTGGGCAAATAGTGGTATCTACGTCATAGGATTGTTCTTTGCACATCTACCCCACCAAAAGAGTCTGGGTTAAGCAGACGTAAAAAGTTGTTACCCAAGGCATCAATTTCACAGTCCAACAATCTACAGTCTAATTCTTAGGGTTGCTTACCACCCAGGATCTGGCTTGGTGGAAATCCACTGACATTTGATCAATTTCCAAGAGCTGGTAGTTCGAAAACAAAAAGAAAACAGTAAACCATCAGTTTGTCCTTATAGGCAGTCTCCATGTTTAGTGTATCTTTCATAAACTCTCAGGGATCAAAGAAAAGTTATTTGTCATTTATTTCTAAAGGCTGGAAATTAATTTTGTTTTAAATTTATAAATATTCAGAGCCCATTGTCTCTGTGTTATTTCTGAATACAGTTTCAAAGGATCACAAAATATTCACAAAGTGGAGGAGGTGATTTTTAGCCATTATCTAGCCCAGAAATAAAGTTTGTAGATTTATATATTTGACAGAAAATCTATACAGAAACCAATATAAACACATGTCAGCTATAAGTCTTCTCCTAGGGTTTCCAGAGATTCTTTATAAACAGACACACTTAGCAACAAGCCAAGTAGCTAATCAATCAAGCAAGCAAATTAGAGGAAGGGAATTTGGGGAAAGCATATGTTACCATAAGACTAGGCACATAGCAGGCACATGGAGATAATTCTCCTGGAACTTGGGGACATTAAATTGGGCTCAGCTTGCCTGTCAAATGTAGATAAGTTGCCAGGGGACCAGGAGATTTTGTTCATTCACTTCCTGGGGCTTGCGGATCTCATTTTCTTTATGCATAAAATAAAAAGATTAGAGTAAATTAGTGGTTCCCTGAATGTGTGGAGTTTATTAAATAAGCCTAGATTCCTATGCTGAATTCCTAGGAAGTCTAAGTCCATAGGTCTAGAGCCCAGGCACCTGGGCTTCAAGTCACGGATGGTTCTCATGTGCATCCTGATTTGGGAATAACTGGGCATGGTTATCATGTTTATCCTGGATGATTTATCTACACAGAGATCCAGGGATTAGCATTGTATGAAATTAATTGCCCCTCTGCACTCTTTGTCCATATAAATCATAAAGTAAAAAAAATAAAGAAATCTGTCAGGGAAGATGAGGACCTGGAAAGGAGGCTTCTAAGGAGAGTGAGGATTTGGTAATGCTGGATGATGTTGCTATGGCAACCCTACCCAGCATGTGTTCTGAAAGGCTGTCTGTGCTGTGCAGTGAGCTCCACCTCTGATAGAACACAGATCACTCATGTAGCCATTGGAGATGAGGACTTGTGGATAGAGCAGCATATTTAAATAAAAGTGCATCTGAATGTTAATAATCAGCAGTATTTCTCAGTAATCTTAAGTGTTTGGTTCAGGTCCATTTTAGGTAAACCAAACAGAGCACTGGTTTCTGTCTTGTTTTTAAGAGACTTCTCTGAGTTTGCTACTTTTATGTTTCCCCTCACTCCACGCACCCAACATGTGGAGGTTCATTGTATCTTTATTTAGAGGAAAAGCAAAAATGTCACGAAAACTTTTGATTGACTTGAGTAAAGCTCATATTTGCACATTTAAACTCATAGTCAGCCCTTGGAGGATGAACTTCTATTTCATTCTGAGTCAGTCCTTCTGCATCGTTTGCTTGCTCTTCACACTACTTGTGAGATGGTGTGAATGACAAGAAGGGAAGAAGTCAGCTGCAGAATACTAAATATGGTAATGACTGTCCATGGGAGAACCTGATGGATACAGAAGACGTTTTCTTGCTGATGACTCAAAAGTCCAAAGTGATGGTTAGAGAATGTCTGAAATGTGAGTTGTAGTCACAACTTTTCTACTAACTTATAAAATCTCGTATTTGTTGGATCCTGCTGTGTGCTGCTGCAAGCATTTACATGAATCACTTGTTTAGTCTTCAGAGCAACCCTATGATTTAGGTTCTATTATCTACCCCTATTTTATAGAGGGAAAAACTGAGGTTTGGAGGGTTTCTATGACTTGTTCAACATCTCACTGCTAGGTAAGTGGTAGAACAGGTCCAGACATTCGTCTGTCAAAGTTTGTGCTCTTAACTAACACTGTCTTCCAACTAGCCATATAACTTTTATTATGTCCACATGAAAGGACAGGGTTAGACAAGGACATTTTTTAATAGGTGTCACTTGAAATAAGTTTGGGAAATGCCAGGTTAAATAAGTTACACAAAATTTATTTACAGGACTTATTACAAAAATAAATAGGCTTCTTAAAGCCTATTGATTATGCTAACATATACTGATAGAACATTTATCTATTTCCAATATTCATTTGACCTTAGATTGTACTTTTCTCTCATCTTGCTAGACTATTATTGAATAAAACCCACTTTAAGAAATACAATATTTGACAAGTTTTTAAAATTTTTATTTTTCAAATATAGTTGACATTCAATATTATATTAGTTTCAGGTGTACATCATTAGTGGTGAGACATTTATATAATGTATAAAGTGATCCTCCCAGTAAGTCTAGTACCTACCTGGCACCATATATATATATATAGTTATTACAATATTATTGACTATAATCCCCAAGCTGTACTTTACATCCCTGTGTCTGTTTTGTAACTACCAATTTGTACTTCTTAATCCTTTCACCATTTTCACCCTGCCTCCTAAACTCCCTCCCGTTTGGTAATCATCAGTTTGTTCTCTGTATCTATGAGTGTTTTGTTTGTTCATTTATGTTGTTCTTTAGATTCCACATATAAATGAGATCATATATTTATTTATCTTTTTCTAATATCCTCTAGACCCATTCATGTTGTCACAGGCATTTGATGATTTTTAAGAATCCAACTAGGATTAAAAGCTAAGATTCTTTCTCTCCCTCATTTGCTATGCTGTATTTTTAATCTGCCCTGCCCCCTCACTATTTTATTTGACAATTCCATTCAGCTATAATTTATCTATAATAAACTGCATATACTTAATGGGTATGACTGGATGAGTTTTGACAGACATATACACCTGTGAAACTACCATTACAATCAAGATACCAAACATAGCCATTGTTTCCTTCTGTCCCTTTACAATCCATCTCTCCCTATGTCCCATCTCCAGGCAACCATTTGTCCTTCCAGTTTTTTTTATTTGTTTGTCAGTTTTTTGTTTTTTGTTTTTAAAGATTTTATTGGGGAATTGCTGGGGAGGGGGGGAAGCAGCATTGGTGAATCGGGGAAGGGGAACAGACAAGTTGCTGTCCTTTTGTTCTTCAGTCTAGTTGTGTAGGATGTCGCTTCACTGGCCCATGTTGGTATTATGATCATTGCAATACCAACTTCCCGGCTGAGGCAGATCGCTCACGGTGACTCACGGCAGCTCACGGTGGCTGCTGGCCACTCATGGTAGCTTACAGCAGCCCAATGCAGCCCCACTGCAACCTATGCCATGGCCGGCGACTCATGGCAGCCCAGCTCCAGACTGAGCTGTTATTCACCATCTTAGCTGTAGAGGGTGCAATGTCACTGGCCCATGTGAGATCCAAACCGTCAGCCTGCTGCTCCAAGTTCGCACTCCCAAGCCAACTCTTAACCAAGGAACCATTAGGCTGGCCCTCCTTTCAGTTTTAAAGTGAGTGTTCTGACTTCAGACTAAGTTGAAGATCATTCCTAGGAATGGCAAAATGTCACACAGTTTCTCAGTCATCCCACCAGCCACATGAGGAGCTTTTGCTATTGAATTATTTTTAAAGCTTTTTTTCTTCTTCTTTTCATTTTTACTAACATAAAAATGGTGTGAAACCCAGACATTCATTACACAAGTCATGTACATGAAGTTGGCACTAGAGTCCTCATTCTGCCCATCACTCTGACAGGAAATCCACCTGTGCTCTGACCATCAGAAGAAAAATAAAAGGTATTTTTGTGTAGTTGAGGGAACTGGGGAATGCTCAGAAATAGGAAGGCAATAGGAGATAATTCACTGAGTTCTTTAAAATGACACGGCATTTCACAAACATTCATGTGAAGAGAGTTGATTGTGCATACTCTTTCTTCATAGAGAAACAAGAAGTTGAGGCTCTGTACCTTTTTGATGAGTTGTGTGGCCTGGGAAATGTTCCTTAATTAATTCAAGAATTATCTATGAAGTTCCACTATGGGATCAGCATTTTGCTAGATCCTAAGGAAAAAAAATAAATAAAACACAGTGTCAGTTATCAAGGACTTAAGAATCAAATGTTTTTGTAACATTAGTTTTCATCTCCACATTTCGTTTTTAGCTTTGTAGTGAAAAGTGAACAAGTAGGAGGTTTCACTGATTAAGTTATCTTTGCAACAGAATCAAATGTTTAGAGATTGTTTACAATAATAACACCTTTAAGAAGTTTGAAAAAAAACTGATCCTGTAGAAAAAAAGTGTTAAAAAATGTCTTATTTGGATGTTGTGTAGCATTCCAACTTTTTCAACAGCTTTTGATATGAATTAGCTTAGTTTGACCCCCAGACAAACTAGTGAGATGGGTAGTGTGGATGTTACGGTTCAATCCAGTAGGGATTTTAGGGAGGTCTCTGAAAATACATAGGGAATGATACTTTTGTGTGCTGATTGAGTGATGGCACTTTATAACACAGCAGTACTTTGAGATGGCCGTGCTTGTCTCCACAAGACAAAGATAAATTATATGGTCTACCCAGGATCACACAGCAGGTTATTGCTAGAGTAAGGCAAAAAGTCATCATTGAAAATGAAGCTAAATATTCATATGAATTTGCTTCTCTGGGGTGGGATGGAATCTGGACATCCAAATGACAGTGTGTGAGACTCCATGGAGCTTGATCCAATGTGAGGGAGGGCAGTGGAGTAAATCTGACATGAAGTTAACCTTGGATGGTTGGTCATGCTCCCACCACATTCTACTTGGAGCCTTGAGAGAGCACCTGGAGAGAGAGCTAAACATTCTACTGCACCATTTCGCTCTCAGGCTGGATAGAAGTCATGCTCAGCCACCGCTTAGCATTTGACTTTTAGGCAGAACATTGCCAACCAGTGCCCTTGATGAGGGCCAAGAGAAATTCAAAAGGGGTAATTGTACCATGGATTATCTAAAGCATTGTGGAAAGAGTTCTAGTTCAGATATCTTCACTTAACCATTTTTATTAAATGATGCTTTAGTTTATTAATGCACTTACTTACTCTTTTTTTCATTCTTTCATTGAGCCTCATCATTTTTAAATTCCAAGACAGACATTGCAAGAATAACTGCAGACCCACTAAAATGTATCAAGTTGACTAATAATGCTTCATATTGTCAACCAACTAATTTTTTTGCAACAATAAGTCTTTTTGCTTCCATACAGTATTCTTTAAAGGATGAAATACCTATACATATCCCAAATGCAAACTCTGTGGAAATTTAAAAATACACATTTTATTTGGGACTTTCTCAGATTTGAACAATATGTTTTCCATATTGTCTCACCTTCAACACTTAGATTTCTTATAATTGTGTTCCAGTTTTTAAATTCCTTGTTCTGTTTCTACACTTTAATAAACTTAAGTTATTCACTATCACATGGTTAGAGCTCCAAATCCAATATAGTCATTAGGAGAAATGTTGGTCTAAAATCAGACATCATGACAGTAAATGACTTCAAAGGAAGTCACCCAGTGAGCTGTTATAACATCTTTTCCCATTAGAAGCATATTTCATGTTCCTAATCAAATTATCTTATGCTTGTCAGGTTGTTCCTTTCACAAAACTGTTCCTAGTATTTTTCCACAAATGATATTTAGTTGACTAGCATGTAATTTGTTACTCCAGCTTATATTCTGGTTTCAAATAATGTTATTTAAAAATTTTCAGACCTTCAGTATTTAACCTGCTGTGAGACATTAGGTTATTTGGGATTAGGGCCTCAAAGACAGTGATTTATTTACCATCATTGGCTCCCTAAAGTCCAATACAGTGCGTGATATGTGGTAGGTATATAATCAGCATTTACTTTACTTTTCCTTGTCATTTCCTTGCTTTTGTTGTTACAGAGGTAGAACTCAAGAGATCTACTGTGTGTGTATTAAGTTGGCCCTTGAATCCCAAAATATCTCCTATATGTTTTCACTGAGTCCATTTCCAATCCTGTAATTCCAGTAATCATCTCTCAATTCCCCTACAGTAGAAAGAAAGGAATATGTATTAATAGCTGCAGGGAGTAAAGACACCCTGATGGGCTCTTTATGTACATTATCTCATTTTATCTTCCCAGCAGTGATTTGAGATAAGTCCTTTTATCTCCTTTTTACAGATGAGAAAACCATAGTTAGCTGAAGGAACAGGACTGATCTGACTCAAATAGGAAGTGGTAGAAACACAGTCTAAGTAAAGCCAGCTGACTACTAAGCCTGTACTTCTTTTTACATCATTCTGCCCCATTTGCTCAGTTTGTTTTCATCTTCTTCAGCTTGGGTCAGCATCTAATTTCATCTGTCCCTTTGCTTTCAAATTTCTAGTACTACTATCCCTAAACTTTTTTTTTTGGCAATTTCTTTGATCTACAAGACTTCTCTCTTGAGCTCTATACTTTGTAAATTGTTTGCTATATAACCCACCTATACCTTTAGCATTTTTCAGGCTGTCTTCTTTTCCCTTCTACTCTCCACTTCTGGCCAATAATGCCTTGCCTTTTTTACCAGAGTTAATGGTTCCACCCTCTACCTAATCACACTGAACATAAAACTTACCTTAAGGAGCTTCCAAATTTGATAAAGAGACAAGGCTGCTACACATTACAAATTAAAATATGATTCAAGATTTAAATTGTCATTGAAAACAATGACTTGAGCATGACCACAAGATCATGTGTGATAACCGTCTATTTAATGAAACATTCATGTTGTTTGGGGTGGTCAGGGAAGGAAACCTGGGGAAACAAAATTAAGATGGACCATGAAGAATGGCAAGACCCAGGTAGGTAAAGAAGAGTCTCAGGAGCATATTAGTCAGGAAGAAACATGGGGGCCCATGGGAACATGGCAGGTTTAAAGGACAAGGCATGAACTTGTTCCTAAATAGCTTCTGTGTCTCTCCATGAGAGACAATCAGTTCTTTTGAAGAATAAACTTAAAGACCATAGAGGTTGCAAGGACAGTGTTCTGTTTTACTCTTTTCATTATTAAATTTCATCATTTCTCTGCAGGTTGTTTAGAACATTGCTTTAGCATCACAGAGGACAGATAAATTTAGAAGCTATGATTTAAGAGCTGACATAGGTATTTATCTGGTTCTATAGGAATGTACTTTGCATCTCCATAATAATAATGATTATTATTTCTCCAATTATTTATATTTTCAGCTTTGCCTCTGACAACTCGTTTTTAGCAATTACTGAATCATATTCACCAAAATCAAATTATTTTCTGTCTTTTTGTAACAAATTCAGCTGCAGCCTGAATATTTTGACTAAATATTCTGACTATAACTTTGACCTGACTTCATTTTTGAGATTGTCAAAAGTAATTAGGGACAAAGAGATTTTCCCACTCAGCATCTGGAAATGCAAAGATACCAAGAAGGAGTCTCAAGTGTCATTAATATCATCTTTCTGCCTGCTTTTTATATATCCTGTAAAATAGTCTATTTCACAGCTGGTAAGTTCTATTATGGAAGCTATCCTTTTCCTCCTGGAGTGTCAGATTTTCCCCTCTATCGAGAAGCAAGAATGGGTCCCCACCTTAAGAAGGCAGCATAGATTTTGTTGTCACATTGACCTGCCATTGATGGTTGTGTGACAATCAGCAATTTATTTAAACTTCGCTGCCTCAGTTTCCTCATTAGAGATTACCTCTAGATATTTTATGAGGATTCCATGGAATAACATGTGTAAGGCATATTACAA
>NW_017732013.1:37797-46694 GCF_001890085.2 Hipposideros armiger
GTTCCATTTGTTGATTTTTGTTTTTGTTGCTTGTGCTTTGGATGTCGTATCTCTGCCTGGGTAAGAGTGAAGGCTGTGTTCAGCAATCTGGCAGGGCCCTATGTCAGGCTACACTGTTGAATGGAGTTGTAGGCTGGGCTCTGCAACGGGGCAGTGCCATAGGCTGGACTCCAGGGCTCTGCAGAGTCACTCTTCAGGCTCCCTGGTTATGTGGGGCCAGAGGCTATGCGGGGCCAGAGGCTATGCTCAGCAGTTGGACGGGACTGAAAAGTGACTCCCCTAACTGAGCAAAGCTTAGGATATGCTCCACAGCTGCCAGCCATCTGTAGCTAGGCTTCCTAGAGGGGTGGGACTGGAGGCTATGCTCAGCAGTTGAGTGGGACTATGAATTTGCTCCCTTGCCCAAACAGAGCTATTGAATGGGCTCCACGCCAGTATGGCCCATTGTCTAGGCATCCAAATTGGGTAGAGCTGCCATCCAAACTCCTTGGCTAAATGAGGCTACCAGCTCAGCTCTGGTGGGCAGAGCCACTGGATGGCATCCTTGCTCAGGTGTCACTGCAAGTAGGAATGCAGTCCACCAAGATTTGAGTTCCAGTTGCTTTAAGTCCCTTTTCCCTTTCTCCATCTCTGATCTCCAGTGGTCTAGTCCAGTAGATTCCCTCACTGATCCTGATGAGGCAAGACCTGAATGGCTTCTCAGCAAGGTCCCACAATGCCAGGGGAGCTGGGCGTCCACTTTGGTCCCTCATTTTTCCACTGTAGGACCTTAGGCCCAGGGTGCACTCTCAGCACATCACTGCTGGCCTGGATGGTGGGCGATGCAGTCAGAGTGTAGCCTCTCTTCTTACCCTTCTAATGCGGTCCTTCTCAGTCTCTGTGGCCCAGGGGATGCTTCAGCCTCACCCCCAAGTCCTGGGATTTTTCTCAATGGTGTCTTGTCTGTGGTCTTCTTGTGAGGAAGAGTAAGCCTGGAATGACCTCCCTTGTTATCTTAATGATATCACTACTGGCTGTCTATTATTAGTGAATAGATTCCATTTTCCACTTGAAATTTTCGGAGTGTACATTGCATTCTTTTTAGAGGTTTCCTGATTATGCTAGCCTCATTTGCTCTGGTATCTTTATACAGTGGGGCTATTGGGGAGTTAGTTCACAGTGTGAGCTCTTATTCTCAGCTCCAGGATAGATCTTTATTTTTTAATTATAAAATTTCTCAAGCTTATAAAACATTTAAGCAATACAGAAATGAATAAGATAAAGGTCCATACTTGGGTTTAGATTAAAATTAGAGTAAGAGACTGGGATGGAGTAATATTGAGGTATGTCAATCATATGCATTACCTGATAATAAGAAGCAATGATTTCACATTTTGACTGGGTTGACTTAATGCAGCATGAAAATGACTGTACTAAACTAACCAGACCATCAAATAGGAATGCTCCTCTTGGAAGTGTGGCTATGAAGGTAAGAAAAAAGGGCAGATGGGTCTGCATTGTTGAGGATGTTTAACTTTTTTGTTGCTGTTCTTAATTGAAAGTGACTCTTGGGATATGTAAAAGCTGATAAGAGGAGAGACTCTACAAACACAACTTGGGTTAAATGTATAGATGGCAAGCAAAGCAGAGCCAATCCTCCTCTCACCCTTCTGTTGTGCAAGGCTGATGTTCCTGGCTTTCTTTAAGGTACCAGATGGATACGACTCTTGAGCAACCCTCCTTCATGACTCACTGGCTCATTATCTCACAGTCAGCTCCTATATTTATACACTTTGTCATTTGATCTGGTGAGTTCTCCAGCACATTTAAACCCGATGGTCCATTTTATTGGCTTAAACATTCACCATCATGTATGGTATTTAGCTGAGAGGTATTTCCAACACCTTGTGAATACATTTCCTATATAAAGGCAAGCATTTGTTCAAGGCAGCTAGTCACAGGAAAGGAAAGTAAAAGCTTTTACTTCTATGCTCTCTAGAGTTTCTGCAATATGCATTCCCTTAATGAAGCCAGACAGATCCACTTGCACTTGGCTTGTGCATAATCAGTCAAAGAAACTCAGAGCTGTAATTTTAATACACCAACTATTTTCTGAAGAAAAACATCTTGCTTTGTATGCAAGAAAATAACTTGTGCCTGTTTCAGACACTATAGATAGATTCTTTACATGGTCTTGAATTTTTATTCTCCAAGAAAGCTATTGTATTTACAGGGTAACAGCTTTGGTATTGCTCAGAAGTTTGGGCCCAAATAAAATTTGTGAATTATTTGTTGTAAATCATTTTTACTTTGTAGATTTGTCAATTGTATTACCATTAGATCATGTGAACTGGATAGTTTTATGACCCATACGCAAGAGGTTCACCCATTGGCACATGTCAGCTCATGTACAGATTGACAGTAGAGAGCTTGTAAAAAAAGAGATAAACTTGATTCAGGCTATAAAATATGATATCACTTATTCACTGGCTCTTTTTACTATGCCTTATGAGTTCACTGTTTTTAAAATAAAAGGTAATCTTCCATTGTAAATGAAATGATTGGTTTATATTATTTAAAATGTCGCTTATCAGGTTTGGTGAAAATTTTTGAGTAAAAATTACTCATAAACTCAGCAGAGATAAAAGTACTAACATTTTTATTTTGTGTAGAGTTTGGAAGTAGTGATTAGATGTAAAATATATTGTATAAGAGAAAGTTGATGTATTTGGCTAAGAACACATATATAAAATGTAATCAGTAGGTTGAATTGAGTTTAGGAATGTTTAGNTTAGTGCTTTTTCCATTCCACAGGTAATTTAAATTTGGCCACAGGAAAGCAAAATTACACAAGAGAGTTTTCTAGCGGTAACCAAGAGCAAATATTAAAACTCAGAAAGTAGAGTTATTTTATGGTAATAGAGGGAATTAATCTTAACTACCTATATATTGACCAAAAGCTGCATTCCTTGGGCCTTCCATTTGCTTTTTATAATTTCTAACTTACAATTTTAATACTAACCATGAAATTTAAATATTCCAAAAATAAAATAGCAGACTTTTGAGCCAAATAAATCCACTGCCATTAGCACAGAGCAAGTTGTGTGCTGTGAATTGCTAATTATTCATGTGGCTAACATAACCCAAGCTGAAAGAAGCAGCAAAAAAACAACAGCTCAAGAAGACTGGAAGAATAAGCAATGAGTAAGGCAAAGCTGCTTCGACACATTCCATGGAAATAAATTAACAGACCTACCTTGCGCACTCCTAATTTCTCTTGAGATGCCAAGCTGGTCCCACAACCTGAAGACAAATAACAGACTGGAGAGGAGTGGCAGAAGATCCTTACCTGCCTTTCCTGTGCTCAGGCGCAAAAGTGTAATGATTTCCTGGCCCCCTGTGAGCATTGGGATGGGATCTTGACCAGGTTGTCATTAGGGAGTATTTTTTTCTCCTCTTTGTGTTTTGATGCCCAACTTTGGGAAATGAAATGAATCCATATATTTCACTGATTATTATTAGAAGAATTTTGTGTCCAAGGGAGAGGCCAACCCAAAGTGGTAGGGTGGTGTCACCTCCTACTTGTCTACTCAGATACTCACATGAACGTTTGTCCTTGAAGAGAGTGTCCCTGATCTCCATTGAACAGTATAGACTTTTAGAGCTGCACAGTACCTGAAAGAGCATTTGCTTCAACTCTCACAAATAAACCAAGGACCAGAGAGGGGTGGTGATTCACACAGCTAGTAGGAAGCAAAACAGGGAGTTCAAGCCCAATTTGCTCACGCTTGGACCAGGGCTCTTTTAAGAAACTCCTCTGCTTTCGTCTTCCCCCTAACGAAATATGTTTCTGCTCCATGCTGTGAGTTCTTAGACATGTTCTCAGTGTTTCAATGGGTGACAGTAAGTTTATATGCAAAACTAACCTATGCCAGTATATGATTGAGGATGCATGCATTTTTTTCTCTTTTGAATACATATATTACTTGTTTGTCTAAATACTGAAAGCATAAATATTATGATCCCAGAGCTCTATTCCTAGATAACCTCTGTAGATTTTAAAAATACATGTACATTTAAAATTATAATAAATATAACATTTATTAAATTCTTACTATGTGCCAGGCACTATTCTGAGCACTTTATATATATTAACTAATTTCATTCTCAAAATAGCCTTATAAAGTAAACATTATTATTTCTGTTTTGTAGATAAGAAAACTGAGGCCCATGGAAGTCACACAGCTAATGACAGAGGGGAAACTTGATTCAAGAAAGTCTGGCTTTAAGGCTTGTGCTGTACACTGATTGGTTGAATGTACAGAAAGTTTTTAAATGAAAATCAAAGCTTTCTGCCATGCTCTACTGGATGTCCCCCCAAAGGTTAGCAGTATTTTGAGAATCTTACCAGAAAAAAAAGTACAGCTGTACCAACATACTATAAAATTTGTACACACACACACACACACACAATTGCACTGGGAACCTCACCTCCACTTAGTGGTTTGTAGGTCTTTGCATCTCTCTGGCCCACCACAGTGCCTGGACCTGAAGACTGGAGGTTCTCCAGCCCACCCTCCTTTAGTGGGAGTGGGTAGGTGGGTGGGTAGGCTTAGGATTCCATATCACCTTACAAATCTGCACAACCTAACACAGGAAATGGTTAGTCATTAAAGTTAGAAACTGATCAATATAGTGTCTGTGCATTAGTTATAAATTACCCATACAATGATCCCTCGCATTTCTCTAACAGGCAAGTAAGGGAGAATCTGTAGCTATAACATGTAGGTGAAGAAATGGAACAACAACCAATACTTTGGAATATCCTTCTATCCTGAAAAGTAATATATTAAATGGATTCTCCTCCATCTTTAGGTTTTTACTTTGGCTAATCACCATCTCTTGGATTCATGTTGGGGTTAGGTTGTGTTGTCTCAGAGTTGGGGATGCTGCAGATTCAGTACAAGGATTGGGGTAAAGTTCAGAGATGGGTTAGAATTAGCCCCTGGAAAGCAGATAATGTGGAACCGTATGTTTGCCACACTTGCCAGTCTCAAGAATGGCCTTCATGTGCCATGCCTTTTCATTCTCTGAACATTCAGAGGAATCTTAAATAGTCTGCATCTCTCTTGAAATTACAATGGGCTTCTGCATTTAATTTCAGCTAATAAATAAATTTGGCTGCCTATTATTTTTCCAATTTTATTAAGATATAATTGACATATGACATTGCATAAGTTTAAAGCACACAATGTGATGATTCAATATACGTATATATTACAAAATGATTACCACATTAATGTTAGTTAATATACCCATTACCTCACATAGTTACCTTTTATTGCATGTAGTGGTAATTTTTAATAGCTACTCTTTTAGCAACTTTTAAGTATATAATATAGTATTGTTAACTATAGGTGGAATTTTGTACCCTTTGACAACCTTCATTCATTTCCTCCCACCCCTGAATCCCTGGCAACCACCATTCTACTTTCTATGAGTTTAGGTTTTTTTTTTTTAGATTCCACATAAAGGTGAAATCGTACAGTATTTGTATTTCCTTGACTTACTTCACTTAGCATAATGCTCTCAAGTTTCATCCATGATGTCACAAATGGCAAGATTTCCTTCTTTTTTATGGCTGNCTGGTTATTAATACAGCCCTATATCAAATAATCAGTTAAAATGGAGCCATGAAGTATATAAAGAGGGTTTTCAGTTTTAGGAGGAAGCAGCACTGGATGAGACACACAGCAGCCAGTGGTAAAAACGGTTGTTATGATGAGATTGGTCAAGACTGGCAGATGTCAGTCATCAGGGTGATTTGATGGTCTCCAGGGTTACAAAGAGAGCTCAGGATGAGAAAATCCTAGGGTCCTAGGAGGGTCCTGAGAAAATAGTTGTCCTGATGAAGGTAGACATGCATATGGACTGACTGATTCATAGGCCCTTAGATTCTTCCTGCTCCACAACTTTACTTTATTCCTTCACCAAAGAATCCTTGAAAGTTTAAGGTATAGTCCCGTTTTGGTGGCCTAACTAACCATCATGGGTCTGGTATGGTTTATTTCTCTTGGCCTAGAAAGCTTTGAAAACATTGTCCAACAGAGGGGTCCTATCTTCTGGGATGATCTGCAGCCAGTTAGATGTTCTATCTTTTTGGATTGTATTAAAAGCCACCTTCCAAAACATGGGGTGGGGTAATTTGGTCTGCTATTATCTCCTGTGATTCCTCGTTCTTCCCAAACTGCCAAGGGAATTGGAAGGAGGTATGGCCATGATGAGAAAAACTGAAAAATAAGCCACTTTTATAGGAGATATGGGGGGTCAGCGTGGGTGTGCATGGGTGGGTGTGCACATACACACAGTTCAATCATTTAGTTTTAAATTCTCTAAATTTGCATTTAGAAACCAAAATTCTCACTGCATAGCTACTAAATCAGAAACTCTAGGATGGGGCCCAGCAATCTGTCCTAATGAGAACTCTGAGGCATTCTGATGTATACCAGTGTTCTGGAATCACCACGTTGAAGGAATTTTGAGTGATAGGATCCAGCCCCGGAAAGGGTTTTCTGCTTTTGTTTCAGTTACCCAAGAAATTAAAGCTGGCACTATAGGTAACAATTGTGCCTTAGGGAATGGAGGCTCAGATGTTTATTTTCATGTAAAAATAAGAACCATTCTCATTTATGTGACTTTAAGGAAAAATGAAGTCATAACCTGAAAAGTTTACATTAATCCTTTTTAGCTCCATGAGACTTTTAAGTCCACCTAATCTAAAATTGCCGTACTCTAAGATTTAAAGTCTTTTGCTTAATAGAACTGTGGGCTTCTGTCCACTGCAAGCCTTTCTGTGAATCAGAGGATAGCCTTACTTGATGTATAACATACTCAGTCTGCTCTATTAGCATACCGCGAGAGAGAAATGAATCTACATAATGATGCATGCTCTATAGGGTTCAAAGAAAGTAGGAATTGTGCTCATATATGTAGGTGAAATGGCCATTCTCTTAATAACTACTAGTACTAGAGTGTTTCTTACTTGGGAAATTACCCAAAGCAGCTTTGTTTTAAGTAGCTGAGATTCTGAGGGAAGGGAGGGTGGCGAGGGGAGAAGAGGGTCTGAAAGAAGCAGGACTGTAAGTTACTACAAAAGAGCTTTGCAGGATAACAGAGGAAGAATGTGAGGTATGCTTGAGAGGGAGGAGAGAGGAGAGGGACAGAAACACAGAAAGGTGGGGAAGGAGGAGTCACGGGGGATGTAGAGCTTACTGTGAGGAAGGAGTTAGTGGAGAATGCTCATAATTAGGTAGCTGGAGGAAATTTCAAGATGCCTGATAGTAAATTGTAAACTTCTTCCCCTAACCTACTTGCAAATATTTTCTGTAGGCAGGGTATTTTGTGGTGGAAAACAAAGTCATGGAATTACCTGAGTAGAGAAGAGGGAGATGACAGGGGTTGGGGGTGGGGTTGGGGGGACATTGATGTGGTAAGAAAGGAACATGAGAACAAAGGTTGTCATGAATATGTCCAGAAATCTTGGGCAAGATTTAAAACTTCCACAGTGTTTTCGCCTCACCACTGCAACCTCAGCTTAAATGCCACCTCCTCAGAGATGCCTACCATGATCATCCTCCTGAAGTCCATTCTACTTTGTCTCAGTAGAAGCCCCTTTTTCTTCTCACTACTCATTATATCTCATATATTTTTAAACTTTTCTCTCATTTCTTCCCCCTTTCTATTAGGAAGGGGTACTCACAAAAATCAGCTTTGTAAGGACAGGATTCCATACGTAAGAAAGGCAAAAATATTCAGGAGGAAAGCTAAAAAAAAAACAGTGTGTGTGGGGGTGGTAGGTGAGAGAAAATGGGATCAAATATAGGGTGATGGAAGGAGAACTGACTCTGGGTGGTGAACACACAAAATGTGTATATAGATGATGTATTTACAGAATTGGACACTTGAAACCTATGTAACTTTACTAACCATTGTCACCCCAATAAATTTTAATTAAAAAAAGGAGATTTGTAGCTTTAATATCTAAAGAATTAATAATCACATTGATGAACAGTATGAAGGCTATGAGTTCTAAGAATGGAACTCAGTGAGTGTACTAGTACAAGTATTGGCTGCCAAAAATTAATGAACACTGATGAAGATAAAAATAATAAGAATGAAATTTGGAAGATAGACTTGAGACTATGCATTATAACATTTATGTTTTTCTTTGCAGATTGTAAAACAGTGTTCTCCTTCATTAAATCATTGTCATCTGTCTTCACATGGGTCTGCTCAATCAGACCTTTTGGTGTTTGAAGACAAGAACCATGTATTGCCAGTTTTGATCTCCATGCCAAGCACATAGTAGGACCTCTGCTTAATTAGTTCCTTCTATCCTCACAGAAACTCCATGAGGTAGGCAATTTGGCGTTATAAAGAGTATTAAATATGTTAGCATTAAGAGACCCTAATGCATGGAGCCTGTGTGGAAATAAACATGGTTTCTGATCCCATAGAGCATGAGTTAAAACATAGTGGCAAGGTGTATTAATCTGGAAGAGCCTTTAAAAGGCTATTTATCCACCTATTCTAGTTGGTTTAGAGGATATCAGGCAAGAGTTGGACAACATGAAGAAAACATGGTGTTAGGGCAAAGTAAATAAAATCAATATTTTCTCCTATTCTTTTATAATGGTTCTGGATGCCTTGGAAAATAATATCTGCCTACTGTCTTGATCAGGGACCCCCCTTGTCACCCTTCTTGAGAAACAGAGAGACTGGATACCTTTATAAATCACTTCATAGCCCCAAATTGTAACTCTAAGTAAGCTGCCCCAAATCAGCCAACAGTAAACTCATCAGAAATGTGCATAGACTTTTGATCACAGTCAACTTCCCCTCATCTCTTGAATTTCTTC
>NW_017732013.1:52934-54108 GCF_001890085.2 Hipposideros armiger
CCCCAAAGGGGTCGTGACCCACAGGTTGAGAACCGCTGCTCTAGGACAATGATAACACAATGAGAAATGCCACATGGATTTGAAGTAAACAGTAATTAGGGACAAGGCATGTGTTCCACAGAGATCTACCCCGGGGGAAGAAGTTGGAGAGGGATTTGTTCAGTAGCAAAAAGAGATCATGAGGGGAATGGACTTCAGTTCTAAGTAAAACCAACTTTATTGACTCCACAGATATAATATGCAGATTACTACAGTGTTTAAAGTTGTGGCCTCCCAGTTTAGGCTCTCTGGATTCAAATCCTTGTTGGATAAGAAACTTAGCATTTTAGTTTTCTTAATAACAAAACAGAAATAGTAATATTTGTGGTGACAATTGTGAGAACTAAAGGATGTGAAATGCTGAAAACAGCACTTGATAAGTAACTCAGTAAATATTATCTATTATCATTCCCTCAATGGCTTGATCATAATCAATGGAGACAAGCTGAGAGTGTTGAAGCAATATTTCTTCCTTTGGCTATTGCTCTATGGAAGACACCTAAGGATTAAAACATGACCAAATGGTTTGGCCTTGCAGGTTTTGTGAAACGACTTGGGTTACTAACAAGTAGGGAGGATTTTTTCAGTCTTGATGACTTTATCTGTTTAAAAAAATTTTTTTGCTCTTTTTTTTTCTGACTAAAGAGTTAGGATAGGAGATGAAAGTCAACATTTGCATATTTTAGTATTAGTGGAGTCTTAACATACATATATTTGACTTTTGATTTTTTATTTAGTATTACAATAAGCATTTTCCAGTCCCAAACGTTTTTTCATAATGTTAATGCTTAATATTATGCCTAATATTGATATCTGAATAATAGTTCATTGTTTGATTCTATCATGATATACTTAACTGTTGTCTACTGATGAAGGTTTTATGGATTCTGATAGAAAGGTATTTTAATTAAACTGGCAATGGGTATCTCTTATTCATTCATTTCTTCAGCAACTATTTATTGAGATCCTACTATGTTCCAGGCGCTACTTAAAGCACTGGGGATAGCAATGAACTTAGCATAAAATTTGGTCTACATCTTTGATTTTTATTAGGATCCCATTACTCAACTTCAGCAATCACCAAGACATTTGTCCATTGATTTTTAAGAAAATTCCATAATGAACTTCTGCTCAT
>NW_017732013.1:57108-101289 GCF_001890085.2 Hipposideros armiger
GAACTTTGAACACAGTAGAACTTTGCACTGAGATGCCAGTTAAGAAGTGATTAGGCATGGATGACCTTCATGCTGGAGAAGTAATTTAGTAATAGTGTGCTCTGGTGTGGGCTGTTTGCTATAACCCAAATAAAGAAAGCATTTTCACAACTGGGTGATAATATTCCAAATTCATTCTGAAACTCTCTCTCTATAGAAGTCTAGAAGGTCAAATTACTGACTAAAATTTGTATGAGACCCTCCATGAGGTGTGTTTCACTAACAGTTGCAAAATTTCTCTTCCTTTTATGAATTTGTACACATCCTTCCAAGTAAAGAAATATAGTGGCTCTTAAAGTATAGTCTAATTTTCCTCCTGTTTTAACTCCAGTTGAAGGTGATCTGTTGATAAAGGCCAAATAACAAGACTCATAACTTGACTATGATATTCCAAAGCAAGTGAAACTTTTGAAAGTCATTATTTTGTAAACTAGGGCAATTTGTTTCCTAGAGATTGAAAAAATACAATATGTAGGAAAATGTGAGATAATGATAAAGACAGTAACTTAAATAAAACATATTTAAGTTTTAAGTTACAACACTGCAAAGTGTTGTAACCAGTTATTTGACAAGAATTTTGGAGCCACCACAAGTCCTGTGATCAACAACGATGAGAGAGGTGCTTAACACCCAAATGGGGCATACTTATCTCAACTCATCTGTAACACAGGAGCTCAGGTCTTCTTTTAGTCTCACCAGAAGGATTAGCTCATTGTCATGACAATAATGTCAAGGTCGTCACAGTTATCTATGCAATTTACAAGTAAGATTCTCCTTATGCATTTACCAAAGCAGCAAATAAAATTCTGCCTGCTGTGTCCCCTTCTCCATGATCATGTCGATCTGAAAAAAAAAACATTCAGTATTGTCTTCATCTGTGTGCATTTGAGCCCCTGTTGGAGGGGGTGACTAATTTCATGTTTTATGCTATACCTTGTAGCAGATATCACAATGTCAGGTGACAATTTTATGCTCCAGATGTTCATCATATTTAAATATTGCTCTTGAAACTCAGAAACTCCTTTTATTAGGGTGTTTAAATTTTTGTGTTCTTCTTTTTTGCATTATTTTTGTTCTGCTTTAGCAGGCAGAATTCTAAGATGGTCTCCAAGTTTCCTGTTCCTTAGCATAAATACCCTGTGTAATCACCTCCCCTTGAATGTGGGCAGAGCATGTAAACATGATGGAATATGACTATTGTAAATAGGTTGCACTATATGGCAAAAGTGAAGATATTTTGAAGATGTAATTAAGGTCACTAATCAGTTCACTTTTTATTAATGAAAGGGAGATTATCAGGGTAGATGTGACCTAATCTGGTGATCTCTTAAAACAGAGGTTGGAGGTCAGACAGATGAAGTCTGACCTCAAAGAAGATGAAATCTGCCATGAATTTTACAGAACTTGAACACAATCTGAGTGATCTTGGAAAAGGACCCCAAACATCAGATGAAACTGCAGCCCTAAGTGACACCTCAGTTGCAAACTTTTGAGACCTAAGCAGAAGATTAATTTCAGCTAAGCCATGTATAAATTCCTTACCCACATCAACTGTGAAATACATGGGTTTTGTTTTAAGCCACTAAGTTTGTGTTAATTTGTTATACAGCTATAGAAAACTAATATGCCTCCTCTCTTACACAAGCATGCACTCATGGTCTAAACCAGCCCCGTTTATATTTTTTAACTTCACTGAAATATACTTGACAAACAAAATTGCAAGATATTTAAAGTGTATATTATGATTTGATATATGTATACATTGTGAAAGGATTCTTCTATCTAGTTAACTAACATATCGATCACCTCACAAATCTATCACCATGTATGTTTGTGTGTGTGTGTGTGTATGTGTGTGTGTGAACATTTAAGTTCTGCTCTCTGAGAAAATTTGAATTATACCATACAGTATTATTAACTATACTCACCAAGTTTATTTGGTAGGTACTCTCATTTAGGAAATTCTCTGTGTTTCCTGTGGTGAGTAGGGAATGGCTCCCCTTCCCCTGCTGTGGGTACTTCTGCCTCAGTGTCAATGACAAACAAGTTGCACTTTCAGCTCTCTGAGATACCTTAGGGCTGTGCACACAACCTGGAAGCCAATGAGTCAATGAGGTCCCCACACAACAGAAAAAATGAAAGATGATAAGGAATGATACTGTGCACTGGAGTTTAGTCTTTTGTGCATCTCTCCTTATAATCCAGGCTGCTTTCATGACTCCCAGATGCTCTTCATTCTTTAGACCTTCCTTACCTGTCTGATCCTATTGCCTAAGCTTGCTACCTGGAAGATTTGGCTGCTAGAACTGCCCAACCCTGATGTTTTTGCTCATTCTTTTGCCACCACTCCAGG
This sequence comes from Hipposideros armiger, assembly GCF_001890085.2. NCBI lineage: Eukaryota > Metazoa > Chordata > Mammalia > Chiroptera > Hipposideridae > Hipposideros > Hipposideros armiger. The sequence continues at coordinate 59,501 of NW_017732013.1, forward strand.
ACCTTTCCTTTTGTCTAAGTCTGTGACAATATTCCATAAAACAGGGCCACTGAGAAATGAAACATTGCCTAATGAGGCCATGACACCAGGTAGATTTATGACAAGTGAAGCTCCAGGTGGGATCAGAAAAAGCCCACCCATCATGGAAGTGTAGCAATTAAAAATTAGAGCTCTGAAGTCAGACTTAAAATTTAATTTTGCTAAGGCACTTTCTATAAAATTAGTTAAGATACTCTGTTCTTTATGCCACAGTCTCCTCTTCTATAAAATGTGGTGCCTACCGCATCTGGTTGGTGGGGGATTATGCATGTGATACTCTTATTCAGAGATGATGGAGCCATACAGGAAGTTTTCATTAACTATTGCTGGTATCCCTTCAACCCAGACTTGGACTGGAGGCCATATTCCCCCCAACCTCAGCCTTCTTGATCTTAGTAACTGCAGGACTTTGTACCTGGAACTTTCTGACACTGGTCAGTGGCTGCCTCACAACTTGGGTCAGGAAACCATTACTTTGATAGCTTTCTGTGCAATAGATAACAAAGTTAAGAGGATGAAAAAATATAGAAGCTATATTTGTAAATGTGAGTTGTAATATGAAAAAAAATATCACACACACACCCCACACACACAAGACATTCCATGAAAGTAGTCAAATATTAGGTCAGTCACTGTTCCATTTCCATATGCTTCCCCTTTCAAGTTACAAAGAGCTGTCACACAAACTTCCACTGAGGACCAGAAGGCTTTGTGCATTAGAGCCACTGAAGCACCTTGTAGTCACCCTGCTCAGTTGTGGATTTACGTGAACAATTTGGAAGCATTCCAGGAAAGGTTACCTGTTCAGTTGTGGTCATTTCCCAAAACCTCTAGAGAAAAATAAAGAGCTCAATAGTGGTAATAACTTTTAGCATATGGTTTATTTATCTCAATCATCCTTAGATTCCAAGTAGCTTTAGAGAGAGGTCCTTCACTTGGGTCCCCAGATCCCTAAAGCACCCCAAGATAGAAATCAATGAGGTCTCTGAACCTGGAATGAAAAAAGTCTTTATTTTCCTGATTGATATTTAACATTTCCTTCCAATCTAAGACTTGGAAATAATCCACAGCACTATTAGCAGTGTTTTTGATTTTGTCACTAATGCAAGTCACAGATATTTTCATACCACATTTTGTTGCAGCTCACAAAATATCATTTACACCCATCATTCATTCAAAATTAGGATAGTTAGGGCCGGCCAAGTGGCGCGATGGTTAAGAACTCGCTTGGGCTGCCAGAGGGCCCCGGTTCGGATCCCACATATGAGGGCCAGTGACACTGCCCTCCACAGCTAAGATGCTGAACAACAGCTCAACCTGGAGCTGGGCTGCCATGAGTCGCCGGTGACGGCGTGGGCTGCAGTCCCTGTGGCAGTGGATTGCCATGGGCTACCGTGTGTGGCCAGCAGCCAGCGTGAGCGGCCAGCAGCCTCAGTGAGCAGCCGTCCAGAAGCCGGCGACTGATCTGCCTCGCCAGAGAAGAGTGCAATGATGGTGCCAACTTGGGCCAGTGAAGCAACATCCTCCACAACTAGATTGAAGAACAAAACGACAGCAACTTGTCTGTTCCCCTTTCCCCAATTCCCCAGCACTGTTCCCATCCCCCCAATTCCCCAATAAAAAAAAATTAGGATAGTTATATATTAGGGTAGTTAATAATTTAATGCATTAAATAGCTATTTACTGCATTTATTAGGGTAAATGGTTATTAAATATATTCATAAGAAAACACATTCTTGCAAGAAATGTCTAACCACTATCTAATAATAAGAAATATCAGATGAACCAAAATTAAGTAACAGTCTAAAAATATATGACCAATACTCCTGTAAAGTACCAAGGTCATGAAAGATTAAGGAGACACAATAGCTACATACAATGTGGGAACCTGAATTAGATCCTGGAACAGTAAAAGGACATTGATGGAAAACCAGTGAAATCCAAATAAATGTACAGTTCAGTTCAGAAAATTATCGATGTAAATTATCCAATGTTAATTTGTTAGTTTTGATAAATGTGTCATTGTTATCTAAGATGTAAACTTTAGGGGAATTTGAGTGAAAGGTGTACTGAAACACTATATTGTTTTTGCAACATTTCTGTAAATCTAAAGTTATTTCAAAATAAAAAGTTTAAAAGAATTACATTTGGGAACTGAAGAAAAAGTGAAGAACTACATATTTTACTCTGTCACAATTTGTTTTCATAATATCTTAATAAAGTTATTTCAAAATAATTATTTTCCTTTGAAATGTGTGTGTTTTATTATTTAAAAATATTATCCTGAGAAGGGGCCCATTGGATCCCACAGACTGCCAAAGGGATCATGGCACAAGAAGATAAAGAATCACTGATTTAAGGCAATTGAAGCTGCAGATACCAAATGTCAAGTGACTGGAATGAAATCTATGAGAAACAAGTAGCCAGAGGAACCTCTTCATTTTGGCTTTAGCTTGGAATGAGTTGTCCTGAATCCGAGGCCTTTTCTTCATCATCCTTGAATTTCCCCCTTCAGATGTGTCATGGAGGGAAGCTGACTTAGAATGACAGGCTAGACAAATACACTGAAAACTTCTGGCCATGAGCCACATAGTTCATTCACTGGATATTTGCATCCTGCTACTCTCCCTGCTACACTACAGAAGGCTCATCTTTCTCTATCATCTCACATTTGTTTTGAACTTGGGTCAGGGTTTAAATTATCAATCACTTCCCAGGATATCTGTTTCTCAAATCAATTTCCAAACCACTTTAACATGCACACACAGGTTTTATCCTTCTGCCGGGCAATTATGCAAAAACAATATCCTATAGATGTTACTGGCCACCACTGCAGGTGCTGGTGATAGAGCCAAATCAACAGAGAAGAAACTAATTGGAAGCAACATATTGGAGAAAAGAGGAGTGCCAAGAAAGAAGGGAGGGATGAGGAATCTTGACTGTGTCATCAGATCTATTCTAAAGATGGCTACAAAGTCTGGCCCCCAGAAAGGGACAGGCATCTGGACACCAAACCTACCTTCCTTTTCTCTCCTCCTCTGCCCTAAAGAGTCCAATGGAGCCCTCACCAGAATGAACTTCAGTGGCTCAAAATGGAAACATTGGTTTGCTCTGCTCAGTATTAAAACAGCTGTTTAGAAATAATCTAATACAATTAAATGAAAAAGTACAGGCTGTTTAGTTCTGCAGTAGTGAATTATGGTTTGGCTGATGGGTACAGAAGTATAGCAATATTAAATCACTGATTTCAGGTGACATGGGGATGGTTCATAACCCCACCCCACTTGGAGAAAATACCTCCATTCAGATTTCCAGAGCAGGGACAGCATGGAATTTTGCCTGTGTTTGGCCAGTTAAGTGTTTTGATGCTGCAGCTGTAAGGGTCATTACTATCTGGGAGAACTAGCAATGTTGGTACAGATTCAGAACTGAGAATGGCAGGAAGGAAATTGTAAAAGCAGAACTAAATATAAATGTTCAACGAGGGTTTGGAAACGCTTCATTTGGGATCTTGAGGGAACTATTTGGAGGAGTGCCTAGTGATTTTATTTGGGTATAAAAAGAGGTTTAGGGCCTTTCTAGGCAGCATCTTTACATGTTATAGGGCCTTATAATCTAGATATGTGCTTTCTCAAACAGAATTACAAACAAAGCAATTGTATCTTGCATTCCCTCCAAGGAACTCCTGAACCACTGAATTGAAGGTGAGGTGCATCACTTACAATATGCTAGACATTGTATTAAATCCTTTAATCTTTGCTATATTTTTAGGAGCTGGGTACTATTGGTCCCATTTTACAGAAATACATCAGTTCTTTGTGGAACTGGATTCTGTATTTAGCACCAAGCCACAGCTTCCTGACCCCCTGTCTTCAAGAACTTGGCATTCCAAGTCCTGATCTGGTTAGAAATTGAGAATTTCCTTTAAAATTAATCCATGGTACTTTCTTTTCAGAAAATATCTCATTGATATTTTCAGAGAGGAGGTGCCATGAAACTCACATTATGTCTCAAAGCTTATGGCTTTTTTTTAATTGTGCAAATTTGTTGTGAGTAATCTTTTAGATGAAATGCACAGAACAAAATTCAAGAACCTGCCAGTTTATCACAGTGAGGGTAAAAATATTTCCAGGTCAGACAGGAAGATTTTAATTTAGAGAGAGGACAGCTCTGAATTAATTAACAAAGGGCCATGAGTTTAAAAAAAATGGTGCCATTACTGAAAAGCTGGTGCTGATCAAGTGTCATTGTAATGGGGTGGGAGATTAAGCACCTCATTAAGAATTCTCGCCAACCCTAAAACTAGTACAAGGTGATGGATAGGTGGGAAGTACAGCTAAGAGTAGCAGATATTGGCACTGTTTTAGGAAGCTTCATTTGGGGACCAGCTCAGGACAACAGGTGGAGGGTTGAAAAGAAGGACCTTCAAACCCAAGGCTTCAGGTCTTGAGGTATTAAGGGCCTTGGTAGGATGATCCCTTTCCTAATAGATCCTGAATTTGCTCAGTGACAATATGCCTGGGTACAAGTTGTTGGCTTCCCAGATCCCTTTGCAGCTGGGAGTAGACATGGGAAAGTCAGTGCTACTAAAACAAATGTTCTCCAATCCCTACTTCAGACAGGCTAGAGATCTGACTGGCTCACAGCTAGGAGATGATAAAACAGAATTACCATCAATCGTGTGCTTGTCCATGTAAACTACAGGCTGATGTTCTGAACTCTGGTAGCATCTTCTCTCCCTATACTCGTAGGGCTCATATCTGGCAGGGGGATTACCCATGTAACAATCAACGATAAAATAAGGCAAGGTATAGTAAGCACTTTGGTGTGACCTAGACATGCTGTGAGGCCACTGGAAAGGGAGAGTGTTCTTCTGACAGGAGAATCTGAGGACACATCATGGGAGAGACAGGACTTGAAAGAGGCAGCCAGGGCCTCCAGTGTCAAGATCAGCATGTGCAAATGCATGGAGGTAGTCATGTGTGAGGGATGCTGGGGGATTAGGGATTAGCTCTGTTTGTGTGAACATAGGTTGTGTGGAGAGAGGGGCACAGGGCTTTTCTGTCTCTAGTTTTCCCATCACTTTTCCCATTTTCCTTATGGTGTGTTCTTCATCCTTTCCACTTAAAGAGCATCTGTCTCCTTCCCTCTGGTCACCCCAGAACCACAATTGGTGGTCTTTCTTAACTTTAATTAAAAATCCCCATTCTGGTAACATTTTCTGTTTAAGTCTCCACCAGATAAGTCCATGAAAGAAGGGCAGAAAGCCCAGATTCTATTTTGGGAAATACAGATTTGCATGTTAATTATATACCTCTATCCTCACAGTTTATTACTTTGGTTGCAAATCCAGCCTAAGCGAGATCCAAGGTGGGCTGCACAAACAAATCCTGGGAAGGAAAATAACAAGTGAAGGGGTCAGGACACACTACCCCCAAATATGGCACCTTGACATCGTGAATATTTTTAGCTGAAGGAGTATGAGAAAACAGCAGAAGAGGAAAGCCATTCATACCTTCCCCTGACCCTTCTCCCCTGGAACCGTTCTTAAAACCTTCATGTGAGAGGAGCCCTCCCTACACCTGGATTAAAGAGCATCCTTATCTCCAAAGACAAAAGGACCCCCCATAAAATCTGAATATGAGGTCTGAAAATTTAAATTCACAAAATTGCCACCATGTGCTTACATTGGCAACACTGTACAAGCATATCAGTAAGGTTTCATAACCTTGATATATCAGTGTCTCACAGCTGTGTTCATGTCAATGTGTGGCGGTGTCTTGCTGAGTGGAGTTCATTATTGTTGCATGTTTTTGTGTGCTATCACAAGAATGTCAGAACTTGAATTAGAGAAACAAACAAATATTAAATTTCTTGTTAAACTTGGCAAGAGTGGAAGTGAAATCAGAGACAAGTTTATGGGAATAATTCCATTAAGAAAATGGCAGTGTACAAATGAATTAAACGTTTTTCTGAGGGGAGAGAATGAACCACTGATGAAGAGAGGTCAGTAACAAGCAGTAGTGATGAAAACATTGCAAACATTCATCAAATTGTGCATCAACATTGTCAGCTGACTGTGAGACGCATAACAGACCAAGTAAACATTGATAGAGAAACAGTTAAGAAGATCTTAACTGAAAATCTTGGCATGAGAAAGGCATGTGCCAAAAATGGTCCTGAAGAAGTTCACCAATGAACAAAAGCAAAAGAGAGTCAAAGTTTGCCAAGACCTTTTGGAGAGGCAAGACGGTGTTTTGGGGCATGTTAGCACTGGAGATGAAATATGAGTACACAAATAGGACCCTGAAACAAAGCGTCAAAGTGCACAATGTATATCAGCCAATTATCCATGACCAAAAAAGTTCCATCAGTTCAAATCAAGAGTCAAACTATGTTGCTAACTTTTTTTGATATCAGAGGAATCATTCATTATGAATTTGTACCAGCTGGACAAGTAGTTAACCAAGTTTACTATTTGGAAGTGCTGAAAAAACTGTGTGAAAATGTTAGGTGAAAATAACTTGAAATGTTTTCCAACAATTCACGGCTCTTGGACCACGACAATGCACCACCTCACATGGCACTGTCTGTGAGGGAGTTTTGAGCCAGTAAACAAATAACTGTACTGGAACACCCTCCCTATTCACCAGATCTAGCCCCTGATAACTTCTTTCTTTACCTGAAGATAAAGGATATATTGAAAGGAAGACATTTTGATGACATTTAGGACATCAAGGGTAATATGATGACAGTTCTGATGGCCATTCCAGAATAAGAGTTCCAAAATTGCTTTGAAGGGTAGAATAGATGCTGGCATCAGTACATAACTTCCTAAGTGGAGTACTTGGAAGGTGACCATAGTAATATTCAGCAATGAGGTATGTAGCACTTTTTGTAGGTTGAGTTTGTGATCTTAATTTTCAGTCCTCATAAGCAGTCATTGGTAGGTATCCCCCAGTTTACCACACTTACCTCATACTCCTTAACATATCATGTTCCTCCACGACTGTCCACTCTTCATTAAACTTCACTTAAAAATACTCAGGTCTGTTTCTTTGGTTCTTCATTTCCTTATAAAGGCTCCTGTATCATGGAAAACTTACATTAAATAAACTTGAATGCTTTTCTTCTGTTCATCTTTTTTTGTCAGACTCAGCCAGGCATACTAAGTGGGTCCAGGAAAAGTTTTTCTCCCCTCAACAAGAATGAGCCCAAGGCTCAGGGGCCCTAAATTATGCTTGGTTTATGCTTGGATTTCATGTCTGTTTCCCTGTGATAGTTTCATATTCTCTCCCATGAGGAGGAAAGCCTGGGTGATGGCAGCTCCCAAGTTTATATTTTTCAGCTTCACAGAGAGATTCAGAATTCTCCCTTTTTCTCCCTCTGAGAAGATTTATTGTGCCAATCAAAGATCCAAAACAATGACATGCAGCCCAAAGTTGCCACTGGGATCATGAGGTTCCTAAGAGAAGAGAGGGGGCAGGGCAGATGGCACTCTAGATTTCTGTGACATTTATTTGCATCATCTTCGTCAATATCTTGGTACAGCTTCCAAGACAAGAACATTATTGAATTTACTGAGTATTAAATTATTTCTGGACTTTTAAACAGTCACCTATTGCCTTCTGTTTTAATATTAAATTCTTAGGTCAAGAAGATCCCAAGCCCTACTGCTTCCCCCCTGACACCCTACTTCCTGTGTTTATTCCTTTCCCCGGTTCCCCTGCTATATACCTCCTTATTGCTGGAATTCAAGCTGCCCTACCTTTCCTGCTGTAAAGATACATTATTATCTCACAGCTTTTTCTTCTTTCTCACTTCCAGCTTATGTCGCCTAATTAGCACCTTTTCTATAATTTGCTAAGCCAGAACATAATGCTAACAGACAGTATGCTACCTCATTAACTTTATTAATTTCATTCTATGTTCTTTGTTTCCCACCAGATTGCAGGTCCCTATTGGTAGGGACCTTGTCTTATACTTCCTCATATCATAATGTCAGGTGCACCAGTTAGGTTTGCTTAACCAGCCATCCCAAAGCTTAGTAGCTTAAAATAACAGCCTTTCATTTAGCTCTTGTTTCTGTGTATTGACAATGTGGGCTAGGCTCAACTGGGCTGTTATTTGGACTTACTCATGGATTTGTGGTCAGTTTCTTGTCGCCTAGGCAGCTCTGCTTCTGGAGTTGGCTGGTTGTTTACTGGGGTTAGAGAGGGATGGGGCTGCATGTTTTTCAGCAGCCAGCACTCCAGCCTGGGCTCATTTACATAGTGGTGGCAGGTTTCCAAAGACTGTGAGACAGAAAAGGCCCCATATGCAATTACTTTCCAAGTCTCTGCTTGTGTCATATTTGCTGTTGTCCCATTGACCAAAGCAAGTCACATGGCCAAAGTCAGGACAAGTGTCAGAAGAGAATAACAATATAAATATACAAAGGGAAAAAATTTTTGCCTGTTTTTGCAATCCATTACATAAGGTATATTTTAAGTTCCCAATAAACATATATCTGCCTTGTATGCTTTCTTTAAAAAATACAGCTCTTAAAAAATTAGTAGAGGTGATTCTCTTAAAATGGTTTTTCTTCTGTAATCATGTTCTATTTTTTTCTTGGCCTTTTCCACACTATATCTGCTCACTTTCTCTCTTTCATTTCTCATTTGATCTTTTCATTGACTGAATGGAATATTTAGAGGGTGCCAAAAAAATATATACATACTTTAAGAAAGGAAAATTGTATTAAAATTGTAATACTCAATATATACTGATAACAAAAGATGAATACAAGTCACATTTGACTTGTGTTACAATTACAAGAGGTGCTCAAAGTGCTTACCATCAGCGTCCAGACACTTCTGATTATGGAAAATTACTGCTTGAGCAACATTGACCAAAGTGTCCACCTGTATACATTTTTTTGGCAACCCCGGTATGTATCACTTTGAATTTGTACACTTTAGGTATTCATATATTTTCATATGTATGTGTGTACATGTGTGTACACATACACACATGTACACACATGCATGTATATGGTAAATAGGAAAATATTTCTCCTTTGCCAAGTTTTAATTGCCTATAATTCAATATCACACTCTTTAGATGCAAGTCAAGTTAGAATGGGAACTGAGTACATCGTTTTTACATGTGCTAATTTTCTTGATGTTCCATGCTAGGAAAAGTAATGATACCATAACTGGTTGGACAGGGCATTCGTTTCTTAGGCATAAGTTCTATGCCTCCTTTGAAGCACATTCTGGAAAACCATTTTGAAACAATGATGCTATAATGGCAGCAAAGAGCCATGGTCCGCTGAACTTTCAATTCAGCTGCCAGGAATGTTGACATTTATCTTCGACATGTGAAGTTCACCCCGACCAGAGAAGGTGCAAGCATATCAACTATCATTTCGTGTCAACAAAGTACTTTAACTATTTTGACCAATGATTTCTCCATATAAATTTTGCTCACTCCATTTAATAGTCCTATGTAGAGAAATGTGTTTCACATACAGAAAATTACTCAAATCTTTTTTGTGGAGGAGTTATATCAAATTTTAGAACTTTTGAAGAAGAAGGCCAAAATAGTAATTTAAGAGATTGCCTTGAAAAAGAGATCTAGAGGCGACAGACTCATGCAGATTGCTCAACTACCTCCAGGACTGCATAAGGTCTAACCTTCATAATGAAGCCTCATTGTATATCACTCATAGTAGTTGTGTCTCTCAAACCATTACCAGCGCAGACATTTTCCCTTTGCCTTTATAAACACCATTGGGGAAAAGTGGTACAGAGCTTTAGTTTGGGTTTTCCCCAGAGGCAGACCCTGAAACAAGGACTTGGGAGTAAATAGCTAACAGATGACAGTTCCACAATGCACTGTGAGGGAGTGATGAAAGTGAGGCAAGGAAGAGAACAGGGCCAATAGAGAGTATGTTAGTGAGTATCACTCCTGGGGGTATCCAGGGCTCAGCCTTGCTGAGCAATGAACCTCAGACTCAACACCCCACTGGTCAGAAAGGCTGAGCATTTGTCCACTTGTCCCCATCTTCCATTAAGTGAGTGGTACCCCTAAAAGCATCAGCTCTCTTGCACTCTACAAGTGTACATTTTTGTAGCTGCACAAGCTCCAAAGATACTAGAGAGCCCTCAGGCAGGTGGAAACAAGTAGAGCTACAGGTGAACTCAGGTGCACTCGGGGATGTGGGATGTGGCATCAACAGCATCTGCAACATAAAACATGTCTTAATGAATAAGCCCAGGGCAGAGGATTGACAAATATGGATTTTGACTTCTGCTCTGTGGTTAAACAGTGAGCTGTACAATGGTGGCAAACCACCTACAATCTCTGGGCTTCAGTATCTCTATCTGATAAATGAAGTCATCTGGCCATTTTTCTAGGCCAGGACTAGGCAAAAAGACTTTAAGGCGAGTTGGCATATCAGAAAGTAGAGAAATTTGGATTCCGTTCCCCTTTTAAAATTGTGATTTTAGTGTGGCTACCCAATCAACTCTTAGTTCTATTTATAATTGCGACAGTGAAATATTTAAATCTTTTCCTCTAGCCAATTAAACATCCCATTACTACCAGATCCTGCTGCATACTTAGCAGTTGGTTTACAACAATTTACCTGCTTGCTTATACTATGGTCTGTGGATCATCTGTGTCTCAGCTGGACATGTTTTAAAGCACCAGTTGGGTTGATATTTACTCCATACATTTCTCCTTGTCCAGAAGCTATTAGGGTTATGCTCTTCTCATGGAGGTTCACAGGGGTGTTAGAGGCAAGCCAATTTGATTAAGCATGTTCAGGGTCCCTGTTCAAATCGTGTTCATTAATATCCTACTGGCCAAAGAAGTCAGGATACAAACAAGGGTTGAAGAAGTACCCTCAGCCCACCATGAAGCCAGAGCGATATAAGGAACATTTAATCTATAAGTAGGAGGGAATAAAGGATTAAGAGCAATTATCCTACCCACCACACCATTCTTATGCTCAAAGTCAGCTTCCTCGTGAGCTTCTTAACCACACCTGCTCGTTTAGCCTCTTCTGAACACTTGTGGCATTGCCTGGCTGGGTCTGTCTACTGAAACTTATTCTTATTTATTGTGACATTTCTGGTAGCAGATGCTTTTGGTGTCCTACCATGCAACCATTCCCCAGCTGCTGAGTGTTGGCTGTTAGTGGCTCCCCCCTCCTCCAGAGAACTGCTCTCCACTGATGGGACACCCCACCCCAGGAGGAGAAACTCAGAGACATAATTGATTTCTACAGAGTGAAACGTCCATCCCCTTACCTCAGGGTGAGGACAAGTAAGCAATATAATTTATGCTCCAGAATGCCACTGTGAATCACACGAAGGCTAAATTTTCTTGGTGACCATGACATTACTTATTTCTTTCCCTACCCTGCTTCTCTTATTCCCTTGCAGTTTTCTCCTAAGATAATGTCCTCAAACAATCAAATGCATTCAAGTCCTTTCCTCAGGCTCTGCATCAGGGAATCTGACCTAAGACATTGCCTATTTTTTGGTATCTCTTTCAGTGCCTTTACACTACCCTGCACATTTCCCAAACTGTAACTATGCATGGGATGAATAAAAACTTAGAATTTTCCTTGCTCAGGACAGAGGCCAGAAGCCTCCTCAAAGCCTGCATCTAATATCCCTAGTCATCTGCACCAGCATCTATTTCATATTTCTTCATCTTGACCACATGGTCATTCTTGTCTCTTATCCAATATCTTATATGATCTGCATATGTCTATAGTGTCTCCCTCATCCATCACTCACTAGAAAGAATTGTGTTCAGTCCAATAGGTTTGACTTGGAGAGTTCCTGAGGTTTCCAGTGACCCCCCCACCCTTTTCTTTCCACACAGATGTTAGCCTGGAGGTCCAGGAGAGTGGACACTGATGTTCAGGGAGGGAGGAAAGTGAGCATGGACTTTGGAAATGACATATCTGTGTTCAAGTCATGGTTCTGCCTTGTACAAGCTGTTATTTTGATCAAGTTTGTTAAAATCTTAAAGCCTCAGTTCAGCTTCCATAAATGAAAAACAATGGTACTTGAAGGACAATAGTGTTCTCCTTTGTACCCAGAAAAATGTGTTATTACAACTGCAGTTTTCTACAATGCTGTAAATTCCTTTTTAGCAGTGTCCTGAATCTTAAGTTTGTTTCAGATAGAGCACATGGGACAGTACATAGCTATCAGGCAGTCCTGAGTCTGTAACAATGCAATGATGGTTTTCATTCGTTAAGCGCTTGCTATATGTCAGCCACTATGCACAACCTTTCACATATGTTGTCAACAACCTTGTATTATTCTATCAACAACCTTGTATAACTCCATCTCCTGCCTCCTTGGACCTATTGGCAGTTGATCAGCCAAATGACCTTGCAAATGTTTGAAGCTGTTGACTTGCATCTCAGAAAGTCAATATTTGGGAGAAGGTGAATGAATTGAACTGAGAAACATAGATGTATGTGGCCTGGAAGGACTGGATGGTATGAAAAACCTCACTCCCTGCCCTCCATGAGTGCTGAGTTAAAACATCTGAGCTCAGAGACACACAGAGTTTTGACTGCAATTATGCATCCTATGGTCCATTTTTGCTTGCTTTCTGCAGAACTAGATCTTTATCATCTTTTCAAGACCCATGGGTCCCGTTGGTTCTTCTAAAAGTACTGAGCTCTCTAATTCCATTTTCCTTCAATGTATTCAAATCTTTTCTCCAGCCTCACCTTTATGTTCAGACTTCTGCATTTCCCCACAGGAATTGCCTGAACTTCAGGGGGCTCTAATCCTGATTTGGAGGAAGAAAGACCAAAAAGGCAAAAATATCTTCCTCTCCTTTACACCCAAGAAAATGTATGGTTACAACTGCTGGTTTCTACAAGGCTGGGAGCTGCTGTTTGCATGGTGCTTATTGATAGTGTCCTGGATCTGAAATGATAGCTCTGTGGGGTTTTTCCATATCCATGACATCTATTGGCACCGAATGCAGCCGTATAAATCTTCAGCAGCTAAATTCTGCTCTGCAAATCCCCAGGCTGTTCATTTATTATTAATTACAACCATTATTTATATAGAACTGGAGAGTTTTACGTCAAGGCTGAGGCCCAGCTAGAACATAAAGTTGTGTGGGGACCAGCTGAGAGGCAAAGGAACAGCAGGGATTGGTCTACTTGTCTCCCCTCATCTCCTCCTGCCCCCACCAAGGGCAGAGGTGGAGAAACGAGATATGAACAGGTACAGACAAGAAGCAGAGGGAGGAAAAAGCCTTGCATGAGCTTTTATGCTCTGACAAGTTTCCTTTTGAAGCAGAGGGAACAGCTGAAGAGGCAGAGAGGGTAATACATTCTGAAATTTTATGGTTGGAAAGATAAATCATTTTATACATGAATTTATTTATTTATTCAACAGCTAATCATTGAATGTCAGTTATGTGTTAGGTATAGGGAGTACAGAGATGCAAAAACAGACATGGTACATACCCTCCTAGAACTTGCCTGCTAGTTGCATTGAAGGCACAAACTGAGGCTAGACAGAGCAAGAGTCTGAGTGTTGGGGTAGTTGGGGTAGGAGAGGGTGGTGGAGTGGGGTGGCCCTGGGGTGGTGGGAGTGAGATAAGGAGGCAGACAATTGTTTAAGATCAGAAGCAGCATGAAGGTCCCTTTTTTATGGAGAGCCATTCCATCTCAGCATGGCAGATTTCTAGACCTATATTTTGGTTCTAATTCTCTGTTGGAAGATGAACTCAGAGGCTATTACTTTGACATCAATAGAGCATGGTGTCAGTTGTTATTTAATACACACTAATCTGGCTTTCTACATGCTAGGTATTGTTTTCTTTTATACATGTACTAATTTAATTGTCATAACAATTGTTCAAGGTAGATTCTATTATTGTCCTCACCTTATAGACAAGGAAACTGAGGCAAAAAAGGTTAGGCAGTCTGGATCCAGAGTTATCCTCTCAACCACAGAATGTTTTGATCTGAAGATGTTGCAGCTCCACGCTTTGCTTCTTACCACAGTAAGTTATCATTCATTTACCCCCAAAGAACATGTCGAATGCTGACTACATGGCTAGTGCTAAAAATACAAAGACAAAAGGCAGATTGGTGGTATCGAGACTTGATGGGAGGGGCAAATATGGAGTAACTACTTAATGGATAGGGGGTTTTCTTTTGGCATGATGAAAATGTTTTGAAACTGGATGGCTGTACAGAATTGTGAATGCACTAAATGCCACTGAATTGTTCTCTTTAAAATGGTTAATTTGATGTTATGTAAATGTCACCTCAACTCAAAAAAAAAAAAAGGGATGGAGAAGAGAGGCCTGGAGGGGATAGAGAGGTATGCCTATTCCATTCTAATGCAGTGGGGGTTGAATTCTAAGAGAGTCTTGCACATATCTTATATATTGCTATGGGAACCCAGAGGAGGCAGGGATTTATTCAACCTCAGTGGCCAGGGAAGCTATCACTAACAGTTTTTAACTAAGCTAAGCCTTAGCAAAGATCACAAACCCAGGAGACTTCGTGAGCCAGGAATGTAATGTAAATGTGTTGTCAGCAGAAAGGCAATAGGAAGTGGTACAGACTTTGCCAAGGTGAAGTGTCCATGGCCCTCCCAGGGCTATTCAAAATTTAAAATATTAAGCGTTGTGGTGGCCAAAGAAATGAACCTCGTAGATTAGGTGGTGGATTTCCACCCCTGACCTTAAAGAATGAGGAGAATTTCAATGGGGGAAGACACTTTTTGGGTGAGCATCTTAGTTTGAGTAACCCCAGACACAGACCCTGAAAACAGTGCTCTCACACTAGTCATCTCTGCTGGCAAATGAGACCTGACTCCTCTTAGGAAATGCACATCTCAGAACTATGTCCATTGAAGGGTGAGGGAGCTGGGGTATTTATACACCTGTTGCCATCAGCCATTGGTTCCAGGCTGCTCTGGGGGCTCTACTTCCTAGTTGTACTTTCAGCCTCCTGCAAGGCCAAAATGTTAGGTGTTGGTAGTACTATCTGCTGGGTACACAGAAATGGTAATATAAGGGGATACAGGCAGGGCATCAATAGCATTTGCTACAGGGGGTGTCCTTGATGCAGAGGAAACTAGAAGTAGCCAAGCAAAAGCTGGGTGCTCCCAGCACTTTGGGTCTTGTTGAGAACTAATTTGTGGCTGCAGGGTTGGATGGCAGTTCAGAGTCCAGTGGTGATGTGTGACACCCTAACTAGCCTCTTAAGCTCCCCATCATCCAGCCTTTCCTGAAATCTTCTGTTACCTGAGCCTGGTTCTCCAGGCTTCCCTCTGATTCTGGGGAGTTCCTGATATCCTTCCACTAAAGTTTCTTCTGTGTAACTGAGCCAAAGTGTATCTCTCTTCCTTGCAACTGAAGACCCCACTGGTACAAGTATGGAATAGGATAATATGCTTTAGGAGAAACGCTTAATTTATGATTTCAAGGCATAACAAGAAGTTATTAAGGGCATAACAGTGATAATGTAATACCAGACAATAATGTTTGATGAGGTATAAAGACAGGGTATGAAAATTTGACAGATGAAGGAAACAGATGCATGTGCTAAAAGCTAGGATATTGTCCGGGGAGAATTCTTAAATGGGAAGGGACTTGCGCTCTGAAGGAAACCACAGAAAACATCAGAGGGGAAGACTGACTTTTAATCAAGATTCCGTATGACAAGTGCCCATGATAAGCACCACCATCAGTTTCCCTGAGTGACAGTGAGGAGCTGTGGGCCAAGCTTCCCCACAACATCCCCAGAGACCTGACTCCGGCCTTGCTGGAGCCCTAATTTCCTTGTTAGTGCTTTGTAAACTAATGGGTACGTTGGACTTGTTCTCTGTTTCCTCATCTGGATGCTGAGGAAATGATGCATTCATCATTTCATTTTTTTTTCTGGTTTAAACAGTGCTGAGAGACTGACTAAAGAAAGCAGTAAAGCAGAATCCGCAAAATGGCTTGAAATCTAGCAACTGCCTCTTAGATGATGCATGAAATACCACCTTTGTATTCTTAGAGTTCCATACCAAAAGTGTAAATGGTTACTGAGAGTGGTAGCACAGATACTTTTATCAATCATTTATACATTAGTCTTAATGAGATTTAGGTGCTGAAAAAAAGTAGATGCTGATTTCCAGTTACAGGTGAATACTTTGATGAAAGGTTATAGAGGATGGTTCTGAGGAGAGGAAAGAAAGAATGGTGAACCAAGAGAATCCCTGGACCTGGAGTGAGGGGGTGAGGGCTTTGGTTTAAGTTCTGCTTCCAAGAAGATAATCAAGTGAAGTCGCTGCACCTCTCTGGACCTCCATCTTTGTAATTGGTAAACCTGGTGGGTCAGATTCAGAATTAGCTTCAGGAAGATGAACTTTTTGAATTCCATCCTCTCACCAACGTCCAATAGGCTCCACCTTTCCTTTCCACCAGGGTTTGGCGAACAACTCATTCATCTGATAATCACCAAATCACTGTAGAAGTCACTGTTTTCCATTAGATATGTTGGGAGGAGAATAAAAGTAAGAAACTCGAGATAGATTGGGACCAAGCTGGACAGATCTATGAATTCCCTTCTATTTTAACCCTTGATTTTATATTTTGATGTCACTGACTATATACACCTCAAAAACTAGGTTTGAGTTGTGTAGAGGGGCTGTGCCTGGCACTCAGGGAGTTGGAGTCAGCTTCTGCAGCTCCTGTTGGAACAACATCTTTAGAAGGTAGTACATGCTCCACCTCAGATATTGGTCTGAAGCCCAAACAAGAATTACAGGACCTATTCCAGGACCTCAACTATGTCCTTCAAGGTACAATGTGTTAAGAGTAAGCTTAACTCTGGACACTTGTTGACCAAATCATGATAGATTTGAACTTGGCCTTCCTCACAGTGAAACTGTAGCCATCATATGGGCTCCTCAGAGTATGAGTCCAGACAAAGTCAAGTACCAATGATTTACTTGTGAGATGATCATGGAAAACACCAGTAGGGAATTAAGGAAGTGATAATAGGGAAGGGGAGGAAGCCAAAAAACTTGGAGTATTAAACAAGGTACTACTGTGGGCAAGTGGAGCTTAAATTCATGGGGGAACTTGAGAAACTGTGTGAACCGTGAGAGTCATCAAACAAGGGAAGAGAAAGCTGCAGCATTTGCCTGCAAACACATGGCCATTGGGGGTTGAATTTTGCCTGCAGGTATGTTAGTTCTCTGGTGCTTCTGGCTTGTACTAAATGATTGTAGAAAGTGCTTCCACAGCCAGAGACAAAACATAAAAACAAGAAACCACTCAGGCAGAGAGTCTCTGGTGTTTGCAAGAAGCAGCCTTCAGTGTGTAGAGGTGATGACTGAGAAAATATGGGCAGGGCACTGGCAGCATCTGCTGCAATGTGTGGGACAAAACTACAATGCTTTCTTTGCCTTTTGCAAAGCATTGGGCACATTATAATGTTGTTTCTGAGTTCTCATCATCTATCTCCTCTTATCAGTCTTTTTTCTTTCTGCTGCCCTAACTAACAACCAGAATAATAACCCACCACATGTATGAATGTTTCTTTAGCATACCAGTCACTGTACTAAGCTCTATCCATTCATCAATTATTCTTTTATTCAACTATTTAAATAAAATTTACCAAATACTTCCCACAGCCAGGATCTGGTGTATGTTCTGGGGATAAAATGATGAGCAAAATAGGTAACTGCTCTGACTTTACAGGGAGGGGGGCAGGCATGAGTCAAACAATCATACATATAAAGGTATGTGTTTGGATGAGGATAAACTGTGCTTTCTGGAGGTATGATTAGTCTGGGTGAGTGGATGAATGTGTCCAGAAAAATGGCATTTAAGCTGAGACTTGGAGAATAAGCTGGAGCAAAGAAATAAGTAGGCGCAAAGCACTTTAAGTAGAGGCCCAAACAGGAATTACAGGACGTGCAAAGGCCTTGAGGGAAGATAAGAACACAGAAAACTGAAGAAACTGAGGATAGGCTAATGTGGTTCAAACATAGTGAGCAAGGCAGGTGTGAGGTGAGAGTACTGAAGAAGAACCTTGGAGACCATGAAGGACGCATTAAGGGTAAGTGCAGCAGGAAACCACTGACAAGTTCAAGCTACAGCAAACGAGTAGAGAGGGGAGGAGAATCTGATTGCATTTTAAAAGACTGCCCTAGTTCCAGAGTTAAAAATGGTTGGAGTAGTTTAGCCACACAATTTGGAATGAGAGACTGATGAAGAGACTACTCCAAGAACTTGCCAATGAGGTAAAAGTAGCCTGAGAGGCGTGGCAGCAGAAGAAAGGGTTGACATAAGTGGAATGGGGAGATTTCAAGAAAGGAAAATGGGTAGGGATTGATGAGTCCATGGATGTGAACCAAGAGGAGGGGGAGTATTAAGAAAGACTCTGAGGTGCTGGCTTGTGCCATTTGCACAGGTAGGAATCATTAATTCTTTAATGTTAACTCAGCTTCTGGAGATGGGTACTAATATTCTCTTGCTCATTTTATGAATGAGGAAACAGAGGCTCAGAAATGTGCCCAAGACCACAGAGCTCATAAGTTGCAAAGTAGGGACATAAATGAAGATCCAGTGCTTTACGACCCTCTGCATGGCACCTTCTCTATGTCTTGTCTAATTTTATTGCCTTCCACATGGTAACTTTGTGTGTCCCTGATGCTTTCTCTGTAATTAAATTGTTCAGCCACTATGTAAGTGTTATCCTCTGGGAAAACTGCTATGTGCTGGATACCATCCAATAATCCAATCAATAAAACTAATTTGTGCTAATGAGGGCAAGATGTATCCATTTTATTGCAGGCTTTCTGAACAGTTGCCTTTGTGCAAAGCTATATAAACAGTATGCAGGACTTTGGCACATTGGCCTGATAGCTTGTGATCCCACTAAGAATCCCCCAGAGCAGTTCTGCAGCCACCATTGTGTCACAGCAATCGCTCTGCTGGAAAGAAAGGGCTCAGGGTCAGGTCAGAGCTCCCACTCAGACCACCTTAATCCAGGAAGAGACAGCATGTTCCTTCTTTTCAAAACTTAGTGGTTCTCCTATTCAAAATCATACTCTGGAAAGGTGCCTTGGCTTGGGATTTTCTAGAAGCTGTTCACTGGCTCTCATGACTCATGAATCAGGAATATTAAGTGGATTCTGGACACCAAGAGAAAATTTAAAACAACAGTGTTTTCAAATATGGTCCCCTATATTATGAAAAGGTAACAGTCATTCTAATAATCCCAATTTATTCACATATTGCAAATATTTTTTTCTATTCTTAGTAATCACTTAAAATGAACAACGTAAGAAATCTAAAGAAAGGTCATTTAAAATTAAAGGCAGACGTCTACAAATGATCCAACCTTTGTCTTCTGTTAGCTCAGTACCATAAGTGATGGGAACATGTTGGGGTGTTGCCATTTTGAATATTCTCTCTCTCCTCCTGTGTTTACTCGGCCAGTTCTGTAGTGGGACCTCACAATATAGTAATTATGAAGCCCCGGTAAGTAGCTAAAGGGAGCCATGTGCCACATGTTAAGAGGAAATGTGTGCCTCACTGATACCGTTTCACCAGATGAGTTAAGTCTGCCTAACGGCACTGACTCACAGCCCATAGGAAATGCAGAACCAAAGGGGAGTGATCAGGACACTGTGTTTCATGGTCACCTCCATCTCAAGTACACACTTTATGAGCTCAGAAAGCAGGTTGCTGTCAGGATGGGCACTTAATTTGTCTGCTTGTTTTTGGGTGTATAAGTTTCCTGCTTGCCTTTAACTTCTTGGCCTTCTGTGATTGGCTAACTATCAAAGGATTAAGAAAAACACTCCCAATAAAGCCCTTTTCATGTATTTTGACCTTCTGAATAAATGGGAAATGATGTTTATGAAGACACCCACCAGTGGACCCCGTAGAAGAGTTATTTTGTGTTAAAAAGCTACTCTTATTGAGAACACTGCAGAAACATTTAAAAGGCTTTTCCTGAAAGCTTGGATATTATGTTTTTCAAAATCCCTCAGAGGTTTTGATAAATAGTTTCTAAATCTGAACAATCTTGAGTTTGCTATGGGTTTTGATTTTTAGAAACATAAATTGTTATTCTAGGGCCACAGTAAGCTCCTCTCCATTCCCCTGGAAAACAGAGCAAGGAAAAATTAATGCATGTTTCAGCAAAGAGTATATTTTAGTCTTTTAGGGAAAACTTGGAAACACAAAAATACAAGTTGGATTAGGTCATCTTAATATGTGTTCTAAATGAATAACAGACACTTCCTGCAGTAATAGAAGCACAAGCAGGGTCTCATTTTCCATTGGGGTGATCTCCTAAAGGAATTATCTTCACATTGGAGAGGGTTTTTTATATTTATGGCATATATGGCATTATGGGCAAATGTGACGAAGACAAAATTTAACTTTATGGCTTCAAAAGAGGGACACTTAGGAACTCAACTAAATAATTACTTAATATTCATAAGTTATCTTTCTTGAAGCTTATGAGAGGGGGCCTACTGATGTTCATCTGGGGATCTTTACTATTTTAGGAGACATTTTAAGCCTAGGATATCCTTTGTTCGACAGGTCAGCACTTAAACTTTCATGTGCACACAAATCCCCTGGAACACTTGTTAAAATGTAGATTCTAATTTGCAGGAATGAGGTGGAACCTGAGATGTTGCATTTTTAATAAGCTGTATTTAATAAACCACTCCTGGATGGAAAGGCAATGAATGCCTTGTGTGCCAGGGGAATCTGGCCTACTTTAGGAAAGCTCTACAAATTTTACAAATTAAAATTATCCTTAGATTATAAAATTAGCTCTATGGTTTTCTCTTTAAAAACTACAAGCTAACTGGAAATAATTCAGAAACATATTCATAAAAAAATAAAGACCATTAGTATATAACCACTATAACCATTATAGCATTTGTCAGTGGTTCTCAACCCTCAGCATCAGAGTTGCCCGAGGACATTTCATACACAATGCACACTGAGACCCACTCCTTGCAATTTCAGCTTTAATTGATCTGAAGTTAAATGTAGGCATTGGTAGTTTATAAGAGCTCTCCAGGTGATTCTGATGTGCAGTCAGGGGTTGAGTCATTGGTTACACACAGTTCAGGTGTTTAAAGTCACACAGCTATGGGGAAACACGCTTCTTATTTTTAAAGGAAAACAGAATACACACTTTTTTTTAAATTAACGTTTACTGGGGTGACAATTGTTAGCAAAGTTACATAGATTTAAGGTTTACAATTCTGTAATACATCATCTATATATCACATTGTGTGTTCACCACCCAGAGTCAGCTCTCTTTCCATCACCATATATTTGATCCCTTTTACCCTCATCTACAACCCCCTCCCTGCTTACCCTCTGGTAGCCACTAAACTATTGTCTGTGTTTATGAGTTTTATTTCTCATTTGTTTTTTTTGTTTTGTTTTCAGTTTTATATACTACATATCAGTGAAATCATATGGTTCTCTACTTTTTCTGTCTGACTTATTTCGCTTTATAGATCTCCATCAGCTTTTTCAGTGACTGAAAATATTCCTTTGGAGAGCTACACACTCATTTAGTTGGGCAATCTCCTTTTGTTGACATTTATCTTGTTTCCAACTTTTCTTTATTGTAAACAGCATTGCTATGAATATCATTATACCCGCATATCTGAGCATAGTCTTTAGGATAAATTCCTAGCAGTGGAGCTACTAGGGCAATGAGACAACATTTTCATGCATGTGAAATTACTCTATAGAAAGTTGTAGCAATTTACACTCCTATAAGCTATTTCTGAGTGAGCCCATGTTCCTATACCTTTTAAAATTGAGGTTCCATACCTCTAAAACTTGGTATTAGACTTTTAAAATTGGTCAGATGTGTGAAAATTATCTTATTTCAATCTGTATTTATGTGTTTGATAGTGAAGTTAGACATCTCTTCATATATTTTTTGGCTTTTTAAATAAACTACTGGGAGATATTTATACTGTAATTAATTTGTATATAAAAGAAATGAACAGAAGCCATCATTGCCCACCCAGACCCCAGGTATAGAAGCTGTCAGTGTCCACCCAGATTCCTGTTTATAGGAGAGGTCAAGGCCCACCCAGACCCTGTGTACAAAAGGGGTCAGTGCCCACCCAGAAACCCTCAGCCTGCCCTAGAGATCACCTCGCATAGTCCCATACATGGCTTCCATGTTTCTCCGCTGGAGAGTACTCTCTTGGCCCAGGAATAGACTTGGGCTGGCCGAGGAGGCCAGAAGTACCTCAAGTTTATACTCGATTAGTGACCATCAATCAATGAGACAAGAGTTGATGAATAAATGCTATAGCTTCCTTGGCCTGCAAAAGACAATTCTATAGCATTCTGCAGTCTCTCAGAGTGTCCTCAGCAGGAAGAAATCCCAATTTACCACAGAAGGCTCTCACTCCATAGTGTTCCTCTTATCAGCTTTCCTCTCTTTTCTGTTTCATGCTCCTATTACCTCACAAAGCTTCCTGCTAGATAAACTACTTGACGACTTGTGCTCATTCCTTATCTCAGGGTCTGCTTTGGGGGGATTCCAAACTAAGACCCTCAGGAATCCTAATTTCCCCAAGTCAATTGCACTGTTCTGACTTGATATGCACTTGTATGCTGGTGGGAACACGCCAGTGAGTGTGCCTCATGTGCCAAATCTCAAGAAGCCTGGAGACAGGCAACTACACAGAGACCCAAAGGGACAAAGAAGACACTGTTCACAAAACACCAGAACACAACAAGCACCATTCCTAAGGTCTAAAGCACCACGGCTTACTTGGAGGAGCCATGGCATGCAGGTCCCAAATATAGCCTTCCCCAAATATTGCTCTTTGACATGGGGTAGGAATGGAGCACAGAGTGATATAATGCAGACATATGTTCCAGGTTTTGGGAGGAGAGAGGTAGGATGGGCTAAGATTAAGAAATGATATTGTGTATCTTGCCTCCACGTTGTAGCTTGGGTGAGGGTCTATACAAATGCTCTGAGCTGGGTAGGCCAGATCTGTCCCTCACATTGGTGGATTGGCCACAAGCATAAGTGGAGGGTACCTGCCAGAAGCATGCCCCCCTTCTCTCCCCTTTCTGGGCTCTGTCCCACATCATAAGGGCTGATTACCCACATGTCCAAGCTCCATTCAGCAGGTTGCTGATTATTTACTTTGGAATGAAAGTCTTGTCAATGATAAGAAACCTTGATGAGTCTCAGTGCAAAGCCATGCTAGGACTACAGCAAGAAAGCAACTAGCAACTTTGTCACCGTTGTGATAAAGTCTGTCAAGTGACTTTTTGGGTGCTAGAAAAATTTGGGACTGGTACTAAATGTGTAGATGTAATCTCCCTTACAAAGAAACCACCTTTGGATTAATTCACATTTTAAGTTTTCTTTTAAGAAAGAATACTTGTTCTCTTTCCAGTTTCTTCTAGGTGATTTAAGAATTAATTACAAAGATTTCAGCAGGCTTCATATCATAAAAATAGTAATAGGTCCTCTATGCAGATATACATATTGGAAACATAGTTGATTCTAAATGCAGTACCAGAGTGGTCCACCTACTAAATGTCTGTGCTGATCACACAGACTCATACCGTTAAGATTTATACAATAATAGCATAGCTGGCCACTTGTCACAATCTGTCCTCAAGTCAGTGATGGAGGGAAACAGATCATCAGTGGTAGAAATTCAAGAGCCAGGTGGTGGTGCTGGTGATGGTGAGGGTGGGGTATTCAGATAAGCAAAGTGGACCAAGCAGGTAAGCATGGATATCTGGAATCCAGACATAATACCTGGCCTGTGGCAACCAAAAGCAATGGTCACATGATGGAGTTGTAGGCACTGGGTTGTGGGGGTTCAGTTTTAAGACAGAACCAAGAGCCCAGTTACTGGCTTCATGAGACATGACAACATTAAAACCTTGACTTCAGAGGAATTAAGAGCATATAGTAATAGTTTAATCTACCACATTGGGCCCCAAGTACCCCATTCTTCAAAACACACACCCACACCATGCACGCACATGTACACGTGCACACACACACACATTTCCAGTATCTGAAATTTTACCAACACATAGTAATTTCTTTGAACTGAGACATTATTTCAGATATAACTCCTGTTGAAATACAAATATCTTAGGAAGTTAACAAATGAAGCCTTTTATAGTTATATATGAAAGGAAAATAATATTTTATTGATCCTAGTCTGCACTACATAAAACTCAATGAGGGAGCGCTTGTTATCCCCAGGTATTATATGAGGAAGCTGTAGTTTAGCAAAAAAAGTAACTAAATATTGCTAAAGGTCCTACAGTTTTCAGCTGGGATTTAAATCCAGGTCCTTGTGACAGCAAATCCCTTATGCTTTTCACCATAGTATGCTGACTCCATTATAAGAGTAATTAAGAACAGGGCATTCCCTGAAACTAGCACTTAGGAGAACAATTTTAATGAGTTGTGAGGAACAGACCCAATGAGGTGGAATCTGCAGTGGTTCTGGGCCCCTGATGGCAGGGGGTGGATGCCAAAGGCAAAACAAGCCTACCTCACAATTTGATCTATGGCTTTTCCTAAGGCCAAGTTTGTTAATGTCATGGAATTGCCAGGCATGGTTCTTCTTCCAAGACATTGTAGAGCAGCTGTGTAAAGTCCCATTGACCCTCATTGCTGTTTATTTGTACTTTCAGAACCCAGGACTCCTCCTTCTCTGACTTCTTTGAGGCAGAAATGGTGCCTCCTTATTAGGCTTTGTAAGCACTATGGGCAGCTTCTGGGGCCTACAGTCTGAATTTACAGAAGCAGCAGACAGCATCTGAGATTAGCATCAAAGGCTAAATAAATAACGTTCCTAATCACAGAGTCATGCAGATAGTAATTAGGCCTGCATTACAGGGACTACTCATGTCAATCTCTGAACCTGAGACCAAACTCAGCTTTAATTTGCCACTCTTCTTTTAACTCCATCAATTAGAGAAATAAATTTCCAATAAAAGCTCATCCTTTGAAAAGGTTTATTTTAACCTTTTACAAAGTACAGGTACTTGGGCAAAAGCATGGAGAAGAGCTTCCTGAGTGACTCTTAATTTTTCAAGGTTGGGAGAGGGATGCTATGAAAAATACTGCTCCAAACAACAGCTGAACACTGTAAGTCAAATGGGGTAAAAAGAGGAAAGGGGAAAAAAGGTTTTCTAGAGTTTTCTGAAACAAAGTATTTCAGCTTAGAATGAAAATATATGTGACTATATTAAATTTATACTGAATGTTAGGTTTAGAACATAATATAAACATGAGCTAGCATGAAAAGATTGGTGCTTTTAAGTCATGCATCCACTCTATAGCCATGTATTTATTGAGCACTGGCTATGTACTGAGTTCCAGAAAGATGATGATAAGCTTCATGGCCATGGTCCATGCTTTCATGGAGTTTTCAGCCTTGTTGAAGAGATAGTCATTAGACAAATACACACACAGATAAGTATATTATTGTATTAAGAGAAGGCAGTGGATATGAGGGCAGTCATTAAGTCATGCACTATGATGACAAATGTTAGAGCAAGAGATCAGAAGAATAACCCTTAAGGGGAGACATAGATAATGGATTAGAGTTAGCCAGGTAGAGAGAATCATTCCAGGTAGAAGGAATGGCCTGTGAAAACATCAGGAGGCAAGAAAGACATGGCAGGATCTAAAAAAGGTGAGACTGCCCAAATAGAGTGGCTGATATTTATTGAGTACTGACTTCAGATCACATGAAACACTTCTAAACATTATCTCATTTAATTGAATTATCCATATTTTACTGATTTGGCTTCATGAGGCTGAGACTTGCCTAAGGCCACAGACTTAGTAAGCCTTCTATTTTAGTACCCAGAGATACCACAAGGCTCTGGGAGAAATTACCCAAGTTTTCTTTTTGAAGAGAGAGATGTGTGATGGAGGAATGTTGGTGGCACAGGTAGGCTCACTGAGGCCTTTTCCAGACTTTTAATAGACACTTACTATGGGAGAGACGCAGACACAGACTCCTTTATCCAAAAATCCCTTTAGTAATGCACTAGTACACAGTTACCACAATCCAAGAAGAATGCCATATGCATCAAAAATGATGGACTAAAAATGGAGAAAACTGTAAGGGGCAGAAAGTAGGCTGTTGTAATATGCAAGACTGGGAGATATGAGAATGCTGAGAAAAGTGATGAAAAGAGGGATTTGAAGAAAGCATTGGCTGGAACTTGGCAAATGACTAGAAGAGGGTAGGAGAGGGAGGGGCAAAGGAGAGTGATAGGTCTGGGATATTTCCAAGAAACTTTCTGAGTGACTAAGAGAGACAAGACACAGCAAAAAAAGTCAAAAATAGAAACAAGTACCTGTACATGAGTGGGATGGGGCGGGATGTCATGAATGAGGGTAGGAGGTTAACCAACATAAGGCCAGGGGTCTCCAGCCCAGTGTTAACGGTGCTGCTTCAACAACAGACCAGGCATCCAACCCTGGATGTTCTCCTCCTGGAGGGTGAATCTGGCAATTCTGTTACTCTTCTGGTGTCAAAATGAAGGTGAGACTTAGTGGATGCCCCAGGTACAGGTGGTCACCTGGTTAAGGTGTGGGAACCCAGAAGGACAGTCCAATAAACAGCAGGCATACCTCTTCTGTACTCCATGGGCCTTGAATGTTCTTTCATCATGACACGTTGTGCCACTTTGTACTAAGGCTCCTTACTATGTGTCTAGGTCTTACCAGCTAGGCTGAAGCTTGCTTAAGATAAAGACTATGTCTGATGCTTTGCCATGGCTTACTTTTTCAGCATTTGGTATAGTTCCTGGCACTGGTTACTGGAGGCCACAATGTTGCTTCAAAAACATTTCCTTGTTCAAGGTCTGTCACTCATTACTCTTGCTTGGGGGTGAGGGGTAGATGCAGGGAGAAAATAAAAAATATAAAAATTGTGATTTGAGACACAGAATCTGAGCTCTGGAAAGTACTCCACTACTCACTCATCCAGACCTCCTGGTTATACAGAAGTCAAAATCCAAGTCCCTGAGGTAGGAGTTGAATTATCCAATATAACAGAGCTAGGATGAAAAACCTGGCATTTCGGACTCAGTGTCTCTCTGACCTCACAGGCATTAACACCAAAGTGTTTTTCCAAGCTTGTCCCTGCCTAACTTTCATTGTGATTTTCACCATGATATCTTAGAAGATCAAAGTGCCTAAGACTGAAGTTGGAGGGCCTAGAGAGAGAAGGCAGAGCAAAGGGCACATCCTCTGAGCCTATGCCTCAACCTCCCTGGTACACTATGAGTATATATTTATGGATAGGGCTATGAATTAATGATTTCTTCCCAACTAGAGTGTAAACTCCATGAAGGCAAAGACCAGGTCTGTGTTTTGGGCTTTTTTATCTATGGCTATGGTGGTGTGGTTGGTGGTACATGATAGACAACCAATAAATATAATTTCTACGGTTGAATAATAAATGAACAGCCTCCCTCCTCAATTTTCAACAAAGAAACTCTATCATGTCCCAGGGAATTACAAGCTTCTCAATCTCTTTTGTACCCACTGATCTCTATGGCCCAAACTTCCAAATATAAAACACCTGATTAAACCCAGTGCTAGAAAAACTGGAGTGGATTGTATTAATTTAGCATTTATCAATCTTCCTATTTCATTGAATACAGTCAGAACTAAGCAGTTTTGTTTAACCTCAGGCTTTGTGAAGAAACAACATACATTATTTAAAGGGCAACAACAAAATTAAACCCTTGTAAATATTGCACACCCATTTGCAAGCAGAAGACTAATATAATAATAACAGCTTGGATATGAAAAATAGTCAGTGAAATGCAAACCTTGCTGAGAGAAATTTCTTTTCTGCTTGGAGAAAAGTCACAGGAGACTTGAGAGCAAATTATTTTTCTCAGCTCTGGGTCTTTTAGGGCATCAAAGCTTCCTGAAAAGGATTATGCATCATGGAAAGTGTTGATGTACCTTATTATTCTGTTTCTCTCAGATGTAACCTTTGGAATCAATAAAAATACTTAACAGTTAAGAATTACATTAGGCCACATAGCAATACCAGAAATCTCTTAGATTTATGTAACACATATCTTCAGCAAATTCTTTTGAAAAAATCGTTGAGAATGAATAGGTTTTCCTGCTGTGTGAACCCAGTGAATCATGTCGATTTAAGGTGTTTCTTCTTGTGGACTCACTGAGCTGGGGGTAAGACCAAGCTTATGAAGTATTGAAAGATTTCTGCATATTTAGTTTTCTGTTGGTATGTTTTTAAAACATGTAAATTCACTAAGTATGTGCCCCCAAAGAAGCTGAAAAATGGGAGCGGGGGGGCAGAAATAACTACTCTTTTATAGAGAATTTAGTTTTTAGCTGGACAGATGAGACAGGGAGATAGGGAAGTCTGAATATCTTTGCAAGATAAAAACATAACAGTTACAAGGCAGCGTTTTTTTGCGGTTTTGTTTTTTTTTTTAGTTTCAGGCGTACAAAACAATGTAATAGTTATTTACACCACTCACAAAGTGATAACTCCTCCCAATCTACTACCCCTCTAACATAGTATATATGTATAGCTGCTACAATACTATTAAGTATATTCCCTATTTTATGCTCACTACACACACACACACACACACACACACACACACACACATATGAATGGCTGGACAATTAAATTCAAGAACTTTCCACCATGTCTGTGCATGGTGGAAGGTCATGAACTTAATTGTCGGACCTTCATGTGTCTGTGTGTGTATTTAATTATAGTTGATATTCAATATTATTCAACTTCAGCTTCAAGTGTATACTGTAGTGGTCAGGCATCTACATAGTCTATGAAATGATCTCCCTGATAAGTCCAGTGCCCATCTGGCACCCTACATAATCTTTACAACATTATTGATTATATTATCCATACTGTATTTCATATCCCTGTGACTATATTGTGACTACTAATTTATGGATCTATAAAATATTATGCCAAGTGAAATAAGTCAGACTGAGAAAGACAAATACCATATAATCTTACTTATATGTGGAATATAAAGAACAGAATAAACAAACAAACAAAACAGAAATAGACTCAGAGATATAAGGGGAAAAAATAAGGGTTGCTAGATGGGAGGGGATGGTGATGGAGGAGAAGGTGGAGGAATTAGAAAACTCAAGGCAGCCTTTTGAACAATCAGTTCATGAAGGGCGAAGCTTGAGGAACTGAGAATTCCAGGGAGGGAGTTTCCCACGGGGGCTGGTGTGTTCTTGAGAAGAAAAGAGTTGACCCTTGAAGGCAGGAAATCTGATTGGAAGAAATGAGCACTGAGATTATTCCAAGAGGGATCTAAGGATGACAAAATATTTGTGTTGATTATGCATTTCTTGCAAAATTTGTCTATTTTAGATTCGTTCATGAGGATAACGGTCAATGATGAAATGTAAACACCTGCATGGATGTCAGCAGATAAAGGAAAGGAAATTGAAAGTCAACATTCTACTAATGCTGGGAAACCATTCTCAGCTTCAGAGGCACCTGCTATGCAATATTTTTCTACCTCAACCATTTTGTAAACCTTACAGCCATAGAGGATCCTATAACTAGAATATTCTATTGCTTTGTAATTTAACCATTCTTTAGTCTTTTAAATATACTAAGGCTTTTGATAAAATAACCTGCTCTAACATGAAACAGTATACAACAAGTCTTCCTTGATCCCTATTGATAATATGCAGCTAGCAAAAAGTACAGAATCCAACCTTATAAAACAGTACCAACTATAGCAACTGGAACTCATCCACAGATTTCTGTTTATTTGGTAGAACTTACAATAAGAACCCACTTCTCTGAGACTCTGTGTGGTCCCAAGCGTTGTAAGAGATGTCACAGCCCTGAGTGAAGCTGATTCCTTGGAACCATGAATATTTTCTACAAAGGCACATGTAGTGGGGAAAAGAGGCATTTATCTGAATGTACCATCCAAGAAACCTGCCAAGGGGTGGTGTGTGGGGGGAAAACAAAATAGTTCGGTTAAATACACTGCATATTGTTCAACATTTTGTATTCTCTTCACTTATATACGTAAGGCTTCCTTAGAACGTACACATTTAAAGAGACAGTACATATGATTTCCTTTAGAGGGATTTTTCCCCCCTTAAGCACAATGAAAACATAGCAACTCTCTTGATGGCATTTTAGTGTCTGTTCCACATGCCTGGGGCAGGCTTTTTTGAACTAGTCTTACCCCAGTGCATTCAAACTTTGGTCTTATTGCCTTGTTTTTCATCTCTGTCTGTGCTGTCAGAATATCCATCATTTC
Organism: Hipposideros armiger; assembly: GCF_001890085.2. Classification (NCBI taxonomy): domain Eukaryota; kingdom Metazoa; phylum Chordata; class Mammalia; order Chiroptera; family Hipposideridae; genus Hipposideros; species Hipposideros armiger. Next base: position 89,915 of record NW_017732013.1, read on the forward strand.
CCTAAATCTAATAGAAAGATTATAGTAAAAGCTATTAGGAAACTTCTGTGGCTTAATAAACACTACCTCTTCCACCTCTATACTACTTAAATTCAGTTCTAATCACTTTATTCTTTGTGTGAAACAAAACATCTAAATTTGTTCCTCACAATTTTTGTCTACCTTCAGGTTCCTAAAAATATCTCAAAACATGCATAAACATAGCATTCAGAAAAGCAAGCTTTATGTCTTAACATTTGGCATTTTTCAACTTGAAAACTTCACTGTCAGAGAAATCAGAGGCAAAACATTCCCTCCTTGGCCAAAGAAATATTTCCCATATCTTGTGATGTTCTTATTCTAAGTAAGTTTTCTTATTTTAATGTCAGATCACATTAATTGCACTATTTGTTTTCCTTTTGAGATTTTTTCATCTGTTCTTGCTGTCTACTGAATATATTTCCTACTAGCAGGAAGCTCTAAATGAAGAATAGAATCTTAACATTTAAGATTTTATCAGACTTTCGGACACTAATGTCTAAATTTTGTGTTTGCTAATAACAGCAAGCTTTTTAGTAGAGAAAAATGTTGTAAGCATTAAATTAGAAAAAGAAAGTAATTGTTTTCTGATCAGGGGCTTATACAACAATCTGTGGGTTTTAAAGAAGTTTGTCAGTAGGCAACATAAGTGCTTGGACTGTTCACTATCAAAAGAAACAAGCAAAAAACTTTATGGCTCCCTCTTGGACCTGACCAGAAACAGTAAAGAAGGTTTCAATCAATCTTCCCACTTCTTAAACAAAACACCTGAGAAATATCATATAATAATACAGGGAACGGTGTGCTGTAGTGAAAAGAACTCTGGATGGGGAGTTAGGAAGCGTGGGTTCTAATTCTTGATCTACCACTAACCGTGACATATAACCTTTGACTTATATTGTCACCATTCTGTGGCATGGCTACTTCATTTGTGGAATGAGAGTTTGAATGAAGAAAATGATCTCTAAGTTCTTTACAAGTTTTAGTAAGCAGTGATGCTCACCAGTACAATGAAAGGACTGAATTCGGAGTCTGAGTTTGAATTCCTCTCTCTTTGCATTATGCAAATCTAGAAACTTTCAGCACATAGACAAGGGAGGGTCATGATTAACTGCACTACTTTAACTTTGAAGGGAAAGTGCAGGGAGCTGGATTATGTGAAGGTCTGAAACCACTCCTTTGAAATCAAGGGTAGAGGAGTTGGGCAAGTATGAGCATTGTAGAGATAACCATCATGGTGGGCCATTTGCTGAGATTCTAAATCAACATGTTTCAAGGTTGAGAGGACCTTATGAGGTATCCAAATGGATTTCATTAATGGTTGAATAAAGTTTGTTTTGTTTTGTTTTTAATGGGGCTAATTTCTTTAATCGTTAACAAAGTTATAATAATTTCTATGAATCCACTTTGTAGCTGTGGAATTATATATATATATATATATATATATATATATATATATATATATATATATATATATATGATTACTGGCACAGAGTTCCTAAAACCCTTGTTGATTCCTAAGTGTTAAAAATACTAGGAACACTTTTTGTTGCAATATTTCGTCTTTGACCCTGGTTCCTGACACAAAGTTCCTGAATCCCTTGGTACTTCTTGTGTGATGGGAGCAACATTTGGCGGGCTCCTAGATGGGAGCTGGTAACTGGAAAAACCAAAGTATGATTACTCGGAACTTTCAGCCCTAATCCCTATTCTCCAGGAATGGGACAGGGGCTGGAAGTGAGTTAATGATGGATCGTGCCTACATGATGAAGCCTCCATAAAATTCCCAAAAGTACGGGGTTCAGAGAGCTTCTGGTTTGGTGAACACAATCATGTACCTGGAAGATGGCACACACCAACTCCACAGGACAGAAGCTCCTGGTCTCAGGACCTTTCTAGACCTTTCCTTTTGTATCTATTTACTGAGCTGTTCATCTGTATTCTTTACCATATCCTTTATTATATAAATAAACTGGAAAATGTAATTGTTTCCCTGAGTTTTGTGAACTGTTTAGCAAATAATTGAATCCAAAGAGGGGATCAAGAGAACCTCCAATTTGTAGCCAAGTCAGACAGAAGTTATGGGACAGCCTGGAGAGCTACTACTTATGATTGGTGTCTGAAGTAGGGGACAGTCTTATAGGATTGAGCCCTTAACCTGTGGAGTCTACAATAACTCTGGTTAGTGTCAGAATGGAATTGAGTTGTGGGACACCCAGTTGATGTCACAGAAAATTTCTTGGGGTAGGAAAATCCCCACACATTTGGTGATGACAGCATCAGAAGTGAACTGTTCTGTGTGAGTGAGTAGTAAAGAAGACACTCACAGAAGTGTTTTGTTTTTTTTTCCTTTATAGAAGCTTTCTGTGGAAATTTTTGCTTTACCTCTGTAGCATGCCCTGAAGATACTAGTATTTCTAAGCCAACGTAAGTGTAGATTTCTGAATTGCCCCAGAAAAATATAAAAAATTATGTGAAATCCTGCCATAGTCAGCTCTACAATAAGGGGAGATGCCTGTGAGTATCATAAACCTGAATGGCAAAACTTTTCATTATCAAGGCTATTAGCCCATCTCCCAACTTCTCTCTCAGTCTCTGGCTCAGTGTCATTTATAATTGGGCACACATCTCTTTTGTTTTCTCCAAAAGTATTGTCTCTCTTAGACATGTATGAATGTGGGACTGCTGACCACTGCAGATGGAGTATCTGATTTCATCTTCTGTTATTTTTATTCCTTCTCAGGCTTCAAAATGAAATGCTGTCTTCGCAGGCTGTCAGCCTCAGACTGGTGAACACCAGGCCAGGTTCCCATGAAGGAATCAGTTTCTTCTCTTGAATTCTTGCTCCTACCTGAAGCTGGATTTCCTCATGACAGGGTAGAGCCCAGACACAATTCTGTAATGCCTTCTAAAATACATAACATTTTTGTGACACTTGCCTTATTGGGTTGGTGGGTGGAAATGATCTTGAAGCAGAATCATTAGAACACAGGACAAGGCCATTTAACCCACTTTCCTTGGGCCATCTACTCATTCATATCATTTATGATCAAGGCAAGAACTCATAATTTTGAAATTATAAGTTCTATCACTGTGACTGGGGTTTGGAAAGAAATGGAGAGAGGAAGTTGGTAAGGAAGACTGTCATGTGGAATGAGATTGAACTCTCTGGGAGATCATGGTGAGGAAATGAAATAATTTTCCACACATATTCATACACGTAAGGGGCACAATTTGCCCCTTTTGGACTGTGTTCCTATTTTCATTCATGTCCCTAGATGACAATGCTTTCTAACTATTAGCTAATGGCATGTCAATCTTAGGATGTTCTACAACCTTCCTTCATGAGTGGGGTAGTGTTAGAATAGAGTTGGAATTCTTTGCTTTCCCATGATTTTATAGGTAGGTCTTACCTGGGATCTTCCTTATATCTGTTTGGCTCTAGATACTCTTGGTTTATGCTTGTTGCTCTGGAATAATTATTAATAGCATCCCCTTTCCTTACTGGTTTGGATATTATATGTATAGACACTCTATATATTCAATATACATAGAGACACTTAGTCTCTTGTGCCAAGAACCACATTGGTGTGAAGAATTTCTAATTACCTGAACTCAGTGACTTTAAAGTATTTTTTGACTCATGCATGTAAAGAACTCATGAGAACACCAAATAAAACAACATCCCCATGATAAATATACATTAACTGTGTACAAAAGCAAGTCAGAAATAGGATTCATTTTCTCCATTTTTCACGACTACCTCCTGCTCAGTACATAGTGTGCATTGTGGTGATAGAATGAAGCTCATCTCCAGGATAATTGTAAAGCATACTGCACTGTGGCCTTAAGATGTCACATCACACTTTCCCATGATGTTTGTGAACAGTGGCTGGTCAGAAAATTAGTCATAACTACAGTGGAGGCCTTGGTACTTGCCACAATATCCTGAAATGTAGAGCTATGTGAGACTGGCCTTTGCCAGTTTTTCTTCTTAACTTTTTTCTTTCTACTCTAGTCCTCTTTCTTTTTCTCCTATTCTTCATACCCAGAGAATGCATGAAAGAAGCAAGAGGCCTACTGTATTCCATTCTGACTAATGATTAAATTACGAATATGTCCACAGAGTTGAGTCAATTATATGAGTGTTTAGTTGTCATAGAACTGCTTTATTGTTGATAAAGTCTAGTTGGCTCTTTGCTTCCATATTTGGTATTTTGCCATCAGATAATACAAAAAACTCAATTGATTGTCATGAGATGGTTGAATCAATTGCTTTGTATCCTAGTTCTGTTTAATCAATCAGTGTCCCTGTACTCATCACTGACATTTTGGAAGCATAGGAATTAAGGCACTACTTGCATTATTTATAGGTAATGCATGCTTTGGGTTTTAGAGAAGCAATCATTCACTCAAATACAGTTTATCTAAAATTTTTTCCCCAGATTATGTATTTTTCAGGATAACATAAAGTACTCTTCCTTATGGTAAAAAAATGTAATTTTCAAAATGGACCAATTCTTTGAATAATAATATATAAATTAGTATTATTAGTAATCAGTTTATAAGTGTGCTTTTGATGATGATGGAATTCATAGTACAATAAACAAATGCATGTGGCTGAAAAACACTCAGGCCATTTGTGTAGCACTTTCTAAACTAATAGTGTATGAAACCATGCTGGAATATTTGTGAGATTTGCCTTGCCACTTAGCGAAGCAAGAAAAACTATTGACTCTCCTTCTGTATTCTCCACAAATGCAGGTCATGAACTTACAGTGTTGACCACAACGTCATAATATTGGAACTGTCTGATATTTAAGTTGTGATGATCAATGATGATCAATTTATAAAGATTATTTACACATGTAATTTCATATAATTCCTTCAACTACATGATGAGATATTACTGTCTCTACTTTGCCAATGAGCTTGGAAGCTGGTTTAAAGCTGAAGATACAGATTTAAGAGTCACTGAAACTTGTCCAGTTTGGGACAGTAATAGGCTATGCAACTTTCTGGAATCTTACAAAGTAGCCTTAGGCTGTTCTAGGAACTATTTTAAGGGAAGGGATTTTCCTTAAGTTTGGAATTAATCTTATCTGAATCAAAGCTATTTTTTTAAATGCACCTATTTTGTAAAAAGGGTGGGTGAGCTGACCTCATGTATTCAAATTTCCAGAACAGCTCCTAGCCATGGGCTCCTTAGGATCTTTTTAGCCTGCAGATTGGATGTGCACACAGAGGCAGGCAGTGTCTCTAGATTCTCACCCTACCAGAGTAGTTGAATAGTGTTTGCTGTGAAATGCCATATTTGCTGTGCACCTGGAAACTTAATGAAGCATTCTGCACGCAGGCAGGATGATGCTGTAATTAATCATTGCTGCTAACTCCTAGACTTGAGAGATGATAGACAAGCTATCTCAAACAGCACAGGATGAGGTTGTGAATTGATCCTACTTGTTTTCTTTAGAAGTCTCTTTTCTTTTTCTGGTGTTGCCCTTTGTGTTCCTACTGAAATGCCAATTGTCCCAGAAATGTTTAAGCAATATGTGTGAACATGTATGTATGTGTAAATGTGTCTGAAAAAACTAGTTTTGTTCCATATATCCACTTTTCTCAAGGGGATATAAAAACTCAGGTTGGAAACACCCTCTTGAAGAACATTCAAAGATTTAAAAAATTGCTATCCCTTTCATTTCCATTGTTATAAATGCACCTGGGGAAAGGTGTGGATTCACATTGGGCCAGACAAGCGTGATGCTTCCATGCCACTTTTCTGGCAACAGGAAGGTCAACTGTGTCATCTGTTTCATTCTTAAGGTTTTCCAATTAGAGGCTTATAAAAAAGTGTTGAGACTGTTGGTTTTGAGGCATTGTATATCTGCTAGTTCTGTCTCCCATCTTCTTTCACAGCATCACCATTTCTGTGTTTCTATAGGCATATTTAAAAAGTTTAAGATTGTGTTAGATTTTTAAGAGTCACTTGGTTGATAAGTCATACCAATTTTTTCTGAACGCAAATGCAATTGCCAAGTGGGCTGGCCGCTAGCCTTGATTCATTTCAGTACATGTGTAGCTGTTTTGTTTGAGCGTTAACAGGAAATTAGAATTCCAGAGCCAATATTTTCATACATGAAGGTGACATAGGATCTGGACTCAACTGGCCAGAGCCAGGTCTGTGGTATTTGACAAAGCAGAGCATATTCAGCTTTAGGGTCATGCTATGCAGGCTTCCAAATACACTGGGAAGTAAAGGAGCTAGCATGATTAGTCCCCCAAATGCAGTTCTTATTAAACAGAGACTCTGGACATGAAAGAGTCTTTTTTCACTTTGAAAACTTTTATTACTATTGAGAAGCAGACCTTTTGCACCTCCTAATGATTTTATTAAGTACTAAACTAACTGAACAGGCCCTTTTTTAGTGCCTGAAATAAATCATCTGACTCTGAAACCCCTCTAAAGAGGTTATATAGATATGAAATTATATGTAATGTTAATAAAAGTAAGGATAATTAAATGTTCTTTTATTTTACAAAGGTTATGATGCTTATTTGTAATTTCTACACAGGATGCAACATGTGAGTTGAATTTCTTAGAGAACCAGACCCAAAATTAGTTCTTCTCAAAATATGACAGCGTCTAACCAACGATCTAGGCAAATGAATACAATGCAGGATTGTGCTTCGGAAGGAAGTTATGTGTTCTTTGTCCAGCATAGTAAGGGTTAATCAAATTAATCAACTCACTCTAAATGACTGACCAACAGGCAAAGGGTGATTGAGACCTTTGGAACCATCTTTCCATTTCTATATAAAGATGGGGAACACTGAAAACTCATAAGCAGAAGAGCATGTTATTGAGTTTTTTTATGACAGTGAAGATTAGTTTGCACTGAGTTACTTGAATTTTTCTCCCTCATCCCGATTTTGACCATCCACATATATTTGTAAATGTGTTCGTGGTAGAGAATTACCATAGGCCTTGAGCCTACAGGTATTCCATGACCTTGGTCTACCTCAACCATAGCTATTTCTGTGGTCACAGTTGGGTTGCTCAATGCCTCCTCTAGCCATCACCAAACTCTCTATCATTTTTTTTAATTAAAGTTCGTTGGGGTGACAATTGTTAGCAAAGTTACATAGATTTCAGGTGTACAATTCTGTAATACATCATCTATATATCACATTGTGTGTTCACTACCCAGAGCCAGTTTTCTTTCCATCACCATATATTTGAAAACTCTCTATCTTTCACATTGTTCTAAAAATCATTGTTGACTATGACAGATTGTGTTTTCCAAAGATGACTGCAATGATATCTCTCACCCCACATGGTCTTCTTACAAAATGACTATAACATTTCCCATTGAATGTTGGAGCCTATGTCCTCTGTCCTTAAACATAGATAGAATTTTGTCATTGCCATGGCCAATAGATAAAGTGTGGCAAAAATAATACAGTATGACTTCCCATGATATACCATTAAAATTCTGTGCACTCTTGCCCTGTTTCTTTGAGGCACTGGGTCTTGGAATCTAGCTCCAAGCAGGAAAACCAAATTGGCTCCCACGGAGGAACCATATGGAAAGTCCATGCGTAAGTGTTCTAGCCAATATCCCAGCTAAGTGCCCAGCTAACTGCCAGCAAAAACCATCAGACACGTGAGTGACAATGCCTTCAGAAGATCCCAGCCCAGCCACCTTGTCACTCTTTGAATCTCCCCAGCTAGGCTCCAGGCATTGTAGAGAAGAGATAGTCCATTCCCAATGTGCCCCATCCAAATTTCTAACCCACAGATTCTGTGAGTATAATAAAAAGATTATTTTATCCCATTAAGTTGTATGGTGGTTACACAGCAATAATAACTGAAACACTGTCAAAGCTTATACTTGGCTTGCTTGCAAGTCCCAAGACAGGAAGTCATATTCCATACTCAGGAGTCTTCCATGGCCTAGAAAAACCCTCAGGTTTCCACAAGTCAAAAGCTTCAGTGGGAGCCAACTGGATAAAAGGTATGAACTCAAAGTGCCTCGAGACAAAGACTTGGCCATCTTCTACAATACAATTTTTTAGAGTAATTAAAAGTCTATTGTATCCGTATTTAAAGCAATTTCTTAATCCTGGTGCCTTGAAGGATTGTATTCCCTTGGAGGAAAACATTGGAAGAGAGATGCAGCCTCCCTTCCTTATACAAAGTTGAAGGATCTTCTCTATCTTTAAGACGATCTGTCTTGCTCCCCATGCCACTTACCCCATCATCAGAAGAATTAAACTCTCCTTCAGACCCACAAAACATGATTTATTTAGATTTTAGACTAATTGAATGCTTCAAATGCCTTCGAGTCTAGTTACAACGTTCAGTTTTATTGCTTAAATTATCACAAGGAAAAGATCCACCCCTCTCCCAGGGCCATTGATAACCTCTTCTAGACAGAGCTAACTAACATGAATTTTTCTCCCTACATATGTGAAAAGGAAAAAGAAAAAAAGTCACTTGTTCCCTCCTTCCTTTATCCTGACATGAGTAAAGTACTGATGCATGCCCCAAGACTACTCTTGACTCTTTTTTATCTGTTGTGGGAGTCAGATTGTTCCTTAGTGGCTCTCAAGGGGACACTATGGTGTTTCATCCTCATCCAGATGATCAGACCAGGCTCTTCTAGTATAGCTTGTCCCAAAGCTCACATCTGTGGAGTTTGGTAATAAACAACACCCACATGCCTAAGTGCCCCTTATCAACCCAAACAGGCAAAGGCCTCTTCAACTTCCTTTACTCATCAATTGAAGGGGAGAGATAATATAAAATTACTTCCAACATCATGCCATTGGCAAAGTGCATCTTGTTTGGAACTAGACATTTGCCTTTGAGGATGATAGTTTCATTTGAATCACCAGGAGTCAGAGAAAGCAATCATATCAGAAAGCAAACACAAACCCTTAAACTGTCAGGCCACCAAACAGCGTCACTATTGGGATCAGCCTGTCCTGGTGGCAGGAGAGAAACATTTTATGAAATGTAGGATTTCAGTGGCAACTGAAGAGGCACCTGTATTATGGATGGAAGTTCCCCTGGGGAAAGCAGAAGAAATGTTCAAAGGCCAAGGAATAATTAAGGACAAAAAGAGAGAGAGAGAAAAATCTATACACAGCAATAAAACCCCAAAGTGCTAGCTGCAGTGCTGGATGTTGATTACCAGGATCTTTTTTAATTCAGCCAAGTTCTTGATCAAAGAGTATGTTGATATGATGCATGTCCCAGTCTAGAACTTCAGCAATATCATTTTTCCAAAGGTTTTGTCCATTTTGTGAGCCTTGTTTGGGTATTTTCAGCCATGTTTAATTTACAAAAAATCCTGGTACAAAACCAACTCAATTAGAAAGGACCCATATAATGGATCCTTGATATGCACTGGGTGGGGCAGGGATGTGTTTCTGGCTTACTGAGACCTCTTCACAATTGCCTTACTCTTTTTTTCCGCATGGTATAGAATTCCACAATCTCCCAAGGTTTCTGTAAATTGCTGGGGTGGTACAAATGTTCCCATGGTGCCTCTGACCAGCGTTCATCTTTCAATATATGTGTCTCTTCTAAATCCTTTTAACCCAGGAATAAAACCTGGCCTTTCTTCAATATCTACATAACACACTTACTCTCATCAAGTATTTTGGGAAAGGAAGAACATCATGCAGCATGTAACAAACAGTGTGGAAACATGTCAAGCATTCCTGCTCTGTAAAGTCTTTTTGATAACTCTGCCACCCTAAGTCTTTCTGGCCCTCTGCTGTCACCTTCAACTATGGGGCTGGACCCTCTACTCACCCCTCTCTCCTCTTTTCTGAAGAGCAATAAGGGTAATAACTGAAAATTCCTCCCCCATTTTATCCCAAAGAGTACTTTAAGAATTTATTTTGTTATCAAACTCCAGCAAACAAAAGGTTCTAAAGAAAATTAGTTCTGTACCTAACTAAAATCATGATAGCAATTGTATGTAAGATAATGTAAGACCTTGCCTCCTTACAGTAGTGTTAAAAATGATACTTCCCACCTTGGCACTTTAGTTTCTCATCTTTAAGACACCAGAGTTGGACAGTGCTCTCCCACTTTGGCATTCTCCTCGAGCCCATCGGAAGGCCAACAGTGTGCATGTGGAAAAGAAATGTCAGCATATTGGCATCTGGGCTAATAAACAGATCTGCTAATTGTGTTTTTATGTGAAATGTGAAATTCAAAGAAAACATTAGGGAATATTAGTGTTGCTAAGCAGAGTCCTGTGCCATTTAAAAAATATGTTCATTCCTAATCTGCCACCAATCATCTGTGAAACTTTGGGCAATTACTTAACATATCTGAGCTTCGTTTTTTGTTTTGTTTTTCAATTTTGCATTTGTAACATGCTGTGATTAGTTTTGGTAATCTCTAAGGTACACTGCAATCATTTTGAACTACTGTTTGATGGGACATACCAACTCAACTAATACCCCATGGCTTACACATCTACCTCTAGGTGTGAACCCAACACAAACGCACATATATGTCCCCCCATATATGTGTGAGAATGTTCACAGGAGCACTATTTACAATAGCCTTATGAGGGTTGAATGAATGTTGGTCCCCTATAACTTATAGTCACACCTTAATCCCCAAAACCTGTGAATGTGACCTTGTTTGGAACGAGTCTTTGCAGATGTAACTAAGTTAAGGATCTTGACACAAGATCATCCTGGATTAGCTGGTGGGCTCTAAACCCAATGACAAGTGTCCTTATAAGAGACAGAGGAGAACAGAGATAATGGGAAGAAGAGAAGTCCATGTGAAGACAGAGGCAGAGATTGGCGTAATGAAGCCACAAACCATGGAACATCTGGAACCACAAGCTGAAAGAGAAAAAGAAAGATTCTCCCTTACAGCCATCAGAGGGAGCACAGTCTTGCAGACCCCTTGATTTCAGACTTCTGGCCTCTACAGCTGTGAGAGAAAGCATTTCTACTGTTTTGAATAACGAAGTTTGTGTTCATTTGTTATAGAAGCCACAGAAACAATACAAGCCCCAAACTGGAAACTATCCATATATTCACCAACAATAGCACGAATACATAAATGGACGCATAGTCACACAATAGAGTACTTTATAGCAATGGAAAAGAATGAACATGGATGCAGCTCATCAACATAATGTTAAAGAAGCCAGACTCAAAATACATAATACATGCTTCTATTAACATAAAGTTCAAAAAGGAAAAACATTATCATGTGATATGTGTCATAATGGGGATTACTTCTGGCAAGGAGCAGTGACTGGAAAGAGGCACAAGGGGGCCTACGGGGAAGTTGGAAGTATTCTATTTCATGAGCT
>NW_017732013.1:101894-131394 GCF_001890085.2 Hipposideros armiger
TAAATGTAACAAAGTTTCTTAATCCAGTCATCTACCGATGGGCATTTTGGTTGTTTCCAAGTCTTAGCTATGGTGAATAACGCCGCAATGAACATAGGGGTGCATATATTTTAAAACACATGTTTTATAAGAACATATGTTGAACTATATATTTAAGGTTGAAGTATATACTTTATTGTATGTATGCTCATTTTCAAAAAGTTTTTTCAAGATTTGTGTAACTATTTTTAACCTTAAATACTAACATTCACCTAAGCAGAGAATATTCACCAGGGTTTACAATATACTTTGGGCTGGTCTAAAAGCTGGTGGGCTCTGGTGGCTAATGAGGAGTACCTTTGCAAATTTAAAGCAGAATTGTTGCATACTAAATTCATATATTTGGTGACCATCACAATATAGTCATTTAGGTTTCAAATGTTCACATCTAAACATTACAAAAATCCCTCAAGTGTGTGAGATCTACTATGAAGGCATTAAAACATGACCCTACTAAAACAAGTTGGCATGAGCTATTTTATATCCCCCAATCTGTTCATGACATTTACTTTATAAGCCCATAAACTCACATCCTCCAGGGAGTCCCCCCTACTTGCAGTTACATGTGATACTGGTGACTGTAGTACATAGTGCCAATGTATTCATACTTGGTTTGTATTTGATTTATCACAAGTATTTGTTCATGTGCTATTTTGTAAGAGTTTCTAACTTTATTCCATATGTGTACGATATACAGCCTGTGGAGATTTCAAGCATTTTTAATAATTTAAACATCAGGGCCTCTTTATGTTAAGTTACCTAGAAACAGACACTGAAATAAAATTCTTTTAAAATGATTTATTAAGGAGAATCTCCTAGAAGAAACTGGAAAGTGGTTAAAGTAAGCAGGACAGAGAAGCAAAGGAAACTGCACAAGAGAGGACTGCAGGCAAGTCCTGCAGAGTGTCTTCCCCCTGATACTGCAAGGAGCTCTGGTGTGTAAATTACACCTTACAGTCCAGAGAGCTGGGCTTTCATGTTCTCACACTGTCAGTCATTGGCCACTGCCCCTCTGGGGGAACATAAACTCTCAGACATTCTGACATTTTTTTGTGCAGCAAAGCAGCTCCACTAGTTCCAGGGCAGAGCTCTGAAAAACCCCAGGAGACTCAAAAGCACACTGAAGCTGCAGGAAGGGTGCACCCTAACAGCGGAAGGTACCCAATGAGATCTGGGTGGAACTCAGTGTCCACTGCAGGGCCTTACTTCCATCTGTGAGGTCCCCTACTCTCAGCTTTGGAACAGTACCCTCTCGACCTAGACAGAGTAGCCCAGAGTCATTCCTTCTCTCTCAGTTGCACTGTGCTAGGAACGGGGGATGGTATAAACTTGACATTTCCTAAGTTTCACCCACAAAGCTGGGCTTAGATCTTCTTTACCCTCCAGTCTTTCCCCTAGCAACACAAGAGAGGGAGAAAAAGTGGCAAGTGGCAGGGCACAAGGTTATTTCTCAGGGACCCATCTGCATGCAGTGATTCTGTATCCTGCTTGTTTGAGAAGTAGAATTGTGTGGAGGTTGAGAGTTCGTGTCTATAGGTTGAATCCCAGTGTACCATCTGTGAAGCTTTCAGCAAATTCCTTAATCTCTCTGTAGCTCACTTTCCTTGTGTCCAAAATGAGAATAATAGTCATATATACCTTCTGGAATTATTTTGATGAATTATTTAGATGAATTAATATGTGGAATAAAATGAATAAAGCAAGGAAAGCATTTACAACAGGAGCTGGCCCATAGTGAGCAGTTGTAAACCTCTCCAACTGTTTATTATTAAAGGCAGGGCAGGTACTTCTTTCAATAACAAAGACATGAAATAGACATGTTTACTGTCCAACTAATGAAGCTTAAGCTCCTGGACCCCTCGCTTAACTTGTGTAAGTAACGTGTTATTATTTTTCTTGTTGAGAACCTCCCCCAAGTTGTATAAGTTTTGGCCCTGCAAAACCTGGGTTTATTCCTGGAAATGAGTTATTTTTTTATGCTTCATCTCTTGGAAACTTAAGTATAATGGAGGGAGTAGAGGAAAGTGATTAGAACCCATCATAAATTCCTTTTGACTAAGGATGATGCTGCAAGATCACCATCTACCTCCACACCATCATCCTCATCTACTTGTCATCAACATCTTCCACATCATAATGGCCATCACCACCAACTCCACCAATACCACCATTATCAACACCATTATTTTTATGTGCACCACCAGTCATCATCATTCTCCTGTTCTACTTCATTACCATTCATTTCATCACATTTCTGCTCCATGTTTTCATTTATTCTCTACCTTTTCTGAAAAAAAATAGAAAAAGAGCATGTGCTAAGGTCTTCATTTTTGAGTCAGATCAATAGGGGCACAGACTGGTTGCTTTTACTATGGTTTGTTATTTATATCACTGTGTTTTCAACCTGGCACAAAGAAGACTGTGTGGGTAGAAGCATTCAGATTCTCCTGACCAGGGGTCAGATCTAGGCTCTATCACTAATAATAAGCATAAATTACAGGAAATATCTGTAAAAGAGGAGGAAAATAGTACCTACATCACATGAGAAAATGGGATCAAGAGCCACATGATACTTGCAACATAGAAGACATTGACCAAACCTGTCTAATGTCAGCTCCCTGTCCCCACTTAACTCCTTTAAAGGATGGAATTCAATATAACTTAACATAAAGGATATATGTATAACAAAATAAAAAAAATAATAAAAGTCATGAAAGGGAAGATGAAGCAAGTATGTTAACCACGAAAGCTAATTTTCGGCTAATACTTGGCTAATAGCTAATATTTGGCTCTGGGTTTTCTGGAAGCCATGAAAACACAGAAAGTTTTCCAAAAAGTTATAGTTTTTAATAGAAATGAGTTTACCTTGGTATTAAATTCTAAAATATAGTTTGTAAAATTTTATATAAGATTTTCTGAGACAAATTACCAAACAGTGCAGAAGAAGTTCCATGTGACTCTTACTTGTATAGACCTTGGATCTGCTGAAGACCTAAAGTTAAAATCCAACACAAAGTGATTCTTCAGGGAATTAAGCAGAGGTAATTCAAGAACGGGGCCTGACAGTGATCAAATTTAATATAGGAACAGAACTCAGACAGCCTGGAGGAGGTTGGGACTTGTCCCTTCAACTTTCTTCCATAAATGTCACTTCTCTCAGAGCCTTTTCAATAAGAGATAACTATTGGGAGCTTCCAGGTTTTATCTTTGATGTACGGTTTATGTACTAATGTTCATATTCAAGGTAGGCCCATATGTTATAATAGTAAATAATGATAATGGTAAGTGATAATAAGAACAAAGTGGTCAGCTGACAACCTCATGAACTGTTGAGTTTTGGCTGATTGGACATGAAAGAGTGTCTGTCAACAACCACCTATGTGTCAAAATAATTAACATGAACCTTTACTTCTAGTAGAAAAAAATTATTGTGCTAGTCAAGATTTACAGCCTTCTATGTTTGGTTATCGCCATTTGAGCTCAAAATACATCAAGAAATTGGAAGTAGTTCTTAGAACTTCTTTCTGCTTCCTAAAAGCCAAATAATTATACAAATAATTCAGATAATTGAGGGGTTTGAGAAAATATGTTTCTTTTTCATGTACAGAAACTTCTGTCCTGCCCTCTTGTAGCTTTTTTTCATCAAAATGAAATAAAAAAGAACATAAATTAAAATTTCTAAAATATTAGCTCTTTTTTTAATTTATCTTCCAGCTCCAAACCTTCCCAATTAGAACTTTATAACAGTGGGCACTATCTCTGGACACGTTTCAGCTGCAATATTCACTCTTCATGTGTTAGAGGACCTTGACAAGAAAGTAGCTACCAGCGCTACTTTTAAAGGCACAACTGTGTTTGGCATGGTTAGTTGTGATGTGTCTGAGGTATTGGAATCGCTTGAAGTATTCCAAGTGACTAAGGAGTGTTTGTCAGTATTTGTGGCAAGGTTGTTCCTTAAAAAGTGGAGTGTCATGTAGCAGGGGCATCTGGGAGTGGATGGACCTTAGAGTGAACCAATCCCTTGAGTCTTGATTTTTTTGATCAGTCCATGCTCTCTATGATTGTGTTAATACCACTTTTCTTTTTAAGATTTTTATTGGGGAATTGGGGAAGGAGAATATTGTGTTTTTCCAGGACCCATCAGCTCCAAGTCAAGCTTCTGTCCTTCAACATTAGTTGTAGAGGGCACAGCTCAGCTCAGCTCCAAGTCCAGTCACCACTTTCAATATATTTGGGGGGGGGGCATAATCCACCATCCCATGTGGGAGATTAACTGGCAACCTTGTTGCACACTGAGCCGTCCGGCCACCCATCGGCAGCTTGTGAATGCTCAGCTCAGGGTGCCGTGTTCAATCTTAGTTGTGGGGGGAGGGAGGGTGCAGCCCAGGAAGGGTGTATCCCACCATCCCATACAGGTGTCCAACCGGCAACCTTGTTGAAGAGCACGTGCTCTCACCAGCTCAGCAGCAGCTCAGCTTCGGCGCACCTCACTGGCCCATGTGGGAATCCAGCCGGCGACCCTGTTGTTCAGAGCTCGCGCTCTTTACCATCTGAGCCACTTGGCCAGCCCAATACCACTATTTTTTGACACCTCCAAGTCCCAAGCTGTTTTTAAAGTGTTACCTGTGCTCTCTCATGTAATTCTCATAGCTGATGCTTCTGGGGCCTTGCACCCATCATCCCTTACTCTCCTTCAGCTTCCTACCACAATCACCTGCACCTTTCCATCTCGGTTATTATTATCACTATTATTATTTTTTTTAATTGTATTTGGGGGCCATGTGCATTGGTCTGGCCAGTTGTACTGAGGAATTTCCACTCATGAGATCAGCCTTCAGACAATGATAAACAGGACTTAGTGAACAAATAAATACCTTAGCTTTCCTGCCCTTCAGGTGGAACAAATATGAAGCATGTTCTTTGCTTCAGACAAATCTGAAGCATGCTGTCTCCTGGAAGTCCCAGAAGGATTTAGATCCCAGTCACCCCCAATATATCCTGCTCACTCATGCATTCTGTATTGATTTCCTTCCCTTCCCATCTCACTTCCCACTCCCTTAACAGTTTTCTGGGACCACCTCCCAGGTTATTTTCACCTCAGGATTAGCTTCTGAAGGAACAAAAAAGAATTAGACAATGTTCATACACTTCTGATAAGCTATTTTTTATTCCCAGTTTATGGAAGAGACTAAGACAGAGTAATTAAGTAACTAGCCCAAAATCATACCACTAATAAGTAGGAACACTTGATTCAGTCCCACATGTACCTAGTCTTTCCATTACACATCACTGCCTTGTCAAATTGGGAGAGCTGATTTGCCATGCAGCTGGTACACAGATATGGCTTTGTGAACACAAGCATCTAAGACTTTCAAGCCCTTTCTTAATAAACTGATTTTCAGTTTTTATATCGCTAGTTCTGTCTCATTGGTAACAAAGCATGTTTAGTTGCTGCTTTGTAAGTTATACATAAAGAGTTGTCCAATTAAAGTAACTATAGTTTCAAGTTTGTATCATAATATTCTTCATGTTGTGTGCTCCATGTTTTCACCTTTCCCCTGAAGATCCACTGCCCATCCACCCCTCTCCACCCTAGGAGGCTGCTCAACAGAACTGACAAAAATCCACATGGAAGCAAGAAGCCAGGGAACCCAAAGGTGATAGGTTAAGCTTTTCCCAGGCATGCTATTGTTTAACTGAAATCAGTTTTTTAAAAGAGTCAAAATTATGTATTGGGATATCATGAGCAAACACATCTTGGATCATTGTTAGAAAAACAGAAGTCTTTATTTCATATTGTAATAAGAATGCACTTAAAACAATAAAGAAAAATATGATCAAATAGAGAGATACCTGTCTTTTTAGATGTCTCAGAGCAGAAGCGTGTGTTAAAATGTCATATTTTTAGAGCTCTTGAGATAAAAAGTAAGGTTACATGCTTAAAAGTGCAAAATGGGTATTTCTAGCTGTGGAAATGTGTAATGGAAAAAATAGGTAGGGGGGAATTGATTAGGTAGGCATAAAAAGAGCAAACAGCCAAGCAAATGCAGGACATTTACATGAGCAGAGCCTGCCAGAGGGAAGAAGAATTCAAAGATCATGCAAAAATAGTCACTTTCTATAGGCGCCATAGATTTTTTCCAAAAGGGAGAGCGAAATGTGTTTTTTGAGAGGTGACCCCTAGAATGCCCTTCCTCATTTAATCCAATTTTACCCACGTTGAAGTCTCAGCTCCAAACCCTTTTCTGACATTGCCTGCGTGAACTAACCTCTTTGGAATTCACTTCTCCCTCTCTTTCAGAATAAAATCCAGCTTCTTAGCAGTGGTTTGTACTTTGTAGCATGCTTATCTCTCTGGCTTGCCCTCCAGCCCCACTCACAGACACAATTCTCTGTGACAGCCCTGTCTGCTTATTGACAATTTCATATGTAATAAATGAGATGCTGTGTTCCCTCTGCCAAGAATATCCTTGCCATCCTTTCATCCCATCCATCTGGCTCACTCCCACTTGTTCTTTAAGACCAACCAATGAAACTTGTGCAGGAAGCCTCTGATTAGCTGCACTCACCAAGCTTCTGTCCCTCTTAGATGTATGATGTATATGATCAAAAGATACGGTTAATGTTTAAATTTTTTAAAAAAACTTACTACAGTAAAAGACACATTGCCATTAATCTCCCTCAAAATACTCCCCCTTGCTTCAAACACACTTATCATTCTTTCCACTTTCTGAAGCAGTTCTGGAAGTCCTTTTTTGTGAGTGTTTTTACTTCATCCTCCATCATGACAACACTCCATGTCACACATCACTTCTGATATGACAATTTCTGTCAAATAAAAACATTACTGTGTGTCCTCATCCACCTTATTCACTGGATCTGGTACCCTGAACTTCTGGCTCTTTCCCAAAGTCAAAATGACCTGAAAAGGAAAACGTTTTGAATTGATTCAGGACATCGAGACAGCCACAACAGTGCAACTAAAGCTAAAGATACTCACGAAAGAGGACTTCCAGAACTAATTCAGAAAGTGGCAAGAATGATGGGATAAGTGTGTTCAAAGTGATGGGGGGTGTTTTGAAGGGGATTAATGGCAATGTGTCTTTTACTGTAATAATTTTTTTAATTTAAACATTCACTGTATTTTTTTAACCACAACTCATATTTTAGTATAAAGATCATCACATGATCATCTGTTTACTTGTCTCTCTCTTCCAATAAGTTGGAAATGTTTTAAGGGCATCGGCTGTGTTTTATTTATGTTTGTACACCCAGAGCTTGACTGGGACAGTGAAGATCTATAGTAAACTGAATCAAATTATGTTAAACATGGCATTTGGTTCAGTATATTCCTAAAGTCATGTTTAGTTCCACAGTTCTCAAATCCTTCATCCAAGGGAGTTTCTGAACCTCATTTTGGATATTAATTCCCAGATATCTTTATGATGCAGTAAAGTAAGGTAAGTGGGGGTATCCAAATGGTACCCACAACCAAGTGAGTCACCAAGAGGCAAGAACTGTTACTTCCACAGCCCAGTAACATGGCAAAGCTCAAACTAGAACTTCTGTTAATGAGGCTGAGCAGATGTTCGTAAAAGGAGGTTTACCTTTTGTGGGTGCTCATTTATTTTATGGCTGTGGTGTTGTGTTGAATTACTTGACTTTCTCAGCTGTGCATCCTTCACATGGCCCAGGCCAGCACTTGGCTCCCAGGAAACTGGGTCGCCTATGATACGATGTCATATCTTTAAGATTCGGCAGTTTGAGAGAGAGTAGGCTGGGCACAGCAATCAGAGGAAATTTACTGCTAGTTGATGGCGATTTGTTGCATTTTGCATTCTCTGAGGTACAATGTCTTTGATTGCCAGCACTGTCATTTCAGGTTTGACATCTTTCTTGGGGAACATCTGTGGCATGCAGCTTTTCTGTACAGGCAAAAAGACAGACAAGACACTGCTAATTTTTTAAATCACATAGACAGTAACAGTTATGCTGCATCTAGGCTTGAATTATTTTTAAATTTTATTTGATAGCTAACAGTTTCTCATCTTGTTTCTTTCTCTTGGCTTTTCTAACTCACACCTTTGTGTCCACCTGCTCTTCCAGGGCCCTGAGCTGAAACTGAAATGATGAATATTTCTTTCTCATTTCTTCAAGAGATATATACTTTTAAATATGGCCCTCAGCCACATGGAAAAGCCATAAAAGGGTCATCAGGGCTCATCCTTCCCCCAATCTTCCCAGTTGTCCTGTGAATGTCCTCCTTTGACATTCCTTGTCATATCTCCATCTTAACACTTCCCATGTTCTTCACATTATTCTATGCTGTTCCAGATAGGAGGGAAGACTTGATTAAGAAACAGTTCTAACAACCGAAATGCCCATAGGTAGATGACTGGATTAAGAAGCTGTGGTACATTTATACAATGGAGTATTACTCAGCTATAAAAAAAATGAAATCTTACCATTTGCAACGATACGGATGGACCTAGAGAACATTATGTAAAGTGAAATAAGTCAGTCGGAGAAAGACAAATACCATATGATCTCACTTATATGTGGAATCTAAAGAACTAAATAAATGAGGAAAGTAAACAGAAATAGTCTCAGAGATATAGAGGAAAAACTGATGGTTGCTAGATGGAAGGGAGGTGAGGATGAGGGATAAGGGGAAGGGATTAGACAACATAAATTGGTAACTACAATATTACCACAGGGATATGAAAGACAGTTTGAGGGATATAATTAATAATGCTGTAAATATTTTGTAGGGTGTCAGATGGTCACATATCTTGTTAGGGAGACCACTTCACGGACAGTGTAGAGGCTTGACCATTGCATTGTACACCTAAAGCTGACGCTGAATAATATTGTATGTCATATATATATATATATATATATATATATATATATATATATATATAATCATGGAATGTGAAGTAAAGTGTGGGGAGTGGAGTCAATAGAATTGTAATAGATATGTATGATGTGGGAGGGGTTTCGTGGGGTGGTGGATTGGAGGAGGGGTTTGTCACTTTGTGAGGGGTAAAAAGTATAACTACACTGTTTTGTACACCTGAAACTAATTTAAAAAATAGATTATTTTTAAAAAATGAAACAGTTCTTCATCAAACCTTAGTAATTACGTGTTTTAACTCCTCCCCACTCCCCTCATACACAATGACAGTAGCTTCAAAAAATGGTGTTGGGAAAATTGAACAGATGTATGCAAAAAATGAAACTAGGCCACCTTCTTACACTATTTACAAGAATAAACTCAAAATGGGTTAAAGACTTAAATGTAAGACCCAAAACAATAAAATTCCTAGAAGAAAACATGGGCACTAAGCTCTTTGACACTGCCCTTAGTAACATTTTTTTTCTGCTCTATCTCCTCAGGCAAGGGAAACAAGAGGAGAAAAAAATGGGACTACATCAACTAAAAAGTTTTTACACAACAAAGGAAACCACCAACAAAATGAAAAGACAACCTACCAAACTGGAGAAGACATTCATCAATGATATGTCCAATAAGGGGTTAATATCCAAAATTTATAAATAACTCATACAACTCAACACCAAAAAAACAAATAATCTAATTAAAAAATGCACAGAGGACCTGAATAGACATTTCTTCAGAGGGGACATACAGATAGGCAATAGGCATATGAAAGGTGCTCAATGTCACTAATCATCAGAGAAATGCAAATAAAAAACACAATGAAATATCACCTCACATCTGTTAGAATGGCCATCATCAGTAAATCAACGAACAACAAGTGTTTATGAGGATATGGAGAAAAGGGAACCCTTGTGCACTGTTGGTGAGATTACAAATTGATGCAACCACTATGGAAAACAGTATGGAGGTTTCTCAAAATTAAAAAAAAAATAGAACTACCTTATGACCCAGCAATTCCACTTCTGGGTATTAATCTGAAGAAATTCAAAACACTTATTCAAAAAATATATGCATCCCTATGTTTATTGCAGCATTATTTACAATAGCCAAGACTTAGAAGCAACCTAAGTGCCCATTAATAGATGATTGGATAAAGATGAGGTGATACATATATACAATGGAGTATTACTCGGCCATAAAAAATGAAATCTTACCATTTGCAACAACATGGATGTACCTAGAGGATATTATGATAAGTAAAATAAGTCAGACTGCGAAAGACAAATACCATATGATCGCACTTATATGTAGAATCTAAAGAACAAAATAAACAGACAAACAAAATACAAACAGACTCATAGATACAGAGAACAAACTGATGGTTGCCAGAGGGAAGGGGTCTATGGGGCTGAGTGAAAAGGTGAAGGGATTAAAAAGTACAAATTTGTAGTTACAAAAGAGTCATGGGGATGTAAAGTACAGCAGAGGGAACACAGTCAATAATATTGTAATAACTATGTAAAGTGCCAGGTGGGTACTAGACTAATCAGGGTGATCCCTTCATAAATTATATAAATGTCTAACCACTATGCTGTACAACTGAAACTAATACAAAATAATATTGAATGTCAACTATAATTGTAAAGTAAAAAAGAAAAGGTGATATATATGTATATGTGCATATATATATATATATATATATATCTGTCTGTGTGTGTTATATATATACATATATAGTATATAATGGAATATTATTCAGCCATAAAAAAAGAATGAATTTTTGTCATTTGCAGTAACATGAATGAAACTGGAAGGCATTATGATAAGTGAAATAGTCAGACAGAAATAAAAATATTGAGTTGTCAGGAAAGTAATGACACATTTTTTCTATGTTTTCCATTGCAAAAAATGTGTCATGACTTTTCTGACAACCCTATGCTAAAGGGAGGTCTGACAAGTTCACGAACTGTTTGCAACGATGTTGCTAACCTTTTGTGATATCAGAGGGATTATTCATTATGAATTTGCACCAACTGGATAAACAGTTATCCAAGTTTACTATTTGGAAGTGCTGAAAAGGCTGCATGAAAAAGTTAGGTGACCTGAACTTTTCACCAATTCATGGCTCTTGCATCACGACAATGCACCAGCTCACAGGGCACTGTCTGTGAGGGAGTATTGAGCCAGTGAACAAATAACTTTATTGGAACACCTTTCCTACTCACCTGATATGATCCCCAATGACTTCTTTCCTTACTTGAAGATAAAGGAAATATTAAAAGGAAGGCATTTTTATGACATTCAGGACATAAAGGGTAATATGATGACAGCTCTGATGGCCATTCCAGAAAAAAAGTTCCAAAATTGCTTTGAAGGGTGGACTAGGCACTGGCATTGGTGCATAGCTTCCCAAGGGGAGTACTTCAAAGGTGACTATAGTGATATTCAGCAATGAAGTATGTAGCACTTTTTCTAGGATGAGTTCACGAACTTAATTGTCAGATCCCCGTATGATTTCACTTATATGTGAAGCCTAAAATACAAACAAACAAAAACCAAACTCATAGATACAGAGAACAGATTGGTGGTTGCCAGAGGAGGTGGGCAAAATGGGTGAAGGTATTTAAAAGGTACAAACTTCCAGTTATAAAATAAAAGAGACTTAGGGATGTGATGTACAACATGATGACTATACTCTATTAATAATACTCTATTGTACATTTGAAACTTGCTATGAGAGTAGATTTTAAAAGTTTTCATTACAAGAAAAAATTGTAACTATGTGACGTGATAAATGTTAACTAGACTTACTGTGGTGATTATTTCATAATATGTACAAATATTGAATCATTATCTTGTACTCCTAAAACTATCATAATGTTATATGTCAATTAAAGCTCAAATAAATAAAAGAGAAAGAGGAAGAAATAGGCACCTGGAATAAGCCATTAGGATCTCCAATGAGAAGAAAAGAAATAGTTGTCCTTTTTACACAAAAGTGGCAAGGAGGTGTTAAGTGTCAGGTGCTGACCTTCTCCTGTGGAGCATTCCCAGCTGGCTCTGTGCCTCAGAGTCTCTTTTAGTGGAAATCAACAGGGCATTGCTCCATCATGAAGACAAATATTTGCCTCTGCTAATGAAGCTATGGAGGTTCTCCATTATCAATCATTTGGAAGAGCGTAATGGGTTTAAAATACCAGGTAGTGTGTGTTTGGACAGAAACGTGGATAACCTCTTTTGTGTGGTGTTGCAAAAGCACGAACCCTCAGAACACCACTTCACTTGAGTACAGGATTTGGGCAGTAGAAACAACTGATACAGCATCCCAGATGGCCGTAGGTAACCTTCTTATATTCTGAGATGCCCTGCAATGCACTCTGTTTTGCCACACAGAACCTCATTGTTGAACTTAGTTTGGGAACAAGAGAAACTTCACATAGCTTGAACCTTTCCCTATTTATTTTTAAAGTCCTTTGTAGGTTGCTTTTCCCTTTCTATTAACTTTTTAGCAGTTAATCATTCTAGGTGCAAGTTTTGGGGCTTTTTACATTTTAATTTATTCGTTTTTTTCAGGGCTTTGTGTGTGTTTTCTAATTATAAACTTTGAGGGGTACAGTTTTAGGGTTACACAGAAAAAAATTAAGTGAAAAGTACCCCTCACCTCCACTAATTTCCCCTATTGTTAAAATCTTCCATTGGTATGGCACATTTTTTATAACTGATGAGCCGATACTGATTCTTTATTATTAACTAAATTCCAGAGTTTACGTTAGGGTTCACTCTTTGTGTTGTACATTCTGTGGGTTTTCACAAACGAGTGATGACAAATATCCACCATTACATTATTACAGTTTCAGATTAACAGAATTATTGCAAAGATAGTACAGAGTTTGTGTGTACCTCACACTCCCTTTTCCATATAAACACTATTATGGTCCATTTGTCACAATTAATGAACCAATATTGATACTTATTAACTGAAGTCTACAATTTATTCATATTTCCTTTTTAGATTAGTTTTTATCTAATTTCCCTTTTTTATTCTAGAATGCCATCCAGGATATCACATTACATTTATTTATTTATTTATTTATTTATTTATTTATTTATTTATTTATTTAAATTGGTATCAAAATATAGCTAACATACAATATTATATTAGTTTCAGGTGTACATCATAGTTATCCAACAGCACTCACCTGGCATTATACATAGTTATTATCATATTGTTCATTATATTCCCTATGCTAAAGAAGTGATCACCATGAGAAGTCCAGCAACCATCTGACACTGTACCATGATATCACAATATTATTTCCTATACTGTATATTAAATACATCCCCAAGACTTATTTTTTTATACCTGGAGCTTTGAATCTCTTATTTCCTTTTACCTTTACCCCCCTTTATTAATTTTGCAGTTACAGCTGACATTCAATATTATTTTATATTAATTTCAGGTGTACAGTATAGTGGTTAGACAAATATATAATTTGAGAAGGGATCCCCTGAGTAGTAACCACCTGGCACTATACATAGTTATAACCATATTCTTAATTATATTCCCTATGCTTTACTTTACATCCCCATGACTATGTTATGACTACCAATTTGTATTTCTTAATCCCTTAACCTTTTTCACCCTACCCTCAACACCTTCCCATCTATCACTCCATAGATCTAGTACCCATCTGACACCATACATAGTTATTACCACATTATTGACTATATTCCTTATACATACCTTACATCCCATGACTACTGTGTAACAACCAATTTGTGCTTTTTAATCCCTTACCCTTTTCACCCACCCCCAAGCACCCTCTCATCTGGCAACCATCAACCTGTTGTCAGTATCTTTGAGTTTGTTCCTGTTCTTTTTGTTTATTTTGTTCTTTAGATTTCACTTATAAGTGAAATAATATGACATTTGTCTTTTGCTGCCTGACGTATTACACCCAGCACAGTACCCTCTAGGTCTATCAATGTTGTTACAGATGGCAAGAGTTCCTTCTTTTTCATGGTGGAGTAATATATACCACCTCTTCTTTATCCATTCATGTATTCAGGGACACTAAGGTTGCCTTCATAGTTTGGCTTATGTAAATAATGCTGCAATAAATATATGGATGGGAATACCCCCTTGAAGTAGCATTTTGGGTTTGTTTGGATAAATACCCAGAAGTGGAATTACTAGGTCCTTCTTTGCCTCTTGTTACAGTCTTTGTTTTAAAGTCTATTTTGTCTGGTATAAGTATTGCTACTCTAGTTTTTTGTTTGTTTGTTTCCATTTTCACGGAATACCTTTTTCCATCCTTTTACTTTTAGTCTGTGTGTGTCTTTTGATCTGAAGTGAGATTTTTGTAGGCAGCATGTGTAAGGGTCTTATTTTCTCATCCATTCAGCCCTTCTATCTATTCATTGATGCATTTAATCTATTTACATTTAAAGTAATTGTTAATAGGTATGTAGTTATTTCCATTTTATTACTCATATTTTTATTTATTTATTTATTTATTTCATCTTAAAGAAGTCCCTGTAACATTCCTTGTATTACTGGTTTGGTGAAAATGAACTCCTTTAGCTTTTTCTTGTCTGGTAAGCTCTTTATCTTTTGATTCTAAATGATAGCTTTGCTGGGTAGAGTAATCTTGGTTGTAGGTCCTTGCATTTCCTCACTTTGAATATTTACTGCTAATCCCTTCTGTCCTGCAAAGCTTCTGTTGAGAAATCAGTTGATAGTTTTATGAGAGCTCCCTTGAAGGTAACTAACTGCTTTTCTCTTGCTGCTTTTAAGGTTCTCTCTGTCTTTAACCTTTCACATTTTAATTATAATGCATCTTGGTGTGGGTCTTTTTGGGTTCACCTTGTTTAGAACGCTGTACTTTCTGGGCTTATATATCGATTTTCTTCGCCATGCTGGAAAATTTTTCTGTCATTATTTCTTCAAATAGGTTTTCAATTTCTTGCTCTCTCTCTCCTTCTTCTGCTACCCCTATAATGTGAATATTGGTACAATTGATGTTGTGCCAGAGACCACTTAAACTCTCCTCAAATTTTTGGATTTTTTTTTAGTTTCAGGTGTACAACACAATGCAATAGTTACACTTTTTACCCCTCAAAGTGACAACTCCCCTCCCCCAATCTGCCGCCCCACTCCCCCTCAATATCATACATATCTATTACAATTCCATTGACTCCACTCACACACTATACTCCACATCCCATGACTATATATATATATATATATATATATATATATATTCAATTATAGTTGACATACAATATTATACAAGGCATTTCTCTAAAGAGAACATACAGATGGCCAACAGTCATATGAAAAAATGTTCAACCTCACTAATCATTAGAGAAATGCAAATTAAAACCACAATGAGATACCACCTCACTCTGGTCAGAATGGCTATCATCAATAAATCAACAAACAACACATGCTGGTGAGGTTTGTGGAGAAAAGGGAAACGTAGTGCATTGTTGATGGGACTGCAGGTTGGTGCAGCCATTATGGAAATCAGTATGGAGGTATCTCTTTTTGCTGTTCCGATTGGATTTTTTCTGCTACCATATCTTCTACATTGCTGGTTCAGTCCTCTGATTTATCTAATTTATTCTTGATTCCTTGTAATGTAGTCATCATTTTCATTCTAGCCTCTTTCCCCTTGCTTATCTATAATAGTGAAATATGTGGATCCCACTGTCTGCCACCCATTTATTTAACTGTTTAATTCTAGTATACATGGATAGTGGTTTCAGAATTATTAACACAATTCTTAATTTCTTAAAGTATGTATATGACTTAAATGTGATCTATGTTTGAGAATTTTTCATATGAGCTTGAGAAGAACATGTATTCTGCTATTGTTAGATACAGTATCCTATAAATGTCAATTAGATTAAGTTAATTGATCGTGCTATTCAGGTAAGCTATATCTTTGATTTTTTACATGCTTAATCTTTCAATTACTGACAGGGGTATTAAAGTCTCTAGTGCACCCATAGATTTGTCTATTTCTTTTTCAGTTATATCAGTTTTCTGCTTCATATATGTTGATGTCCTGTTGTTAGGTACATGCACATTTAGAATTATTATGTCTTCTTGGAGAATTTACCCATTTATCATTATGTAATGCCAATCTTTATCCCTGACAATTTTCCTTGTTCTGAAATCTGCTTTATTTGAAATTAATATAGCTACTCCAGCTTTCTTTTGATTAGTGTTAGCATGGTATATATTTTCCCAATCTAATTTTAACCTGTCAGGGTCCTTATATTTAAAGTGAGTTTTGCATAGACAACATATATGTGAGTCCTGGTTTTTATCTGACAATCTCTATCTTTTAGTTGCTGTATTTAGACCATTTATTTGGAGATTATTTATATGTTTGGCTTAACACCAACCATGTTTGTAACTGTTTTATAACCTAAATGTAATGATTTTTGTGTTTTAGAATTTATTCTGCTTGATGATCTCTAAACTTCTTAGATTTGTGGACTGGTATATGTAATTAATTTTGAAAAGTTCTCAGCTATTATTACTTCACATAGTTCTTCTGTTCTATTGTTTCTTTTTTCTTCTAATATTTCAATTATACATGTGTTACATCTTTTGAAATTGCCTCACAGTTCTTAAATGTTCTCTTCTGTTTTTATCATTCTGTTTTCTCTTTGCATTTCAGTTTGGGAAGATTGTATTGACAATCTTCAAGTTCATTGATACTTTCCTCAGCCTTGTCAAGTCTACAGTGTTTTTATTTTTAGCATTTTCTTTTGATTATTTCTTAGAATTTCCATCTCTCTGTTTATACTATCAATCTATTCTTGAATCTGATCTTGTATATTTTTCCATTAGATTCCTTTACATGTTAATCATAGTTACTTTAAATTTCCTGTCTGATAATTCCAAACTTTGTGTCATATCCAAGTCTGATTCTGATGATTGTTTTGTCTTTCAGACTGTGCTTTTCTCACATTTTGGCAAGCCTTGTAGTTTTCTGTTGAATGATGGACATGTTGTATTGGGTAATAGGAACTGAAGTAAATGAACCTCTAGTGTGAGTATTTATGTTACTCTAACTTGGAGTTTGATTTCACTTAATGTCTCCTATATCTATAGGACCTGCACCTTCAACTTCCTCTAGTTTCTGGGGGGGTTTTGTCTTTGTCTTTCCTCTTGATTGTGGGCTTCTCTAATTGTGCTTCTGCAGAGAAAGTCTGTGCCTTGCAACTCTTCCAGCTTCAGTTCACTATTATTATACTAGAGCCTGGTTGGTGTGGTAGTAAGGTGTGTGTGTGGGGGGGGAGGCATTCTATAATCTTCCAGTTATACCTTTATCACATAGTGGCCTGTGTCTTTGGTCTCTAATCTTTACATGTGTTTATTATTATAGAACTTCCTTCTACTTAAGCAAGACAGGAAGGCTAGAAGTGGCTAGTATAAGAGAAATACCCTTACCCCACAGCTCTAAGAGAAGGCTCTGGTTAAGTTCTTCCCCCTGGAGTGTAGGTATCTGTTATAGAGAAAGCTCTGGGCATCTTTCACAAGGATTTCTCTTTCCCTTTTCCTGCCAGAGCCACACTGGGGTCTTTCTCAGATTTTTACTATGAGAACTGAATGGGGTTTCTATAGGTAAGGCTGATAAAAATGTAAGGAATCCCTCATGACAGTATCCCCCAGGAGTTTCTCTCTCTCATCCTAGTCCATACCCAGCTTCCACAAATTCATCAAAATTATCATTTAAGTGGATTACGTCACAAAAATGGTGGTGTGAGGTGAGCCTCTTGAAATCTCCACTGGAATTTACAACAAATTGAAGAGCTATAATTCCACAAAGGACTTCCTGCACAGCAGACAGGCAAGACTAAGAGATGCATAATTGAAATCATCTACAGGTGGGCAAATTGGGTGAGTGGGGGAGGAATAAAGGGGAAATTGCAGAGACATGGGCTGCCTGTGGGACACAGGATGCACACCTGAACTTGGAGCTCTGAGTTTCCTGCATTCCAGAGCTATAGCAGTTGCAGGAGAGGGAAGAATTTAGACTGCTAGCACTGCCCTTAATGCCCACAGTCCGGCCTGAGGAATCAGCATATAACACTGCTGAACCCAGTACTCATGGAAGAGACCTCAGAGCAAAGACTGAGGGAAGAAGGGTGAGAACAATGGTTTAAGCCCTCACTGTCAAGCAGAGAACAGAAAACATAGGCACGGAGACTGACCGACCCCTCCCCGCCCTCTCAGAGTTCACCCCATTCCCACCCTCCCAGTACTAGAAGCAGAACAGTACCAGTGTCAGGTCAAAAGAACAGAATATTTACTGTTCTGAGAGTTGCAGCCCTGCAGCCAAAGACTCACAACCCAACTAATTCCACCAAAAGGGAAAGAAACTTAGGTGCAAGACTAACTGTGCTGGAAGTCAGCGACATTGCCCAGAGCTACATCTCACAACTCACCCCACCCCTGCCCCAACCTATGTGGGCATATCCCTGCAGGAGTAAACAGAGCCAATGAAACACACAGGCGCTGAATTCTGGTTGCAGGAAGAGCTTTGGGACTCAGAAGCTCTCTACATCCCCCCATGGAGGTGGTGTACTGAGACACAGGAGACCTGCTCACAGAGGAGAAGCCCACCTTCCTGGGAACCCCAGCCCCCCCCATCATGTGAGAAGCTGGAACAGTGCAAGAGAAAATATACTGTAGCATGAGAGAGAATAAAAGGCTGCAGTGGGAGAGAAAATAGAACATTCCACCAATGAAAGCAATAGAAAGACCTCTTCCTATCAACCTGTTGCAGAACCCACTCTTGTAGATGCCTAGGGATAATAATTTATTAATTGCCATAATAATAATTTATTAATTGCCATAAATAACCAAGGCAGATCAGAAAGAAAATGAAAGTCTCCAGAAAATGAACTTAAAGACATGGAAATATGTGACTTAAATGACAGAGAATTCAAGATTGCAGTTATTAAAAAACTTAACAAGATGCAAAAAAACACAGACAGGCAGGTTAATAATTAGGAAACACAATCAAAGAAAACAATAAACATTTTACCAAAGAGATTGAAATTAAAAAAAAAACAAATAGAATTTCTGGAGATTAAGAACTCAATAAAAGAAACAAAGAATGAAATATCCAACTTAGGTAATAGAGCTGACCAGATGGAGGGAAGAATCAATGAGATTGAAGATAGAAATCTGAAAATGACACAGATCGAAGAAAAGAGAGGCTTGAGTGTTAAAAGAAATGAAAGAATTCTACAAGAACTTTCTGACTCCATCAGAAAGAGCAATATAAGAAAAATGCACATACCAGAAAGAGAAGAAAGGGAGAGGGGGCAGAGAGTCTATTGAAACAAATATTCGAGGAGAACTTCCCAAACTTATGGAAAAAACTGGATCCTCGAATCCAAGAAGCAAATAGAACACCTAATTACCTCAATCCCAACAGGCCTTCTCCAAGGCACATAGTACTGAAGCTGTCAAAAATTAATGACAAAAAGAAAGAATCCTCAAGGCAGCCAGGGGAAAGAAGGCTGTAACCTACAAAGGAAAGCCCATTAGATTATCAGCAGATTTTTCAGCAGAAACTCGACAAGTCAGGAGGAAGTGGAATCAAATATTCAAACTATTGAAAGAGAGAAATTATGAGCCAAGAATAATATGTCCAGCAAAGATATTCTTTAGATATGAAGGAGGAATAAAGACCTCTCCAGACATACAGAAACTGAGTGAATTTTCTAATACAAAACTTGCACTACAAGAAATACTGAAGGAGGCTATACAACCTGAAACAAAAAAGCAAAAGAATATAAAACCATGAGTAGCATTATGAACAGACAGACAGAAGCAGGGAATGGAAACCCCTATACTAAATAGGACACTATACACTTAAACATAACATAGAGGGTAAAGAAGAAAAATACACTTCAAAAAAAAAAGAGGAAAAAGACAACTTGCTACTGCAGTGCAGAAATCAACTCACAGCATAATTAGGGGAAATTTGTGACAATAAAAACTTAAAAGGGGAGAGAGTAAATGTCTGAACTGACAAAGGGGAGTTGAGAAAGGAAGTATGCTGAAGAAAATGGAATACTCTAAATACAAAATTTTCTTTTACATAAACATAGTGGTACCAACTCAAAAAAATTCAAAACTGAAATACATAACATAAAAAAAAGAAACAGAGGGAAAATATCATAGAATAACATCACACTGAAATAACAGACAGCAACAAAGAGACAAAGAAACAAGGGAGATGCCATCCTACCAGAAAACAAAAAAAATGATAGGAAACACTCATATATCAATAATCACCCTAAATGTAAGTGGACTGATCTCACCAATAAAAAGGCACAGAGTAGCAGATTAGATTAAAAAAAAAAACTAAATCCAATCTTATGCTCTCTCCAAGAGACATATCTCACTCAGCTACAACAACAAATATAGATTCAAAGTGGGAGGGTTGAAATCAACACTCCAAGCAAATGGTATTCAGAGATGTTCAGGTGTACCCATACTGATATCAGATGAAACAGACTTTAGGATAAAAAAGATAACAACATACAAAGATGGACATTTCATAATAATAAAGGGGACTATACAACTAGAAGACATAACAGTCATCGATATTTATGTCCCCAATCGGGGAGCACCGAAATATACAAAGCAACTACTAACAGAACTAAAGGGAGAAATTGACTAAAACACAATTATAGTAGGGAACCTAAATGTGTCATTGACAGCTATGGAGAGATCATCCAAACAGAAAATAAAGAAAGAAATATCAGCCCGAAATGACACATTAGATGGAATGGATGTAATTGACATTTATAGAGCACTTCATCCTAGAATACCAGACTATACATTCTGTTCTAGTGTACATGGAACATTCTCAAGGATAGACCATATATTGGGACATAAAACTAGCCTCAGCAAATTTAAGAAGATTGAAATTATACCAAGCATATTCTCTGATCACAAGGCTTTGTAATTGGATATCAACTGCAAAAAGAAAGCAGAAAAAACACAAATATGTAGAGATTATACAACATACTATTAAAGAGTGACTGGGTCAAAGAAGAAATAAGTGGAGAGATCAAAAGATACATACAAACAAATGAGAATGAAAATACATCCTACCAAAATTTTTTGAATTCAGCAAAAGCAGTATTAAGAGGGAAAATTATATCATTACACACCTATCTCAAGAAAGAAGAAAAATCCCAGAAAATAACCTCATGTTACACCTTAAAGAACTAGAAAAAGAAGAAAAAATGAAACCCAAAATCAGCAGAAGAAAGAAAATAACAAAAATCACAACAGAACTAAATGAAATAGTGAACAAAAACACAATAGAAAAAATTAATGCAACAAAGAGCTGGTTCTTTGAAAAGATTAATAAAACTGACAAATTCTTGGCTAGTCTCTGTAAGATAAAAGGAGAAAAGGCACAAATAAACAAAATCAGAAATCAAAGAGGGGAAGTTACCACAGATGCCACAGAAGTACAAAGGATCATCTAAGAATACTATGAAGGGTTATACACCACCAAATTCAATAACCTAGAAGAAATGAACATGTTTTTAGAAACATATAGCCTTCCTAGACTGAATAATGAAGAACTGGGAAACCTAAATAGACCAATCAACAGTAAGGAAATTGAATCAGTCATCTGAAACCTTCCCAAAAGCTAAAGTCCGGAATCAGATGCCTTCACTAGTGAATTCTACCAAACATTCAAAGTGGATCTAGTACATGGCCTACTCAAACTCTTCCAAAAAATTGAAGAAGAGACAACACTCTCTAATTCATTTTATGAGGCCATCATTACCCTGATACCAAAACCTGGTAAGGATAACACAAAAAAAGAAAATTACAAACCAATATTTCTAATGAATACAGATGCAAAAATCCTAAACAAAATTCTAACAAATTGAATACAACAATGCATTAAAAAGATTATACTTCACGACCAACTGGGGTTCATCCCAGGGTCACAAGGATGGTTCCACATACACAAATTGATCAATGTGATATACCACATAAACAAAATAAAGGACAAAAATCATGTTATTGTATCAATAGATACAGAAAAAGCATTTGACAAGATATAAGATCTATTTATGATTCAAACACTTAATAAAATGGGTATAGAAATAAATACTTCAACATAATAAAGGCCTATATGACAAACCCTCAGCAGATATCATAATTAACAATGAAAAACTGAAGCCCCTCACCCTACATTCAGGAACAAACAGGGCTGTCCTCTATCACCTCTTTTTTTCAACATAGTATTGGAAGTCCTAGACAGAGCAATCAGGAAAGAGAAAAAAATATAAGGCATCTAAATAGGGAATGAAGAAGTTAAATTGTCGGCTTTTGCAGATGACATGATGCTATGTACAGAAAACCCTAAAGACTCCACCACAAAGCTATTAAAAACAATAAATGAATACAGTAAAGTTGCCAGCTACAAAATCAACATACAAAAGTCCATTGCATTCCTATATACTAACAATGAACTCTCAGAAAAAGAAACTAAAAAACAAAACAAAACAAAAAACCAATTCCTTTTGCAATTGCAACAAAAAGAATAAAATACCTAGGAATAAACTTAACCAAGGATGTGAAAGACCTATACACTGAAAACCATAAGACATTTTTAAAAGAAATGGAAGGCACCAAAAAGTGTAAAGACATTCTGTGTTCATGGATTGGAAGAATCAACACAGTTAAAATGGCCATATTACCCAAAGCAATATACAGATTTAATGGAATCCCCACCAAAATTCCAATGGCATTTTTAAAAGAAATATAACTAAAAAATCATCAAATTTGTATGAAACTGCAAAAGGCCCCAAATAGCCAAAGCAATCCTAAGAAAAAAAAAACAATGCTGGAGGTATCAGACTCCCTGACTTCAGCTTGTACAACAGTACAAAATAATCAAAACAGTATGGTATTGGCAGAAAAACAAACACAAAAACCAAGGGAATAGATTTGAAAGCCCAAAAATTAACCCACAATATATGGACAGAAAATTTTTGACAAAGAAGCCAAAAATGTATAATGGAGAAATGACAGCCTCTTCAATAAATGGTGATAGGAGAATTGGAAAGCCACATGCAAAAGCATGAAACTAGACTGCTACCTGTCACCGTGTAGCAAAATTAACTCAAAATGGATCAAAGTCCTAAACATAAGACCTGAAACAATAAACTGCATAGAAGAAAACATAGGTACTAAACTTATGGACCTTGGGTTCAAAGAGCATTTTATGAATTTGACTTCAAAGGCAAGAAGTAAAAGCTAAAATAAATGAGTGGGACTATATCAAAATAAAAAACTTCTGCATAGCAACCAACCAAATGGGAGAAGATTTTTGCAAACAGTGCCCCCGATAAGGGGCTAATGTCCAAAATATATAAACAACTCATACAACCAAACAACAACAAGAAAAAACAAACGATACAACTAAAAAATGGCCAGAGGACCTGAATAGACATTTCTCCAAAGAGGATATACAGTTAGTCAATAGACACGAAAAAGTGCTCAACATCACTAATCATCAGAGAAATACAAATGAAAATCACAATGAGATATCACCTCACACCAGTTAGAATGGCTATCATCCACAAGACAAATAATAACAAGTGTTGGAGAGGCTGTGGAGAAAAAGGAACCCTTATATGTTGTTGGTGGAATGCAGATTGGTGCAGCCACTATGGAAGGCAGTGTGGAGGTTCCTCAAAATTAAGTATAGAATTACCATATGACCCAATAATCCCTCTCTTGAGTATCTACCCAAAAAATCTGAAAACATTTATCTGTAAAGATATGTGTGCTCCAGTGTTCATTGCAGCTTTATTTACATCACCATATATTTGATCCCCTTTATCCTCATCTTGAGATTATAATGCTAAATAAAATAAATCAGACAGAAAAAGTCGAGAGCCATATGATTTCACTGATATGTGGTATATAAAACTGAAAACAACAAAGGAACAAGACAAACAAATGAAGAAACAAAAGTTCATAGACACAGGCAATAGTTTAGTGACGCGACCCAAGCGCCTACCGAACACACCTAAGAGGATTGGGTGGGAGATGAGAAAAGAACGAGAATAGAAACCAATAGTTGGGAACAGGAGGGACCCAGCCTGCTGGTGACAGACTGAGACCTCGTTTATTGAGCACAGCAAGCTTAACTAGAGGAAGCAATTTCCTCTTTGTAGGGAAGGGAATTTTGGTCCCTATTTGGGAAGGGAATTTTGGTCCCCAAAATCCCCTAAGCAATGATAAGTAATGCAAACAGAAACTGTCAGGAAGTCCATAAGCGTTAGCTGGCAACTGGTTACTTTCTTCAATCTTCGTACTGCATAGGAGGTCTTTTGAGCTGTCCCTCGTCTCCGGGTAGAAGAGCTGTTTCTCAGGCTGCTCTCAAGCTGCTTATCCTGACATGGAGGCTTGTAGCTTGCCAGCTTACAGCCTCAGTGTCCCTGGCTGATCCCAGCCAGCTCCCCACAGTTTATTGGTTACCAGATGATAATGGGGAAGAGGGTGGTAGATGAGGGTAAAAGGGACTAAATATATATTGATGGAAGGAGAACTGACTGGCTGGTGAACTCACAGTGTGATATATAGATGATGTATTACAGAATTGTACACCTGAAACCTATGTAATTTTACTAACCATTGTCACCCCAATAAACTTTAATTAAGAAAAAAGTTATCATTTAAGTGTCTGTTAACACTTAACCATTTTATGGCTTCTGGTTTCTGCTCCAGGTAAGCAGGTCTCAGCTGTGACTCTTAGCATTCACCTTTCTCTCCAGCTTGTGGGTGGCCAATTTTCCTCTGCAAATTCAGTTCTCCTATGGATCCAAGAAAAGTAATTGATTTCAGCTTGTCCTGGTGTTTCTTGTTGTGAGACTGAGAGAAACAATTTATGCACTCTTAATCTCAGTAATTTTAGGTTTTGCAGGGATTGTCCTTCCCATACAAAGTTGGGGTTGTGCTTTTTGGTAGAGGTTGTGCTGCAAGTTTTTAAAAACAAAATTGTAACTGCAGTATGAATTTATGAATCTATAATATCAACCAATACAGTGAACTTAATGACCAAACTGTACTTATAATTTTTTTCTGTTCACTACAACAGATTACTATTAAAACACTATTTTGGAAATTTAGTAAAGAAATCATAGTTTTTATAAAAATCCATGGGTATGTATCCAATTTAAACCCTAATGTGTTTAGACAGAACATTCTTTAAAGAGGAAATTTTGTTGATTATCAAAGTCTGATTACAGTTTCAGTTGAGAAAAACCACAGGAATCTTGTAAACCAAATGACATCCTGTGGGCTTCCCTGATTAATTTTAATGCTGAATTGTAAAAGAAGAAATAATATACTTGTACATATAGAAGGTTGCCTTCCTTCTTTAACTAGCTTTGTTTAAGTTTATTGTGCTTAATTGCCTTTGCACCAAATACTAGAAAAATGATAATGATAAAAAATAATTACATGGAACAGAAGATGATAAACAATAGGTTCTTCACTTCAAAAGACTTTTTTTTTCCTTTGGACCTGCTTATGAGATAGGCACTTTAAAATTATTCTGTAGATGCACCCTGGAAATCCCCTGTGTTAGCCAACCTTGAACATCTTGTTAACTTAACTCCCAATATTTCAAGGAAATAAAGAAATGATAACATTGCTATTTTATTTTTTATTCTCCTCACTGATTATTGGCCACTGACAAATGACAAACTTTCATGGGTAGGAAGAGTAATTGTTTTTAATCTCTCTATGTCTCAGGAGAAATAAAAATTTAAAAAAACAAACAAAAAAAAGCAGTCTGTGAGGAGTAGACACTGGAATCGCTACTCCATGAAGAGTGGGCTTTGATGTAGTCCACATCAGCTCACTGTGTACATCCTCTGCTGACATCATTTCTTAGCTTTCCATCTACCAACGTAAAGCTCTGAACTTCCCTGGTTAGACACCGAGGCATGCGCCATTGCCAAAGTGAAATGATTTCTGGAATCCAACCATTTTAGATCTAGAAAACACCTTAGAAATAAACTATTCCCTACTCATTTCTCAGAAGAGAAAGCTAAAGGTCTGTAGGTATTGAATGATCTGCCCAAACTCACACAATAGAGCAAATGCAGGCAAATCACCATTTCTCTTTTGCTGCTATTTTTCTTTCTTTTTTTATTATTATTAGTTTCAGGTGTACAAAACAATGCACTAGTTATCCTTTTCACCCCTCACAAAGTGACAACCCCCCTCCCCCATCCACTGCACTCCCACCCCTGATATCATACTTATCTATTACAATTCCACTGACTCCATTCCCACATCCATACTCCACATCCCGTGACTATGTGTATATATAATTATACTTGACATGCAATATTATTCAACATCAGCTTCAGATAGACAGTGCGATGGTCAGGCCTCTACACCTCTATGAAGTGGTCTCCCTAACAAGACATGAGTCCATCTGGCCCCCTAAAAAATATTTACAACATTAATGATTATATTCCCCAGACTGTCTTTTCTATCCCTGAGGGCATATTGTGGTTAACATTTTATATTGTCTCGTCCATCCCCTTCTCCTTCATCCCCACCCCCTCCCAACTAGCAACCCTCAGTTTTTCCTCTGTGTCTCTGAGACTATTTCTGTTAATGTTTCTCATTATTCAGTTCTTTAGATTCCAAGATTCCACATATAAGTGAAATCATATAGTATTTGTCTTTCTCTGACTGACTTATTTCACTTAGCATAATGTTCTCCAGGTCCATCCATATTGTTGCAAATGGTATGATTTCCTTCTTCTTTATAGCTGAGTAATACTCCATTGTGTAAATGTACCATAGTTTCTTAATCCACCGATGGGCATTTCGGTTGTTTCCAAGTCTTGGCTATTGTAAATAGCGCTGCAATGAACATAGGGGTGCATATATCTTTCGAATTAGTGTCTTGGGTTTTTCTGGATAAATACTTAAGAGTGGAATTGCTGGGTCATAAGGTAGTTTCATTTCCAGTTTTTTGAGATACCTCCATACTGATTTCCATAGTGGCTGCACCAATCTGCAGTCCCACCAGCAGTGCACCAGGGTTTCCTTTTCCCCACAGCCTGGCCAGCATTTGTTGTTTGTTGATTTATTGATGATAGCCATTCTGACCGGGGTGAGGTGGTATCTCATTGTGGTTTTTATTTGCATTTCTCTAATGATTAGTGAGATTGAGCATTTTTCATATGCTTGTTGGCCATCTGTATGTCCTCTTTAGAGAAATGTCTCTCCATATCCTCTGCCCATTTTTTCATTGAGTTGTTTGGTTTTTTTGGTGTTGACTTGCCTGGGTGTTTTATAAATTTTGAATATTAACCCTGTATCATATAAATCATTGACAAATATCTTCTCCCATTCAGTAGGCTTCCTTTTTGTTTTATTGATGGTTTCCTTTGTTGTGAAAAAACTTTTAAGTTTGATGTAGTCCCATATGTTAATTTTTCCTTTTATTTCCCTTGCCCACAGGGATGTATCAGTAAAAATATTACTGAGGGTAATGTCTGCAAATTTACTCCCTATATTTTCTTCTAGAAGTTTTATGGTTTCAAGTCTTACATTTAAGCCTTTAATCCATTTTCAATTTGCTCTTGTATATAGTGTAAAGAGGTGGTCCAGTTTCATTTTTTTGCATGTGTCAGTTCAACCCAGCACCATTTATTAAATAGACTATCTTTACCCCACTGTAAATTCTTGCTTCTGTTGTCATAGACTAACTATCCGTATATGCATGGATTTATTTCTGGGCTCTGTATTCTGTTCCATTGATCTGTGTGCCTGTTTTTATGCCAGTACCATAGTGTTTTGATTACTATAGCCTTGTAGTATATTTTAATGTCTGGTAGCATGATACATTCGACTTTGTTCTTATTTCTCAGGATTGCCATGGCTATTTGAGGTCATTTTTTGGTTCCATATAAATTTTAGGATTATATTCTCTATTTCTGTGAAAAATGCCCTAGGTAGTTTGATAGGAATTGCTTTGAATCTGTACATTGCTTTAGGCAGTATGGACATTTTAACTATATTAATTATTTCTATCCATGAGCATGGTAGGTGTTTCCATTTACTTGTATCTTCTTTTATTTCTTTCTTCAGTGTCTTATAATTTTCTTAGTATAGGTCTTTTACATCTTTGGTTAAAATTATTCCTAAGTATATTATCGTTCTTGAAGCAATTGTAAAAGGAGTTGTTTTCTTAATTTCTCCTTCTGATAGTTTATCATTGGTATATACAAATGCAACTGATTTCTGAATATTAATTTTGTATCCTGCTACCTTACTGAATTAATCTATCAGTTCTGATAGTTTTCTGATGGAGTCTTTGGGGGTTCTCTCTATATAGTATCATATCATCTGCATATAATGACAATTTTACTTCCTCCTTACCTATTTGGATGCCTTTTATTTCTTTTTCTTGTCTGACTTCTGTGGCTGGAACTTCCAGAACTATGTTGAATAAAAGTGGAGAAAGTGGACAGCCATGTCTTATTCCTGATCTTAAGGGGAATGGTTTTAGCTTTTCCCCATTGAGTATGATGTTAGCTGTGGGTTTATCATATATATTATTTTATTATGTTGAGATATGATCTCACTATTCCCACTTTGCTAAGAGTTTTTATCATAAATGGCTGCTGGATTTTGTCAAATGCTTTTTCTGCATCTATTGATAGGACCATATGATTTTTATTTTTCATTTTGTTGATGTGATGTATCGCATTAATTGATTTGTAGATATTGAACCAATCTTGCATACTAGGGATGAAACCGACTTGATCATGGTGTATGATCATGGTATTGGTCTTCTTAACATATTGCTGAATTCTGTTTGCTAATATTTTTTTAAGGATTTTTGCATCTGTGTTCATCAGGGATATTGACCTGTAGTTTTCCTTTTTTGTACTGTCTTTGTCTGGTTTTGAAACCAGGGTGATAGTGGCTTCATAGACAGAGTTTGGGAGCCTTCTCTCCTTCTAGATTTTTAAAAATAGTTTGAGAAGAATAGGTGATAATTCTTTTTTGAATGTTTGGTAAAATTCACTTGTGAAGCCATCTGGTCCAGGGCTTTTGTTTTTTGGGAGCTTGTTGATTACTGATTCAATTTCCTTGGTAGTAATCAGTCTATTCAAGTTTTCTGTTTCTTTTTGAGTTAGCTTTGGAAGGTTGTACACTTCTAGAAAATTATCCATTTCTTCCAGATTGTCAAATTTGTTGGCATAAAATTGACCATAGTAATTTCTTAAAAATTTTTTGTATTTCTGTGGAGTCTGTTGTCACTTTACCTCTTTCATTCCTGATTTTACTAATTTGAGTTCTCTCTCTTGTTTTTTTTTTTTGTTTTTTTATGAATCTGGCTAGAGGTTTGTCGATTTTGTTTGTCTTCTCAAAAATCCAGCTTTTGGTTTCGTTGATCTTTTGTATTGTTTGTCTGGTCTCTGTTTCATTTATTTCTGCTCTAG
>NW_017732013.1:131694-164741 GCF_001890085.2 Hipposideros armiger
ATTTTTGACCCATTAGCTATTTAATAGCATGGTATTTAGCCTCCATGTATTTGTGTGCTTTCCAGATTTCTTCTTGTAATTGATTTCTAGTTTCATAGCATTGTGGTCGGAGAAGATACTTGATATGATTTCAATCTTCTTAAATTTATTGAGACTTGTTTTGTGGCCTAACATGTGGTCTATCTTGGAAAGTGTTCCATGTGCACTTGAGAAGAGTGTATATTCTGTAGCTTTGGCATGAAATGCTCTGAAAATATCAGTTAAATCCATCTGGTCTAATGTGTAATTTAAGGTCGCTGTTTCCACATTGATTTTCTGTCTGGAAGATCTGTCTGTCAATATCTGTTTTATATATTTAGGGGCTCCTATGTTAGGTGCATAGATGTTTACTAGGGTTATGTCCTCTTGTTGGATTGATCCCTTTATTATTATGAAGATCCCTTCTTTGACCTTTATTATATTCTTCAATTTAAAGTCCATTTTATCTGATATGTGTATTGCTATTCTAGCTTTCTTCTCAGTTCCATTTGCATGAAATATTTTACTCCATCCCTTTACTTTCATCCTATATGTGTCTTTTGATCTGAGGTGAGTCTGTTGTATACAGCATATGCAAGGATCTTACTTTCTTATCCATTCAGCCACCCTATGTCTTTTGATTGGAGCATTCACTCCATTTACTTTTAATGTGATTATTGATAAGTGCATAGTTATTGCCATTTTGTTATTTGTGTTCCTGGTCTTCATTAGTTAGATTGTTGTTCTCTTTCCTCTGCTTAAAGAAGCCTTTTTAACATTTCCTGCAAAGCTGGCTTAGTGAATTCCTTTAGCTTATTCTTTTCTGGGAAGCTCTTTATCTCTCCATCAATTTTAAATGTTAACCTTGCTGGATAAAGCAACCTAGGTTGGAGGACTTTGTTTTTCATCACTTTGAAGACCTCCTGCCACTCCCTTCTGTCCTGCAGAGTTTCTGTAGAAAAGTTGGCTGATAATCTTATGGGGGTGCCCTTGTAAGTAACTTGCTGCCTATCCCTTGCTTCTTTTAGGATTCTGTTTTTGTCTTTAACCCTTGCCATTTTCACTATAATGTGTCTTGGTGTGGGCCTGTTTGGAATCATCTTGGTTGGAACTCTCTGTACTTCCTGGGCTTGGATGTCAATTTTCTTTGCCAGGTTAGGGAAGTTTCCAGACATTATTACTTCAAATATGTTCTCTATCCCTTGCTCCCTCCCTTCTCCTTCTGGTATTCCTATGATGCACATATTGTTGTGCTTGATGTTGTCACCCAGCTCTCTTAAACTATTTTCAATGTTTTTTATTCTTTTTTCTTTTTGTTGTTCCACTTGGATGATCTCTGCTATCTCGTCTTCTGAGTCACTAATTTGATTTAATTCCATCGAGTTTGTTATTTAATTCAATAATTGTACTCTTTAGTTCTAGCTGGTTGTTTTTCATGATTTTTCTATCCTTCTTTATATTCTCTTAATTTCCTTGAACATTCAAATAATCAGTGTTCTGAACTCTGTCTCTGATAGGTTGTTTACCTCTATTTCCTCTAGTTCCACTGATTCAGGAGGTTTCTTCTGTTCTTTTATTTGGGATATGTTTTTTTGTTTCCCCATTCTGCTTACTCTTTATGCTTGCTTTGATGTAATAGGTAGACCCCGTAGGTCTCTCAGTCTTTTCTGGGTGGACTTAAGTGGTACGTTTATATTTGAATTACTCAGTCTCCCTTTTCTCCTGTGTGTGCAATGAGGCTTGGCCTCTATGGCCTCTTGTGTCTGCAATGATTCCCCTTTGGGTGTGACTCTTGTAGGTCAAGCTCCATAATGCTCTGGTTTTATCTAAAGTTGGCCTCTGGGTGTGATGATTCTTGTGCCTGTTTGGCTGGGCCCTGCTGCAGAGTGATTTTAGAGCAAGACAGATTAACAAGCACAACCACAACAGCCACCAAAGGAAACCATATACTCTAACATGTAAAAGACAACCAACAACCTACACTCAACATATACAGAAATATCAAGCATACAAAAGGAGACAACAAACAGAAACAAAACAACAAAACAACAAGGAACAAATAGCAAAACAAAATAAAATATAATATAATAAAATTAAAAATAAAATAAACATGAGAAACAAAATAGCAACACCCCAAAAAAATTGCAAAAAAATGAAAAGAAGGAGGAAAAGTTGAGCAGTGAAAAGAAAGAAGAAAAGAAGGGAGAGAGAGAGAAAGTGAGAGAGAGAGAAGAAAAGAAAGAAGGGAAAAAAAGAGAGAAAAAGGATATACATATATATATATATATATATTCTACACCCCCCATATATATGGACATATATATCCACATATATGCACCTTTATATATGCCTATATTAAAAACTAAAAATGATGATAATGAAATAGAAGAAAACTAAAACAACCAACACAAGCAACCAACAAAAAAAACTCAGAACACCCAAAAGAACCCAATTAGCAACAACAATAAAACACACCAAAAATAAAAATAAAAATAAAAAAATCAAGAAACAACCAGTGCCAGTCTTTGCTGAAGTCCGCCAAGCTCACTCCTGGTTTTCCTCTGCTATACACAAACTTCTCTGCATCTTGTGGGGTCAGAGCCAGCCACCTGGTGCCTGGAGTGACCCAGGTAATGCAGGTTTATTTTAGATGAGTGGGGTAATGAGGTGTGATTGACAGATTTTACAAAGTCAATGCTGTTTCTGCTCTCACCTGCCTAGAGGCACGCTGAGTGCTGAGCAGCCAGAAGGCTAGGTGTGCATCTTCGGGCAGTCTTTCCACTGTAGGCTGTGGCAGGGTGGAGATTTCAGAGCTGCTAAAAGTCACCTGTCGGGGGTCTTCGTGTGACTCAGCAGCTGAAGTTGCCCTTCCTCCCAAGCTGGCAGGAGGGGTGGAGGTGGGGTGTGTAGGCACACACTCCTGCAGCCTCTTCTCATGCAGAGTTTCTCAACCCTCTGTGAGTAGGCACGCCTCTGTAATCTGACCCTACTCCTCCATTCAGGGGTCAGTTTAAGGCTCTGGCATGGTGGGGGCCAAGGTTTCTGAGGGAGGGTGGGGTGGGTTCTTATCTATGTGGTTTTCTGCTTTCTGTCCAAGAGAAAAGATAAAGGCCCCTGCCGGTTTGAGCTCAGATACTCCAGCCGAGCTCCAGGAGGGACCACTGGGGTGCAGGGACAGAGCCCACCTTGGCACTGCAGCACTCTCTGCTCTGCCTCCTGGGGTCCCGAGTCTCCGCAGCTTCGGGTGCGGGCTGCGACTCCACGCATCTTGCTTCCTTCTTCTCCTGCTGGCCTGGTTTGAGGTTTCTGCCTCAATGTTCGCACGCTGTGGGGACTCCT
This sequence comes from Hipposideros armiger, assembly GCF_001890085.2. Taxonomy (NCBI): domain Eukaryota; kingdom Metazoa; phylum Chordata; class Mammalia; order Chiroptera; family Hipposideridae; genus Hipposideros; species Hipposideros armiger. Next base: position 135,052 of record NW_017732013.1, read on the forward strand.
GTTGCACTCCCAGTGGGACTGGCTGGGCACAGGGGCTGAGTCTGTCCTGGTGCTGCAAACCCTCTCTGCTCTGTCTCCTGGGTTCCCACAGCTCTGCAGCCATGGGTGCAGACCGCGCCTACACACCCACATCGCCTCTCTCTTCCGCTACTCGACCAGCCCAAGGCTTCTGTCTCAGACTGCAAACTGTCGCGCTCTTGCTGCTCTCCAGGTGGGCTGCGAGGTGCAGGGAGTGAGCTGCAGGAACATTCTCCAATCTGCTCTCTGAGGCCCCAGCCTCAGAAACCATGGGTGAGGGCTGCGCCTCCACGCGTCTTGCCTCCCTCTTCCCCAACTCGCCTGGTCTGCCCACCATTAAGTACTCAGTGTGGGAGTCTCTTCGCTGCTCTGTGTGCTGGGTAGAGATTTGTTTGCTGAGTTATAGCAGTTCAAATTGCATCGATTTCCAGGGAAGAACTCAGGGAGGCCTCTTCACAGCTGCCATTTCCCCCCTGAATTGGCTATTTTTCTTTTATAACAGCAAACAAATAAACAGATCACAATATTGAGTGGCTATTGCATGGACTTGCCTGATTCTCTAGTTTTATTTTATTGGCAAAGGAATTGCCATTGAGGAAAGCTTGGGTCACTTTTCATTTCAGTGTGTTCTCTTCTGTTAAACTGTCCTTGGAGTCATGTGTTGTTTTTCCTTTGAGACTTTAATTGCCATTGCATGAACAAAAAAATAACCCAGATTCTTAACATTTGTGTTTGCCGCAAGAACACTTGATTATAACCTCTTTGTAAGTCTTACGTGCAAAGGCCACAGCCCTGTGTTCTGCAAGGACTTTTCCTCCCTGGAGCTTTTCTTCTTTGTGTGGGGAGCCATCTTCTCCCTTGGTAATGGACCAGGTATAATCCTTCTGCTTATGTGACAAGCCCCCTTTCCTTGCAGAACTTTTGGGCTCTGTGGTGAGCCTGTGACCATGCTAACTGCCCTTCAGTTGGGGTCAGGGTCAGACAACCTCTCTATCACGATGCTCTCTGGCTCCTGTCTGGGCCAGTGTCCCAGCTTATTTATTGCATTTGGAATCTTTCTCCTTAGGGGTTGGGCTCTGTCCAGCTTTTATCCTGGAAATGTTTGCTCTCTACACCCAATCCTCCCTTCAACTCAGTAAATATATGTTTCCTGCATCAATACTTTTCCCATTCTAAGTGTTTACCTGATTGCAGTACTTGTCCTTCTTGCTCACTTTCACTCCCTTTTAATTCTCTCACTGTTGAATTTCTTTTAAAAGCAACTTTGTAATAAAAAATACCACTTATTTCTCCGTGGGCCCCTTCAGCTGGCACTGACTAAATCCTTCTTGCTTCCTGTGAACAATGCCTCCACATATTATTCCACCATTCCTTTTTAGCAGAAAATAGCAAATTCTTTGACATGTATGTGCAAGATTTTCTAATGAATTTTGCCTACTGGCGAAGATAGAGTCTGCCTGAAAAACAACAGAATAAAGAGGCGAGGATGTCACTTAGCAACAAATATCCCTAAATTCATCAGCTTCAAAGAAACTTTACCACTCTGATAAAGGTTAAGCAATGCATCTGGAATCAATGACTTAGGAAATTTCCTGCCTCTGACATCAATAAGAAATGAATCAGACTTCACAGTTATTGTTCCCTCTGCCTGGAAGGCCCTTTCTTATACTATAGTTTCACTAATTGCTTCTTATACTTCAAGTCATGAATTAATATCACCTCTTTAGAGAAGCATCTCCTGACCCTTCAGTCTGAATTTTACTTGTTCTTCAGGTCGACAGTCCAGACCTCTTCTTGGAACTCTAGACTGATATCCAACCACCTTCTTGGTATCTCCAAAGGATGTACATAGGCATCTTAAACTTTAAAAATATTAACTGAACTCTTTATTTGTTCCCCTAAAACCTCTTTATCCCCTGGTGTTCCTCATTTCAGTAAATGTCACCATAATTGATTTAGTTACTCAAATCAGAAACCTTAAAATCATCTATTTTAGGCTGGTTTTCTTAGAAGCATAGTCTGAGATAAAGTTTATTTTGAAAGTAATGGATTTTGAAAGAGCCCTCAGGAAAAACCTGTAAGGGTGTAAGAGAAGCTGCACAGGGCAGGAAAAGGAGCTTGGCAAATATGTGGGTTCTGCTGGAGTCCAGCCACAGCCTGATGCCACAGAAAGCAGTAGACAATGAATGGCACCAAAATTGGCTCAGTGTGAGGCCTCCATCTGGGTTTGTTACCCCAGTATCAGTAACAAACATCCCCCTCCCACCCAACATTTATAAATCAATGGGATCCATTGACTGAGGTAAAGCCCCCAGAAACTGAGGAAGCTAAAAGGCATTAATAAGCAACACTCACAAGTTGGGGATGGGCAAACTTAGATTAATAAGATTGAGTGGACCAGCATACCCAAAGAAAGAATATTTCAGTCAAGAGGGCAGCTGTTTACCTAAGGAAGCTACACAAGGAGGAATGACAAAACATTGAGAGAGGCTCCAGAAGATTCAGACAGTGGATATCAGAATTCATATCCCATTGATAAGACCAATTCCATTTTAACCTGCTGCCATTCAACTCATCCACCCAAACTCCTCACTTATTTTCTCTGATTCCATGCTCAGGATGTATATATAAAAGACATAAAGAATTTGAGTGATCCTATAGAAATGACATTTTCTTCGCATTGTAAATAATAAGTGGGCATTCCAGTCTTATTTATCAATGTTGATATAAAAAACTAATAAGTGATCGATTTCCCAACCTGCAAGTCTGGGAGCTGGACCCTGGGCCATGACAAATTCCCCAGGATGTATGGCAGATTGTGTTTTCCATAAATGGCCACAGGAAGGGGCTCTGGTTCCGCATCATCTTATACTTTGCTGTCCTCTCATCAAGAAGTCAGAGTTCATTTCCCTTCCCCTTGAATCTGTGCAGAGATGGGCTGTAGCCTAGCCATAGTCAAATTGCAGATTCATAAGAAAAACAAATGATTTTTTTAAGCCACTACATTCTGGAGTGGTTTGTTACCTGACAATAGATAACTGGACAAAATGTGACCTGCTTAAAATAGGCAGGTCAGTCTAATATTCCCATTCAACTATATAAATTATTTTATTTATTATTTGTTTATGTTCATAGTTCCTGTGGTCTTTGGTTTCCACTTCTATCACATGAAAATATGCATACCTGCTATGATTCAGTCTTATAGATTTGGGGTCTTAGATGACTCTACTCATTCACGTGGTTCCCCTGCTCATTTCTTAAAGGCTGGCATTTCCAACAGCATTGTCTGCGTCCTATTCTCATGTTCCATTTAAATTATTTTGTGTACAATCATGGGTACAACTTTTTTATCTACCGTACTCCTTTGATGATTTCATTTCATTGCATAGCTTTACCATTTTTATACTATAAACTGTACATTTTATTTCCAGCCTGGACCTCATCCTGCACTCTAAATCATACTGCTCACTTGATCTACATAGTGAATAATAGACACTTCAAACTTAATGTTCAAAGACTGGCCCCCTGATCTCTTGCTGCCTCAAAAATGTTCCTCTCAGTCTTTCTCATCTCAGTAAATGGCAATTCCATATATTCAGTGTGCTCAGATTCAAAATTAGAGAGGGAAGAAGGTAAGAAATATTTATTACAAGGAATTAACTTATGTGGTTATAAAAACAGTCAAATCCCAAGATTTTCGAGGTGGGGGGCAGCAAACTAGAGACACAGGAAAGGCAATGATGTAGTTTCAGTCCAAAGACCAGTGGGCATGAGACCCAAAAATAGCTAAGGTTTCAGTTTTAATATGGGCAGAAAATTTTCTCTGTACTCATGAGCAGGTCAGCCAATTTGTTCTATTCATGTCCTCAACCAGTTAGATGAGGCCCACTCATAATAGGGAGGGCAATCTGCTTCAATCAATATACTGATTTAAATGTTAATCTCATCAAAAGCACTCTCAAAGAAACATCCAGAATAATGCTTGACCAAATATCTGGGCACCCCATGGCCCAATCAAGGTGACACATAAAATTAACTATTACAGATGGCAAGAGGTTTTCTCCTTGGATCTCCTGTCACCAGTTCTGGGAGCCCCTTCCTTAGTTTCTAGTGGCCTACACTGTGCCTGTCTTTAAAGGATGCCCTGGAGCTACTGGAGGTGCACTTCCCATGTGGAGCAGGGAACGAGCAGGCATAGAGAGCTGCAAGTGACTTGGAATTTGCAGTCCCCAGAGTAGCCCTGAGCAAATGACTGACTGATGGTATAGGAGTATAAAGCCCCTGCCTCAACTTCAGGCTTACTTCACTCTCATCCTGGGTTCCCCTGGGATTGGTACATTAATAAAAACATGCACATGAATTTTTATCTCAGGGTCTGCTTCTTAGGGAACATGGCCTATGACAGCAGCCTTTCTCATTATACCTTGTTAATTTTGATAAATATTGTCACTTCCTTTCTGAAGCCAGTCCCTACTCAGTTTTAGATGATGATTTAAAGTTTCTTAACACTTAAATACCACCAAATGTTCAAATAAAAGTATTCTTTCTGACAGCATCACTAAGAAGCAAGCCTCAGAGTTAGGGAGGTGTGAGCTTTAGGTCAGCATGTACCTCTAGTCCTTGTCTTCCATGGGCACAAAAAAAGAATTAACTTGCTATAGTTTCCCCTGGGAGAGAAAACTCTATGCCCCACATCTCTCAGAATGAGAATTTGGAGCAGCCTGCCATGTGCTACACTATATGCTTTCATATGATATGAGAGCACCAGGGAATAAGCTAACTCTGAAGCTAATAATAAAATCCAGTTAGCATTTAATTTATACACATGCTGATTTATTTTATAATGCAGGTTTCTGGAGAAGTATGTCTTTCCCTTCCCAAGCCCCTAAAGACTGAAAACGTAATTACTTACATGTCTCAGATCTGCTCATAATATGGAAGCCTCACATTTCTTGAAATGACTGAATCCCGGGTGTCACTGAGCATCCTCTGAAGAGAATTTGGGACAAGAACCCCACGTCACTGAATGGAATATTTCTTTTTTTGACCCATGTATAGGAACCTACTTTAATTGCATTTCTGCTTTACTCTGTGCAAGAAGCTACCCTGGAGACTGGAAAACATAGTAATTTAAAGAACTTGATGACAAGCATTATCAAAGAAAGACCTGTAGAAAATAGTTACATGGTGTTCTTTGAAGCCAGGGCATTTCAAAGGGTATTTGCTAGTTTATGAATCTAGGTCATCAATCTATGGGACTGTGTGTATATGTGTGAGTGTGTGTGTGTGTGTGTGTGTGTGTGTGTGAGAGAGAGAGAGAGAGAGAGAGAGAGAGAGAGAGAGAGAGAGAGAGAGAGACTTCCCTTCTTTGAAACTTAACGTCTGGAGTGGCCTGTGATGAATGTTCGCACACTATGAGAAAGGAGGATGAGAGAGGACCCATGCATAATCACTTCTCATCTTAACCATTCTCTGATAGAGACAGTAAAATGATAGAACAACAAATAACATAATCTGGTGGGTCTCATAAACTTTCTGGATCTCTGTTTCTGCATGTATAAAATTAGTGGGCTGAATGAGTATACTGGCTGATGTCTCCCGTTCTTATACTCCAAGTCAGCCAGTTCTCAGGGGAGAGAGCTTGAAGCCATCTTCTGGGTGAATGTTGGCAGAATTCTTGGGAGATAATCAGACTGGAGGAGAATTCTCCAGGCCCTCTCCAAACCCAGGGCTAAGCAGAAGACTGCTGTATTCATTTATTTATTTGTGCTATTCTCAGGCATTGAAACAGTCCTTGATTCTGTAATTCCCTTTAGTTGAAGAAATAAAACAAGTCTTATTGGGGGAGGGGAGTCTTATGTTGCCAAGGTAGGCTTACCGGTGGTATAAAATTGGGTTTTTATTTAAAGTGAATTTCCAGTTGGCCAAATTGATGCTATCTTTGACACCTACTCAGTGCTTTTAATACAACCTGCTTCTCTTTGCTTTGTTTTCCCCAGTGCCTGAGAGGAGATCCCTGGCTTGTTGATGAAACTATTCAGCAGAAGCCCACAAGTGTTTCACTGGTAATATTCTCTTGATTGATACATCAGGGCTTCCTTGGTACAAGTGGGAGCCTGTGACTGGGTCTCCCCCAGACAGGTGTTGCCAGCTCTGGCCTTGAGCCTTCAGGAGCTTGTGAGCAAAAAACTTAAAGGGAGGGCAGGCAGGTTCCCAGTGCAGTCTTGTTCCAGAGTTCACCTTTGCTTAAGTCACTTTCCTGTGTTGTGCTCTGGCACACTGTTACCCCTTGTCAATTCTGTGAAGTGAGTGGGAGGCTACATGATGAACACTGTATGTCCTTGGCTTTAAAAAGAAATAAAATAGAGGTTCTGTACAGTTCTGCAATTATTTCAAAGCCAACTCTTGACTACTGTGTGAAGGGGAGGCAGGGATCACATTTAAGTGAGCACTCAGGTCTGGAATTTTCCTCGGTGGAAGTGCTGACAAGAGAAGACCCCCGGATTCAGAAGCTTTGGTTCTAATCTTACAACTTTCTTATCTATGAAATTGCAGGGGGTAGTTATCTCTATTGCCTCTTACAGGTTTGAGGTTTCTATACTTGTATCCCTAATTGTTAACATTAATTGTTCTTGATCAGTGGGGTTAACAGGTAGAGAGGCTAAGGGAGAAACATCAGTGTTCTCAGGTCCTTCTATCAACAGGCTTGAGTGGGAGCTATCCAAGGTGCTGAAGATCTAGAGAAACCACAGTAATCTTTCATGTGAACTAAGAAACTTCTGAAAATGATTGAGAGTGTTCTTAGTGTTTCCCCCAGGAAAACAGGCCTAAATTGTGACAAATAGTCACCTTGAGAGAGTAGCATCCCTTGGGTAAGACTACCCTGGTGAGTGCTTCACTCTTCTTCCTGCCCCCATGACTGCATGCTTTCTACAACTCTGCCTCTATAGGATTAGTCCAGTGGCCCTTGTTGATCTACTCTTTATCAAGCAGCTGATATCAAACTATCTGTTGAATGGATTCTTGCAATAATAGTTCCTTTATCCATGACTTAATTAGTCCCCTTCCACACTGACTCTAAGCTTGGCCATGTGACTTGCTTTGGCCAATGGAACATTAGCAAGCATACTGCAGAGAGAAGATTGAAAAACGCATGCGTGTACATTGAGACACAATCTGTTATCACTTTTAGAACTTCGCAGTTGTGATGCAAATAACCCCAAGATAGTTTGCTGAATGATAATAGACCACATAGGTCAGAAAAGATCTAGTCCAGATGAGGCTGTCCTAGACCAGTCAGACTCTGGATAACTCAACTGTTGATTGCAGATGCATAAGTTAGCATATTTAAAACCAGAATATACTTTTGGCTGAGCTTATCCTGAATTTCCAACTCACAGAGTCATGAGATAAATAAATTATTGGTATTTTTTAGGCCAACAAGTTTTGAGTGTTTGTTACACAGCAAAAGCTAACTGATATACTTTGTGTTGTTGTAGGAACTAGAGAGATGATCTATAAATATAGCACTCAGTGATGTACCTGGCATATAGTAAATATTCAATAGATGGTAGCTATTATGATCCTCTTGCATGGGAAAGTATGAAAGAAGTAAGAGTGATGTGTGTGCCCTCAAGGATTTCCCCATACTCTGATTATGTGAATAAACCTGATCATATGAAATAGTAAGAGAATAATTTAAAGTGCTGTACCTTTGAGTGAAAAACTACTTGTTACTAATATTTAAATATTCTCACTGAAACCCCTTCACAATTTGTACCTAAAGAACAGAAATGATGATGATTACATAGAGAACTTTGTTCCGACCCCTAATATAAAGTGGGTGGGTTTGATTTCTTTTTACCGAGGTAATATCTTTTTAAAAAGCCATGAAAATATAATTTCTCTGTGTGAAGACTTGTTTTGCATTATGCACCAATACAGTTTATGGACAATACATTTATATAAGAAACAACAGACACATTTAAATCACCTTTATATTATGAAATGCAACTATTCAAAATGCAAACATACCTCTATAAAATGATGTAATCAGCATTATCTTAAAAGTGTCTCATCTCAATATATAAGATAGGAAATTATTATAAAGGTTTAAAAATATAAATATGTCCTATTCTCCATTTCACAAATGATGAAACTGAGGCCCAGAAAAATTAAACTATCAGCTCAATGTCTCAGGCATATTAATGGCAGAACAGGGAATAAAAATTTGGTTTCCTGACTCCTACTCTAATGATCTTCTTACCACTCTGGGTATTTTTAATGCCTATCTGCCAGTGAGGCAGAATGCATTTTTAAAATATAACATTATTTTAAATTTGAAGGTAACAATTAATAATTGACAACAGTTAAAAAATACAGTGAAGCACAAATGAGGATAAAATATTACATAGTTCTCTCACACAAAAATGATCATTGTTAATTTTTCATATATATCCTTCTAATCACATTTTTAGAGATACATAATGTATTTTTAAAATAAGAAGAGAGACCACAGTGTATTATTCTTTAACCTTCTTTTTTTCTTTAATACTTTATTGTAAATATAGGTTCTGTGTCATTAAATATCCATCCACAACACCATCTTATTGACATCTTTATGACTTTTGTACACACAGACTCAATAAGCTTGACTCTCAAATTTGGTCTGTCCTGAATTTCTTCTGCCTCAAAGGTCAACCTCAATTTGCTCCAGTCATAATTCTAGTGAGTCTCTAGAATAAAACACAAAACAAAACAAAAACCAAACAACAACAACAAAAAAAACCTGAATCACGGCCTGTTTAAAATAAGCCAAAGTCCACAGCCTTTAGATATCAGGAAGAAATGTGTAATAAAATTGTAAATGCCCTTTATAATTTGTTAAATTGGAAAAGATCAACAAGTATGAAAACACACTGAATTGGAGAGCATGCAGAATTTGGGAAAATCAGCACTCTCATGAGTTACTGGTAGGGGACATCCATTGGTACACCTCTACGAAGAAAAATGTGGCAAAATCTATTAAAATCTCAAGTACACACATCTTTCAATTTAGCAATATATTTCTAACTCTAGGAAATATCATTTATATTTTCCTTCCAAAATGCAAAATGGTATGTGCTTGAAGTTAATGATTGCAGCGCAGTTTGTAATCAAGAAAGACTGGAAACATCTTAAACATCCATAAATTGGGCATTGCTGGCTTATCCATAGAATACCAAACCACATAGCCATAGAGAACAACAAGCAGCCCTTCTGTGTACTTATGTGGCACAAACTCCAAGAATTCTTAAGTGAGTAAAGCAAACAACAAGATAATACAAAGTGTTTTGCTACTTGTGTAAGATGAGAAATATATTGACTATCTCAAGGACACTTTGTCATTCAGAATCTTGAGTACCATGGAAACGGATTTCCTTGAACAGATAACAACTTGGGTCCAGGTTTTGGCAAATCTCCACTGATTAGTAGCATATGAGTTGTGTTTCTCATGTCACTTTTATTGCTTATACACCAGTCTGCTTTTTCCCCTTACAGATGATTGCTTTCCTCATAAGGAGATTGGGCAAATACGACAGTGTTTAAGGCTAGAAAAAGGTAACTTCTGTATTAGGGTAAGTCTTTGATTCTCCAAACCAACACTTATGTTTGGCCTTTTATAAGCAAACCCTGTGACATGAGTCCTAAATTAACCCACAGGATGCCAGTCAAATAATGATGTTGATGGCGTACTATTCTGCCATCAGAAAAGATGAAATAGTGTCCTTTGCAACAACATGGCTGGATCTTGAGATTATAATGCTAAGCAAAATAAATCAGACAGAAAAAGTTGAGAGCCATATGATTTCACTGATATATGGTATATAAAATTGAAAACAACAAAGGAACAAGACAAACAAATGAAGAAACAAAAACTCAAAGACACAGACAGACAATAGTTTAGTGGTTACCAGAGAGTAAAGGGGGAGGGGAGTGGTAGATGAGGGTAAGGGGAATCATATGTTGATGGAAGGAGAACAAACTCTGGGTAGTGAACACACAATGTGATATATAGTTCTAAAATTTTTTAAATAAAGATTTAAAAAAAGAAAAAGAAAAGAATAATAATGAGGTTGAAAATACAGGGGAAAGCACTGTCACAATCTTCTCAACTGCTGCCCAGTATTATTTGACATTAGTGATTTGGGCAGAGGAGGTCTCCTACAAATAGAGACTGAGCAACTGAGGCAGGGAAGCTTAGGCATACAACCTAGTTATATCCTGGAGATGAACTAAACACATTTTCCTTGATGACTCTCTTGGTCACACACAGATGTTTTCTAAGCCGTCTCTGACCTCTAAAGAATAAAGCTGTAAGTCTCCTGTTACAAAAGAGTCCAAATGTCTGCAGCCAGTTACTATCTACTCTGTTCTGCAAAAGATATTCCTTGAGTCAGGGCCCCAGGTCTGTCAGTGTCCTTCTCCAGTTACAATTTCCTTCCTTTACATTATCCTTCTTGTGCACAGAATTTGATGTCTTCAGCATATATCTACCTTCCACCAGAAGTGTTAGAGAAACAGACCAAATTATTACATGGTCCAGCCAAATTTTCAGAGCTTCAGTGATTTTGAAATCTATTCTGTTTTGTTTTTAACATTTTAAAAATCCTTCTCAATCCTTCTCATGTGTTGCTAAGGGCAAGAAACTCAAAACCCAGTGCTCCAAAATTTAGGATTGCCTTAATCTTTGTGCCACCTGATGTCCAGCAGATGCTGTCAGGGTCTCTTTCATAACTTCTCAGTACTTATCTTTACATGCTGAAAGCAAATACCACTGATTTTTCTGCCTGAGGGCTCTCTTCTTGCCTGTGTACACAGCAAGCTAAAAGTGCCACAGTCAATGTCTCTGGAATCATCTTCAACCAGATATGAGTGGAGATCTGGTCCCTTGAGGTCTCAGTTTTCTCATCCTTCACTTGTGATAAATTTGGGTGTGTTCTACACAGTCTCCCAGAGTTCCCCAGCAACATTACACTCCAGTTGGTCAAAGTGGTAACCTGTTTGATCATACACATTGTTTAAAATGCAGCAGTGACATAATAGAAGAAACCCTAGTGATTACACACACACACACACACATATTCAATATTGAGAGATATATATTCAATATTGATATATATATTCTATATCTATATCTATGTCATCTATATCTATATATTGGATTTAAAAAAGCAAACATAATTTTTAATTCATGGATAAGCTAGCTGGTACAGAACTAAGAGAATTCTTTGAAGAGTAGAAATAACAACAAAAAGATCACATCCAAGAAGTAAGCAATGCTAGTGCCATTTTCTCTGTGGTTTCCTTTGATGTCAAGTATTCTCACGTGTAGACTAGGAAAAAAAGCTTTGCCGAGGGGAGACTTGACACTGGCAGTAGAGAAACATTAATAATAATTTTTTTAATTTGCTTAAAAATCTGTGACCATAATCTATCATCACCACATTGGTGGCAGAATTTATGTAACCCATGTGTCCTGAAATAATCCAAAACCTGATGGCAAAGTTAAGTGTTTCTGGGTTGATAGTGCCCCAATCAGCTGGCAGAAACAAAGGCACACCCTTTTTGGAAGACAATAACCTTGACTCAAATCTCCAAAGCATTCTCAGAGATAAAATTCTAAAAAAAAAAGTGAGCTCACAATCAAACATCAGTAAACACATGGGAAACAAGGTACCATAGTGACTGTCAGGAAAAACAATAAGACAGGCAATGACTGGAGATAGTAGAATTAACAGAGACAGAATATAAGATAAGTAGGCTTAATAAATGTTCAGATATACGAGAGTTGAAAATGTTACCAAGGGGTGAAATTCCCCTTTTCCAAGACCCTAAGCAAGGTGCTTATCCCTTTTGGTGTCACAAAGCCAGTTTAGAGACAAAAGTGAGCGTTAGCAGTCCAAATTTTTATTCCGTGGCCAGAAAATAGAGTAACCGGAGGGCAGCTCTCAAATAAACTTTTCCTGCCTTAGCGGTGGAGAGATGGCTACAATAAGATAGAAGAAATGAAGGGGAAGTTTAGTAGATAGGAGGAATATGGATTTTCAGGGGAAATGGTAGGTGGCTTTCTCAGAATTAGGGTTCCATTCTCTTTTTGTTGGTTTATGGGCTCTTCTAGCCCTTGTCATGGTGGTTGTCAACTGTCACAGCACTGGTAGGTATGTTATTTAACATGGAGATTATACTATAATGAACTTTAACATTTTTGGGAGGTCATTTTGACAGTCATCTTGGTTTTGACTGGTTTCAGCTAGACTTGACAAGTTTTCACCTGCTGACCTGGGGCCTACCTGTTCTCAGAGATAGAGTTAGAGCCAACAAGAGGTTCAGCCAGGCCCACCAGACCTTCAGACAGGTCCAGCAGGCTTGTCAGAGGGTAACAGAAATATAAAGGAATAAAAGACATTCAAAATTGTGCAAGAAAATAACCAAAAAAACTTATGAAGAAAATAATTAAAATAAGGAAATGAAGGAAGAAGAAAACAGCAGATTAGACACATTTGAGATAAGAGTTCATGAATGGGAAAATAGATCTGAACAAAAGTACCCAGAGATGTGCAAAAGATGTAACACAGAAAGATAGTACAATGGAGGACATGATGAAAAGTTCAAACATGTGTGACCAAGGTTCTAGAAAGAAAATTTAGAGGCAATATCTGAAGAAATAATGGCTGACAAATTTCCAGAACTACAAAAATAATTACATTATTCCTAATACTTAGAAAGCACATTGATCCTGATCAGGATAAGTGAAAAGAAACCTATATGTAAATATATCTTAGTAAAACTACATGATCTTATATTTTTCTTTAAAGAAATCTTCTGCATAGCCATGAAAAAAAAAGACAAATATATGACAATTACAAAGAAAGTTGCTATTATCAATGACAATAGAACTCACAGGACTGTGAAATGAAATTTTCAAGTGCTAAGAACACCAAAAAAAAACCCAAAAAACCCTGTCAGCATAGAATCTTACAGACAGTGAAGATAAATTTGAAAGAAAAAAAAAGTTAATTAAAAACATTTACAGACAAAAAAAAAAAAAAGGAGACATTTCTACCAATAGACTCTAACTGCAGAAACTTCAAAAGATAAACTTCAAAAGAAAAAAAATGATGCCTGGAAATTTTAACATGCAAGAAAGAATGGTAAGCAAAGAAAATGATAAACATGTCATGGTAAATTAATGAAGTTAAAAAATAAAGTTGAACTAAAATCCTTGACAATATAGTATAGAAAACAAGAGGTGGCTATTGAAGGTAAAACAATCTAAAGTAAAACCTTTTCTTTAGGAAAAGCATAAAGATTATGCAGAATTTTCTAGGTTATATGAGGAGGTTTTATGGGCATGAGGGATTCTGTTTCTTAATCTATTGGGTTGTTGGAAAAGTCATGATGTATATTTTCTTGCAAAAATGCATCATGACCTTTCCAACAACCCAATAGATGTTGGTTACATTAATGGGCTCATTTTGTGAAAATCCAGTAAGCCATGCACTTGTGAAAAGTACATTTTTTTGTATATGTAAATTATACTTCAGTAAAAATTTAAAATATGAGGAGGGAACGATGTAGGGTAACTGCTGAAATAATAGAAATAGGATCTATTAATAGGATATATAATTGCCCAACAAGGAGAGGAAAAAAGTGAATTAGAGGAATATATAATCCAAAAGGAGACAAATAAAGTAAAAAGTGTAGTCAAGTAAGCAAAGGAGTATGAAAAGGTAAAATAAAAGAGAAAACATAAAATAATATAATAAAAGATAATTCAAGCATATTTGTAATTGCAATCAATGTAAATTTTGTTAAGAGGCAAAAATTTACAGACCACCCTATGATTGACTGATTATTCCCCTTCACCTTTCCCTTGTTTTTTAATTTTTCAATTACAGTTGACATTCAGTATTGTTTCATATTAATTTCAGGTGTACAGCATAGTGGATATATATATATATATATATATATATATATATATTTTTTTTTTTTTAAGAAGTGATCTCCTGACTAGTCTAGTACCCACCTGGCACTATATATACTTATTACCATATTATTAACTATATTCCCCATGCCTTACTTTACATCCTCATGACTATTTTGTAACTACCAATTTGTATTTCTTAATCCCTTCACCTTTTTCATCCTGCCCGTACACTCCCACCATCTATCACCCTGATAAATCGAGTACCCATCTGACACTATACATAATTATTACAATATTATTGACTCTATTCCTTATGCTCTACCCTATGTCCCCATGACTACTGTGTAACAACCAATTTGTACTTCTTAATCTCTTCCCCTTTTTCACTTACCCCAACCCTTCCTCCCATCTCACAACCATCAAAATGTTCTTTGTATCCGTTAGTTTGTTTGTTTTGTTTGTTTATTTTGTTCTTTAAATTCCACTTATAAGTGAAATCACATGACATTTGTCTGTCTCTGTCTGACTTACTACACTCAGCACAATACACTCTACATCCATCCATGTTGTTGCAGATGACAAGATTTCATTCTTTTGTTATGGATGAATAATATTGCATTGTATATATGTACCACCTCTTCTGTACCCATTCATCCACCCAACCTGGGGGACACCCAAGTTGCCTCCATATGTTGGCTATTGTAAATAATGCTGCAATTAATATATGGATGCACATGTCCCCTTGAAGTAGCATTTTGAGTTTCTTCAGACAAATACCAGAAGTGGATTACGGGGGGGGGGGGGGGGGGTTGTCTCTTGTTATGGCCTTTCTTTTAAAGTCTGTTTTGTCTGCCATAAACCTTTGTTTTAAAGTCTGTTTTGTCTGACATGAGTATTGGTACTCCAGCTTTTTTGTTTGTTTCCCTTTTCATGAAATGTCTTTTTTCCATCTCTTTACTTTTAGTCTGTGTGTGTCTTTTGAGCTGAAGTGAGCATTTTGTAGGCAGCATATGTGGGGCTCTTGTTTTCTAGTCCATTCAGCCATCCTAAGTCTTTTGATTGGATCATTTAATCCATTTACATTTAAAGTAATTGTTGATAGATTTGTAGTTATTGCCATTTTAGTACTCGTATTTCTTATATTTTTTTTCTATCTTAAAGAAGCCTCTCTAACATTCTTTGTGATAGTGGTTTGGTGGTGATGAACTCCTTTACCTTTTTCTTGTCTGGGAAGATCTTTATCTGTCCTTCGATTTTAAATAATAGCCTTGCTGTGTAGAATAATCTTGGTTGTAAGTCCTTGCTTTACATCGCATTGAATATTTCCTGCCAATCCCTTCTGGCCTGCAGTTTCTGTTGATAAATCAGCTGACAGTATTATGGGGGCTCCCTTGTAGGTAACTAACTGCTTTTCTCTTGCTGGTTTTCAGATTCTTTCTTTGTCTTTAAACTTTGGCCTTTTAATTATGGTGTATTTTGGTGTGGGCCTGTTTGGGTTCATCTTGTATGGGACCCTCTGTGTTTCTTGGGCTCGTATGTTTATTTCCTTTGGCAGGTTAGGGAATTTGTCCATAAGTATTTCTTCAAATAGGTTCTCAATCCCTTTCTTTCTCTCTTGTCCTTCTGATATGTCTATAATGTAAATGTTGTTATGCTTGAAGTTGTCCCAGAGGTCTCTTAAACTATCTTCATTTTTTTGTATTCTATTTTCTTCTTGCTGTTCCAATTGTGTGTTATCTGTTACCTTGTTTTCCAAATCCATGATTTGATCCTTTGCCTCATCATGTCTGCTGGTGAGTCCTTCCAGTGCACTCTTCATTTCAGTTATTGTATTCCTCACTTCTAACTGGTTCCTTTTTATGTTTTCTATGTCCTTTGTTATGCTTGCTATATCTTTGTTGAAGTTCTCACTAAGTTCCTTGAGCATCCTTATAACCATTGTTTTGAACTCTGTTTCTGGTAGGTTGCTTGCCTCCATTTTTTTTAGTGCTTTTTCTGGAATTTTCTCCTATTCTTTCATTTGGGATGTATTCCCCCCCCCCTCATTTTGGCTGCCTGTGTTACTTTTTATGTATTAGGTAGATAAACTATGTCTCTTGCCAGATGGCCTTATGTAGTAGGCGTTCTGTGGGGCCCAGTGATACATTCTTCCTTGTCACCTGCTCCAGGAGTGTTGCTTGTGTGGGTTGTGTGTGTGTCTTCCTTTTATAATTGAACCTTAATTGTCGTTGGTATATTAGTGGGTGTTATTGACCCTCAGGCTGACTGGCTATGGGGTTTGTCCACACCAATAGCTTATGGGCTGCAGTGCATGGGGCTTACTCCACAGAGCAGGATTCACCCCAGTGGGCTCTGGTGCCTGTTGAGGCTGCTCTTTGGGTGTGCCACTTGTGGGGCTGATTGGGTACTGCTCTGCTGCGGTCTGAAGCCAACTTCCAAGTATGTTTGTTCTGGGGCCTCTTGGGAGGGGCTTCAGTGCAGGACCAGGTCAGCCACTACCTATGACTTGCTGGGGACTACTTGGTAGGAGTTACAAAGTGATCCACAGTTGGTCACTGCCTGTGCTGTACCTGGAGGTGTGTGGGAGAGGGCACACTGTGAACTGAGGATAGCTACTACCAGTATTGGGTCTGGGCTAGCTCCACAAAAAGCCATAACACTCTGAGGGGTGCTGCCACCTGCCAGTTCCTGTAAGGTTTAGCTGCGGAAAAAGTCTCCTGTGGTATGGAGTTGGATGTGGCAGGGTCTCAGTGAGTCACCTGGGTAGAGCAAGTGGAGCTCAGCAGACCCATTCAGATTCAGATTTGGCCATGGGCATGGGAGAGGGGTTCAACACAGGAAAGATGGTGCCAGCCTGCAGGCTGCACAGGAGAAGGGCCCCACACAGGGAAAATGACGACTGTCTCTCCAGTCCTCACTCTGAAGTTACACAACTCGGTTTCTCCCCATATGTCTCTGTTGCCTCCCAAGTCACCATTCCTCCACTGGAGCCCAGGGTGAGTGCCTGCATGAGCCCTTTAAGAGGATGTCTGTGCTGCCCCATGGCCTTCTGTCCCACCTGGATGGTCAGAATCCCCACTATTTTTCACAGCCAGATGTTGTGGGAACTCCTCTTCCTGGCACCAGTACTCTGGGATAGGGAGCCTGGTGTGGGACTGAGGTCTCTCACTCCTATGTGGGGAACCTCTGTACCAGAGGTACCTCTCTCGATTTTCAACTGCCACACGTGGGTGTGGGACCAGCCTATTTCGTGTCTCTGCCCCTCCTACCAGGCTAAACATGGCTTTTTCTTTAAATCCTAGTCATTAAACTTCTGTTCATGTATATTTCAGATGGTTCTCCAGGTTGGTTGTTCTATCATTTAGTTGTAATTTCGATGTGTTCATGGGATAGGGCAAGCACAGCATTTATCTGCTCTGCCATCTTGGATCGCTCCATGTGATTTTTTAAAATGTCAAGCCAATGGTATTTATAAACATGTCTAAAACAAATTACATAAACTATTATGCAAAAACTATCTAAAGGAGAGTTGGTGTAGATGTATTAATATTATACAAATAAACTTTCTGGACAAAGCATTATTCAGAGGTAAAATGGGTCACTAAATTTGGTAAAAGTTTTAATTCACAAATGCATTACAGGATTTCTAAATTTATGATATTAATAAAACAGTTCTAAAATAAATATATTTGTCAGAGACTGGAAGAAATGGGCAAATCTACCATGGTAGTGGGAGATGTTTAACTCTCTCTTCTCTGTAACTGAATGATCAAGAAGAAGAAAAAAAGCATAGGATAGAAAACATTTGAATAACAGCAGGTCCTGAAGCTTCCTCTTTAAAAAATATCATCCTTGGAAGAAACAAAAAGTTTTAAAATGTGATTCTAATACCTAAACTAGCAACAACAAAAAAACCACCTACATATCTCTGGATGAGTTTGTTTAGAATGTTCTTTTAAAACAAACTAACAAAACCTGATAGATTGTTTTTTGTTTGGATTTCAAAATCAATATAATATAATTAAATAAAATTACAAGAGCCTATAAATGTCCTATTAGACATTTGGCTTTTTTTAGACTCCTTAATTTTGAGTGTCAAATAGGAAATGTTTTTAATGAGTCTGTGTTGTAAAAGTCACACATGTTGTTAAAGCCAGCACAGGTGACCACAGACCTATTATTTAAATTAGGCCTCTCCACTTTGCTTTGATGCCTGGAAAATCACTGGTTTGAAACTGTGAAGGAAAAAAAACAGGTCAATGTATTAGCTGAGGTTAAAGGAGCCAATTAAAAAATGGGGTTTTCTCTTTAATTAGAGGATGGATTTACAAGTAGGGTAATAACTGAACAAATAGTGTTTTTATCAATTGAAACTTTCCAAAGTACATCCCTGAGCAAAAGTGTGGGTGTACATGCAGCTCTTAGGGATCAAAAACTTACATAAAAGAGAAAAATTAGATAATATGGAGAGTGGGGTGTATGTTCTGGTGTCCATTTAGGGGCAACAGTGAGAAAAGATCCACTGGCTTCAGATCACGTGCCCTGGTTTCCTCCATCTTTTCCCTGATTAGCACAAGCACAATGGGAGATTTGGCAAAGTATTAGTCATTTTCAACCCAAAAGGGAGCCACTTACAGAAGGTGTGCTGTACTCTTTCAGAGGATGCCCAAACATGGAGACAAAACTTTAGATAGTTGGTGTACTCATTTTCCATTGCTTCTATAACAAATACTGCAAACAGTGGCTCACAGAACACAAATTTTTTATCTTAAAGTTCTTTAAGAAGGAAGTGCAACATGGGTCCACTGGGCTAGAATTAATGTCAGCAGTGCTGTGTTCCTTTCTGGTGGCTCCAGGGGAGCATTTATTTCCTTGCTCATTTTGTTGTTGACAATTCAGTTCCTTTTCATTGTAGGACCTAGATTCCTTTCTGCATATCAACTGAGGGCCATTCCCACATTCCTTTGTTCGTGGTCTCCTTGCTTCTTCTTCAGAGCTAGCAATGATGAACCAAGTTCCCCCTTACATGTCAAATCTCTCCTCATCCTTTCATTTATCTCTCTCTCCTCGGCTGAGAAAAGTTCTCTACTTTTAAGGATTTATGGGATTAAATTGGGCTCATCTTAATAATCCAGGATCTTCTCCTTATTTCAAGGTTCATAACATTAACCACATCTGCAAAGTCTATTTTGCCATTCATGTAAGGTAGTATATTCACAAATTCTAGGGATTAAGGTGTGGACATCTTTGGCAGACTTAAATCTGCTTAACACAGTGGGATAAAGGGGTGGCTCTAACACACAGCTTAGGTCTCACAGTTTGGGGACCAAGTTGGTATTTGAAGCTGCAGAAAAATTCCTTATTGATCTAGGAGCCCTGTAGTGCAGAAGGTGGTGTTGTGGTTCTACTCTGTGCTTTTCCTGTTCTCCCTTGCCTTTCTCCAATCTCTAGTTTCAGGGTTCAAACTCTGGGGTGATTAAAGTCAGGAAGATAGGGCAGTCCATATTGGGCTGTATGTCTTTGCACTCACTGGCCTGTCCAATGGCTGAAGAGCCCTTTCATGGGTTTTTCAGAGATTCCCTATAGGGCCTCTCTCTCCTACAGCTCTCTTGAGCAAAGAAGGTACATCTCTATTCAGGTAGTCAAGTGTACTCCTCTTTTGGCCTCTGGACATTCAGCAGAGCTTGTTGAGGTCTGTTGTTCCTGCTGAGGTCTCCTCACCCCTTCAGCCATCACAGATCTCTTTGTCTGGTGACCTTGTTGGTCCATGAGAAACAATTGTGCTCTCTGCACTCTTCAGAGTCATCTGTGATGGGAAAGAATACAGGAAGCCAGCCTTCAGGAGTCAAGTTTTGACTATAGGTGGAGATCCTAACTGGGGACTCAACTGTATGAAATTGGGCTCTGTGAAGAGTAGGAGACAGAAATTAAGAGTATAAACAGAGAATCAGCAAGTGAAGTACCAATGGGGTTTATGACAAGATCTTAGTTTCAGGTGGGCTTCACCAGAAAAGGAGATGAGAATTTGAAGACTGGAAGTTTTCTTCAACACTGGCAAGGAAGTGGGGACATCATATAAGGAAGGGAAGGCAGCTTATAAAATGTGTGTTCTGGGCAACTGAAACTTTATGCCATGGGAGATCCTGAGGAAACAGTACAGGACATGCCTCCATTGTGGCTTGGGAGCTGGGGTTTTTGTATACCCTCCCATCGCTTTTCTGTCGAGTGTCTTCAGGGGGGACATTTATTGCCCAGGATTATCTGCCCTGTGCGAGCAGAACAGTCTATTTGAAATGTCTTCAGTCCCAGTAATTCAGGAGCAGGCATCTGAAGTAATCAGCTGAACACTGACATAATAGAGTTCCAGCCAGACAAATGATGCATTTGGGGCCCAGGGAAAAATGAAAGGGAAGCTTAAGAGAAAAAGCATGCAGGCTGTTGTTGAGCCTTATGCCCTTTAGAGATAGAATATGTCCTACAATCTGTGGAGGGATGAATCTAGAAACAGAAAAGAAGGTTTCTTTCTTTTTCTATTAAATTTATTGGGGTGACATTGGTTAGTAAAATTATATAGGTTTCAAGTGTACATTTCTATAATATATAATCTTTATATTGCATTGTGTGTTCACCACCCAGAGTCAGTTCTCCTTCCATCACCATATATTTGACCCCTTTTTCCCTCTTTACCACCCCCTCTCTCCCATTACCCTCTGGTAACCACTAATTGTTGTCTGTGTCTATGAGTTTTTGTTTCTTTGTCTTATTCCTTTGTGATATGGTTCTTGACTTTTTCTGTCTGACTTATTTTGCTTAGCATGATAATCTCAAGATCCATCCATGTTCCCACAAATGACAGTATTTCATCTTTTCTTATTGCTGAGTAATATTCCATTGTGCATATATATATATATATATATATATATGATATATAAGATAATATATAGCACATATTATTTATCCAATAATCTATCAAAGGTCACTTTGGTTGTTTCCATGTTTTGGCCACCATGAATAATGCTGCAATGAACATAGGGGTACATATATCTTTACAGATAAATATTTTCGGATTTTTGGGGGTAGATATTCAGAAGAGGGATTGCTGGGACATATGGTGATTCTATTCTTAATTTTTTGAGGAACTTCCACACTGTTTGCCATAGTGACTGTACCAATTTACATTCCCACCAGCAATGTCTGAGGGTTCCTTTTTCTCCACAGCCTCCCAACACTTGTTATTACTTGTCTTGTTGAGGATAGCCATTCTAACAGATGTGAGGTAATATCTCATTGTGGTTTTGATTTGCATTCCCCTAATAGCTAGTGAAGTTGAACATTTTTTCATATGTCTGTTGGCCATTTGTATGTCTTCATGGAAGAAGTGTCTGTTCATGTCCTCTGACCATTTCTTAAATTGGATTGTTTCCTTTCTATTGTTGAGTTGTATGAGTTCTTTATATATTTTGGATATTAGCCCCTTATTGGAGGCAATGTTTGCAAATATCTTGTATTCAGTTGGTTTCCTCTTTTTTGTTGTTGATGGTTTCTTTTGCTGTGAAGAAGCTTTTTAGTTTGATATAGTTCCATTCATTAATTTTTGCTTTTATTTCCTTGCCTTTGAGGTCAGATTCATTAAACCCTCTCTGAACCCAAAGCCCATAAGTTCAGTACCTATTCTTCTTCTATTCAATTTATTATGTCAGGTCTTATGTTTAGGTCTTTGATCCATTTTGAGTTAATTTTGGTATATGGTAACAGATAGAAGTCTTAACAAAAGATGTGAAGGACCTATACACTGAAAACTACAAGACATTATTGAAATTGAAGTAGACACAAAGGAATGGAAAGATATTCTGTGTTCATGAATTGGAAGAATCAACGTATTTAAAATGGCCATGTTACCCAAAGCAAATATACAGATTTAATGAAATCCTCATAAAGATCCCAATGCAAATTTTTTAAAGAAATAAAACAAAAAAACGTCAGATTTGTATGGAATCACAAAACACCCTGACTATCCAAAGCAATCCTATGAAAAAAGAACAAGCCTGACTTCAAAAAAAACACTCCCTAACTTCAATTTGTACTACAAAGTAACAATAATAAAAAAACATGAATTTGGCAGAAAAACAGACACATAGACCAATGGAATAGAATTGAAAACACAGAAACAAACCTACGTATGTATGAGCAAATAATTTTTGACAAAGGAGTAAAAAATGTGCAATGGAGGAAAAAAGCCTCTTCAGCAAATGGTGCTGGAAAAATTGAAAAGTCATGTGCAAAAAATGAGAAAAGAGGGTTTCAAAGTAGAAAGATAAAGGGTTTTTGTTACTGGGGAGCCAAGACTAATACATTAAAGGACAGCATTAGAAATCAATATGTAAGGAAAGCTCATTTAAGAAGAGTAATTGCTGCAAGGAATTAAGGGGGCAGGAGTGAGCAAAGCCTTTACGGACAAAGACTGACTATGACCCATGTCTTAAAGATAGGTAGGAATTAGCAGAATTCTAGAAATAATTTGTTTTGGTAACCTCTTTCAGCTGTGATGTCTAATTAAAGCCAAGAGGAAAGTGAGAGAGAAAATTAATGTGTCAACACATAAAGGGCAAGGAGCAACTCTGAAAGTTCTTTCTAAGCACGGCAATGGGGATGTCCCCTGAGCACATGATGAACACTGAAGAGATTAGGTTGGCTGAATGGTGAGATTGTCTCAGAAGAAAGGATCCTGTGGGTGTTATTTCAGGGCTGAAATGGCTTTCTCAGCTCCCTCTTCTTAATTTGCTGGAGACTAGTCCAGAGAAAATAATTAGAATTGTTTCGATAATGTGTTTACTTTACCACTTTCAATTAAGGACAAGAATATAGTGAGAGAGTGTGCATGCATTCAACAGTGGAAATACTTTTTTTATGTCACCACCATTCCTCTGTGCAAACTTGCATAATATTTTCTTGATTATTTAAACTAATGAGTCCCTATGTTGTTTTGTTTTAAACAGCTTTATTAAGGTATAATTAACATACAGGAAATTGCACATATTTAAAGTACAGTAAGTCCCTGACTTACAAACGAGTTTCGCAAGTCCAACAAAGTGAGTCTTATACACCTTTGACACAAATATACAATGTAAAGCACAAAAAAACTAAACACACACACAACAATACTGTAAAT
The DNA here is from genome assembly GCF_001890085.2 of Hipposideros armiger. Lineage (NCBI taxonomy): Eukaryota > Metazoa > Chordata > Mammalia > Chiroptera > Hipposideridae > Hipposideros > Hipposideros armiger. The sequence goes on from NW_017732013.1 coordinate 158,208, forward strand.
AAACTATTTTTACTTTTACAGTTACCTTAAAATGGTGGTACAGTACAGTACAAACCATCATACAGGGGATTGCCTGGAGTGAACTGACAAGAAGAGAGTTACTAACCGGAGGAAGGAGGGTAGGTGGGAGATGGTGGAGCTGCTTTTCTTCTTGCTTCTGGACATCTTGGGCTCTGATTGAGCACTGTAGTACTGTACATTATCGCACTGTACAGTAAGCACACAGCAGCACAACTGTGACAATGTCTGGGAGACACCTGAGCTACTTCCATGATTTGTTTGCATCTATAAATGTTCGTATCTGTGAAAGTTCGCAACTCGAATGTCCGTAAGTCGGGAACTTACTGTATAGATACAATTTTGGTAAGTTTTGACATATATATATATATATATGATATATATATATATACACACATATGTATATATATATGATATATAACATATATCATATATATATATATGATAACTATAATCAAGAGACTGAACATATCCATTAACCCAAAATGTTCTTTGTGCATTTTGTAAACCCTCCCTCTGTCCCCTCACACCCCTACTGGCACCCTGCACTCAACCACCTGCTTTATGTCACTCTACGTTAATTTACATTGTTAGAATTTTATACCAGTGGAACCATACAGTATGTATTCTTTTATTTGGCTTCTTTCAGTTACTATAATTATTTTGAGATTCATCTGAGTTTTTCTTTTAAGATTTTTATTAAAATTTAGCTAACATACAATATTATATTAGTTTCAGGTGTACAGCATAGTTATTCAACAGTACCACCTAGCATTATGCAGAGTTATTACCACATTATTGATTTAATTCCCTATGTGAAGAACTGATCACCATAAGTCCAGCAACATCTGACACTGTACCACACTATCATAATATTATTGATCTTCCCCCACTTTAAGTTTTTCAATTAGATTGACAATCAATATTATTTTATATTAGTTTCAAGTGCATAGCATAGTGTTTAGACATTTATATAATTTAAGAAGTGATCTCATATATAGTACCACCTGGCACTATACATAGTTGTTACCATATTATTGATTATATTCCATATACTTTACATCCCCATGACTATTTTGTAACAACCAATTTGTATTTTTTAATCCCTTCACTTTTTCACCTTGTCCCCAACCCCCTCTGATCTATCACCCTGATAGGTCTTGTACCCATCTGACACCATACATAGTTATTATAATATTATGGACTATTTTCTTTATGCTATACCATACATGCCCATGACTACTATGTAACAACTAATTTGTACTTCTTAATCCCTTCCCTTTTTCACACACCCTCAACCCCACTCCCGTCTGGCAACCATCAAAATGTTCTCCTTATCTATTAGGTTTTTTTCTGTTTTGTGTGCTTGTTTATTTTGTTCTTTAGATTCCATGTGTAAGGGAAATCATATGACTTTTGACTTTTGCTGTCTGACTTATTACACACAGCACGGTACTTTCTAGGTCCATCCATGTTGTTGTAGATAGAAAGATTTCCTTTTTTTATTTTACAGCTGAGTAATATTCTGTTGTATATACATACGTACCACCTCTTATTTATCCATTCAGCCATTCAGGGACACCAAGGTTGCCTTCATATATTGCTTTATGTAAATAATGCTGCAATGAATATATAAATGGGCATGTTCACTCAAAGTTGTATTTTGGGTTTGTTTGGATAAATACCAGAAATGGGATTACTAGGTCCTTTTTTGTCTCTTGTTACAGTCTTTGTTTTCAAGTCTGTTTTGTCTGATATAAGTATTGCTACTCCAGCTTTTTCTTTGTTTGTTTCAATTTTCATGAAATATCTATTTCCATCCCTTTATTTTTAGTCTGTGTGTGTCTTTCAATCTGAAGTGAGACTCTTGTAGTCAGCATATGTAAGGGTCTTATTTTCTTATCCATCCAGCTCTCCCATCTTTTGATTGAAGCATTTAATCCATTTACATTTAAAGTAATTGTTGATACATATGTAGTTATTGCCATTTTATTATTCATATTTTTTATCTTTTTTTTCATCTAAAAAAAGTCCCTGTAATATTTCTTGTAATACTGGTTTGATGATGATGAACTCCTTTAGTTTTTTTCTTGTCTGATAAGCTCTTTATTTGTCCTTTGATTCTAAATGATAGCTTTTCTGGGTAGAGTAATCTTGGTTGTAGGTCCTTGTTTTTTCTCACTTTGAATATCCCTTCTGACCTGCAAAGTTTCTGCAGAAAAATCAGCTGACAGTATTATGGGGGCTCCCTTTTAGGTAACTGCTCTTCTCTTGCTGCTTTTAAGATTCTCTCTGTCTTTAACTTTTCACATTTTAATTATGATGTGTCTTGGTGTGGGCCTCTTTGGGTTCATCTTGTTTGGGACTCTCTGCACTTCCTGGGAGTATATATCTATTTCCTTTGCCATGCTGGGAAGTTTTCTTCAAATAGGTTTTCAATTCCTTGCTCTCTCTCTTCTCTTTCTGGTACCCCCATAATGTGAATGTTGGTATGCTTTATGTTATCCCAGAGGCCCCTTAAACTTTACTCAATTTTGGGGGTTCTTTTTTCTTTTTGCTCTTCTGTTTGGGTGTTTACTGCTACCTTATCTTCAACATTGCTGGTTCTATCCTCTGCTTCATCTAATCTACTGTTGATTCCATGTAATGTAGTTTTCATTTCCATTATTGGATCCTTTATTTCTGACTGGTTAATTTTCCTGTTTTCTATCTCCATTTTCATGTTTCCTATCTCTTTGTTGAAGTTCTCCGTGAGATCATTGAGCATCGTTATAACCATTGTTTGGAGCTCTGCATCTGGTAAACTGCTTGTCTCCATTTTGTTTAACTCTTTTTCTGGAGATTTGTTCTGTTCTTTTATTTAGAACATGTTTCTTTATCTCTCCATTTTGGCTGCATCTCTGTGTTTGTTTTTCTGTGTTAGGTAGGGCTGCTATGTCTTCCAGTCTTATTAGAGTGGCCTTATGGAGCATGTGTGCTGTGAGGCTTAGTGGCACAGTCTTCCTGGTCACTTGAACCATGCACTCTAGATGTGTCCCTTGTGTGTGTTGTGTGTGCCTTCCTATTGTAGTTGAGCCTTAGATGCTCTTTGCGCATCAGTCAGAGGACTGACCCTCAAGCTCATTGGTTGTGAGGACTTGCCATGACTACAGTGGAGGGGCTGTTGTGCAGTGGCTAACCCCACAGTGCAGGATCTGCCTCAGCAGGGCTCTGGTACCTGCCCAAAATGCCCCCTTGGGTGTGTCATTCTTTGAGGCAGCTGGGTGATGCTGTAGCTCGTTTTGAAGATGGCCACTGGGGGCGCCAGCCCCAGGACCATCTTCAGGGGATCCACTACAGGTCAAGTTCAGCCACAGAACATGTTCCAACTGGGGCCATCCGCAGGAGCCACAAAGAAATCCACAGATGGCTGCTGCCCATGCTGTGATTCGAAGTGCCTCAAGAGGCCAAGCTGCAAACCAAGGCTGGCTGCTGCTAGTGCCAGGCTTAGGGCTACTCAGCCAGAGGTACAGGACATGCTCAAGCCAGATGCTACTTGTCTGGGTTCCTCAAAACTTTGAGGAACCTTAGAAAAGTCTGTAGCATGACCTAAGACAAGAGATTTGTACAAAAAAAGTCATTGGAAGTGGCTTGGGTGTGCCTGAAAGTTGGGTAGGATGGGGTCTTGAATCACCAGGACATGGCAAATGAATGCTGTCAGCCAGGTTGATGGAGACAAAGATATGGCGGCTGCCTGTGTCTACATGATGGGAAGAGGGAGGGCTCAACAAAGAAACAATGGCTCTGCCAGTTCTTCCATCCAGGAGAAAGCTGCCCCTCCAGCCCCTGTCCCAAGCCAGGCAACTCAGTTTCCCACCATGTGTCCCTTCTGCTTTTCCAGCTGCTGCCTCAGTGCTGGAGCTGAGAACCAGTGATTCCAATGGTGAGTACCTACTTATGCAGACCCTTTAAGAGGAGCAGCTGGTTCTCCAGCTGCCCTCCATTTCACTCAGTCACAATTTCTGCTGGTTTTCACAACCAGAAGATATGGGGACTTCTCTCCCCAGCACTAGAGTCCTGGGCTGAAATGGGTCTCTTCTAGGGGTGGGGGACCTCCACAGGTGAGATATTCCTCCTGATTTTTAATGGTCACATGTGGGTGTGGGACCAGCCTGTTCCGCACCTTTTCCCCTCTTACCAGTCTCAAGGTGGATTATTCTGCATGTCCTTAGTGTAGGGTTTTGGTTCAGCAAGACTTTAGGTGATTGTCAATGATGGTTTTGTAGTTTAGCTGTAATTTTGATTTGGTCATGAGAGAAATAAGCTCAGCATTTACCTATTGTGCCATATTAAATGGAACTCTCCTCATCTAATTTTTTTAATGTATCAGTGGCTCATTACTTTTTATCGCTGAGTGGTCTTCAAGTTTTCAAATTTGCAAAACTGGGTATTTAATTTTGAGACATGTCCATTGTAGTGTCTTAGGGTCACCTCACAAATTACCACACACTGGGTGGCTTTAAACAATGGAAATTTATTCTCTCAAAGTTCTGGAGGCTAGAATTTGTAATCAAAGAGTCGGCAGGGCCATGCCCCTTCTGAAGGCTCTAGGAGAGAATTTTTTTTCATCCTCTTCTCTTAGATTCTGGTGTTGCCAGCAATCTTTGGTATTCCTTGGCATTTAGACACATCACTTTCATCTCTGCCTCTGTTTTCACGTTGCATTCTCCCCTGTATGTCTGTCTCTGTGTCTCTTCTCTTCTTATAAAAACATTAATCATACTGGATTAAGGGTCTACCCTACTCCAGCATAACCTCATCTTAGCTGATTACTTCTGCAATTATCTTATTTCCAAATAAGTTCACATTCTGAAGTTCCAGGAAGGACATGAATTGGGGGGAGGAGACCAGGGGGGGCACTATCCAACCATTAAACTTCATATAACTGTTAAATTAGGAAGAGAGAGTAAACTTTTTGTGATTTCTAAAAAAAATTCTTGACCTATCTTTAGATAACATGAGCCAGGAATCACATTTCCCAAAGTGATTTTCAAATAATTACATATGAAATTACATTCTCTAAAAATAGGGTACTGTGGTCAAAAAACTTTGGTGAATGCCGGGTTAAAAAAAAAGTGTTTTGATTGAAGTCTCATAAAATTTTTAGCATGTATATCAGGAATAAACTTGGCTCTTTTCATTGCTTTTCTCAGCACAGCAATGCTTTTAGTAGAGCTACAAAAGAATTGAGTTGCAATTTAAATCTTCATTGCAAAACTCTTGAAAAACACCACAAGGGAAATATACTCATACTACATTATGTACAGTAAGAAAGCCCCCTCAAATCCCCACTCATTTCCCCAAAGCCTACTGATCACCTGATAGCAGCTGCCCCAAATTGTAGTGTCATCTTCTTAAATAAGCCTCCCCAAAACTATTTCCCAAAATAAAATTTGAGCTTGTCTCTTTTCCCCTCCCCCTTCTATGTTCCCAAATTCACTTTTCTTCAGAAAGAGGGAAAGCTCTCAGTTCTTTCTACTATAGAAAAATTCAGCCTTTAGGAACATCTCTAGTTTTCCTCTCTAACTTCCTCCCTAATGCAAACACACAACCTATCTTAGAATGTAAAAACGTGGGGTAGGCAAAGTTGTGAATAATGAGAAATCTACTGAGGTAAGTGGTGCAGGTGTGGCTGGACCAAGAAAGAGGTGCTGATGGAAGGAAAATAGCCAACACTCTAGAGAGACGGTCCATCTGTTTGCCCCAAGCCCAACCCCCAAAGCATTCTGGAGAATTCCTAAACAATGGAAATTGTTATCTTTGATACCCCAGTTGGTCTACTCAAAAACAGTCTTCCCAGATGGACCTCTCTCTGCTAGCTCTCACATAATCAGTTTATGTAAAAATTGTGCAAACAAGATTTACTGTTCCCAGATGGTAAAGTTTCATTTTCTCCCTTCTGTCTTATGACTTTTGTTTTTGCCTTCATACCTTGGCTGTCTAACAACTGACTCCTTCTTAAATGAATAAACAATCTGCCTACAAAATAAACTAATAAGCACGATGTAAAAATAATTAACACATGTCTCTGAATTGTTCTTCCACAAAAAAACATTATTTCTATTCATCCCTGTCACATAAACTATACTTCTCTATGAATATCCAAGAGAGGCATAACATGTATGCTAGCTTTTTCTGAAGTTCTACATTTGCCTTCAAGAGCCTTTTTAGTGATACATAGGCAGCTCCAGATAGCTATCCCCACCCCATCTCGCATTTGACAGGGTTGTTAACAGCTAGATCTTTTGCATACCTGCAATGTTTTACATAGGAAACCACTAAAAATTAGGCAACCAGCCTGTTGAACATTTATCATTCACAGGTTGTACTTAAAACATTATTTAATTTTTTTTACCATTTTTCTTTTAAAGTAAACTTCCTGATCTCTGATGAACATAGATGCAAAAATCCTCAACAAAATCTTAGCAAACAGAATTCAGCAATATATTAATAAGATCATACACCATGATCAGGTGG
>NW_017732013.1:167221-219649 GCF_001890085.2 Hipposideros armiger
AATAAATAAATAAATAAATAAATAAATAAATAAATAAATAAAGTAAACTTCCTGCCCCTCTGTAAAAATGTGGGTAGGACTAATGAATTAGACAATAGACAGTATTATGGCCACTTTAAGCATATATAGCCTCAATTTAAAAGTTAGAATGACCAGTCCTTGGTAGTAATGAAATATCTGAACGTGATTTAGTGTCATATCTCCTACCTCCCAAACAGGCCAGATATGGCCTATCAGCTTTCAGGACGAGAAGCAGGGTTGTACCTCTCCATTCTTTCCCCACACTGTTCTCTCCTTCAGCATGTGCTGACTGCAGAGTTGGCCCCCTCTTGAGGCTGGCCCAGGCAAAGCTGCTATGGGAAAGGTAATGTTTTGACATACTCAATGTGTTTTTCACCTTATGTCAGGACTCTTTGGTCCAGGTGAACTTGCCTATCCCCCTTCATGAGTAATCTTTTGGATGCAACTACCACAATATAGACCATGATTCTCCTTTGGCCAGCCAATCCATGTCCAGCACATGGTTCATATGCCTACTCTTAGGGATCTCATCATACCCTTGAAGGAGTCCTCTTGCCTAGGACCCGAAATGGCTCTGGGTGAGCATTCTTTCTTTCAGGTTCAACATCTGAGTCTATGGGAGATAGTCATATATCCTATAATCCACAGTAAACAGGGAGTAGAGCACTCACTTCCTACATGTAACTGTCATTCCCATACTACCACCAAAGGATCTCACTGGCCCTTCTCCAGTCCTCTGGATTTTCTGGTGTAGGAGACATACTTTCATCTCCTGGGCCTCCAAAACTCCGGGAAAGCATCTCAAGTTCTCTGAGTGGTCTCACTGAGCTCTTCCCCCAAACAACTAGCCTTGAGATGAGGGAGTAGGTAACCTCTCTGTACCTCCTAGCAACACAGTTTTCTCTAGAAAAGCACCCATCTCAAAATCCTCTCTTTACATCTGCACTCTCTTGAGCCCCTAGATGAGGTGTCCAAAAGCTTGAAATTGATTTTCTTTTATGTTCTTTGTAAATGATGAATACAGTGATCTGGGACTTCACTTTGGAATTTCATTTCTATTGTATCTTGGTTCTTATTAGGAACTACAGTTTAAGGTCCTCTTAAAATCACACATGTGTCAGAAGGCAAAAATGCTAATATACCCTTTCTTTAAGAAAAAAAAAAGCCAGAAATTTGACAGGACTATCACTATTGTGATCTTTTTCTCTGATGCTGTACTGTCCTGATCTTCTCTGTATATCTAATGTAGGAAAAAAGAAGACCTATGCAAACATGAGAAAATGACTCAGAACAAAAATAAATAAATAAATAAATAACAAAGTTAAATTTTAAGTACTTTTTTGACGTTTTAAACAATGTATTCTAAGTTCCAAAACAATTTTGAAGATAAAATATTTTTAAATGATTAATTTTTAAATGACTTTGAGAAATAATCCAGATGTCCAATATTGATTTATTTAGCAAAGAGTTGTAGATTATTTTTTGATAATGATTTGGGAATTACAGATAATATTCAAGACCTAAACTTACTGAAAAATAAATTTTGTTCTTGCTAAATTTGTTCCTGTTAAATTTTCAAAGTGAACAGTTTTTACGGTATGATATCTTTTAATAATCATATATGTGTGCCTATGTGGGTGTGTGTGCTTATAAAAAACTGTGTGAAAGGATAAACATCTATATTAAGAGGAGTCATTTCTGAGTGGTAGGATTATGGATAATTTTCAGTTTTACTTTTTACATTTTTCTATATGGTCAGGTTTTTTCACAAGAATAAATATTTTATTCTTTTTTTAGTGAGGAAAACAAAAATAGATATTTTCATTAAAATGAAATATACTTCTCTCACAAATATGAAAATTTTTCATCAACATAATGGTGCTTGGTTTATTGTCAGGAAATTCAGTAAGAATATTTTTATATTAACTATAATTTTCAATCATAACCTCGCTTGGTACAGTAGTCTTGGTTGTAAGCCCTTGATTTTCACCATGTTGAATATTTTGTGCCTCTTCCTTTTGGCCTGCAAAGTTTCTGTTGAGTAATCAGCTGATTATCTTATGGGAGCTCCCTTGTAACTAACTAGTTGTCTTTCTTTTGCTGTTTTTAGAAGTCTCTCTTTGTATTTAACTTTTGCCATTTTAATTATAATGTATTTTGGTGTGGGCTTGTTTGGGTTCATCTTGTTTGGGATTCTCTGCACTTCCTGGACTTGTATGTCTAATTCTTTCACCAAGTTGGGGAAGTTTTCAGTCATTATTTCATCAAATAGGTTCTCAATCCTTTGCTTCCTCTCTTCTTCTGGTATTCCTATGATGCAAATATTGTCCCTCTTTTTTTTTCCCCCAGTTCGTCAGTTTTTTGTTTGTTTGTTTTGTTCTGCTTTTTAGTTTCAGGTGCACAGAACAACATAATTATTAGACATTTACACTCCTCACAAAGTGATAATCCCTACCCCAAGTCTAGATGAAGGGATTAGAAAGTAGAACATGTTATTACTCTTGATGTTGTCCCTGAGGTCTCTTAAACTATCTTCATTTTTATTTATTTATTTTTTGTTGTTGTTCTGATTAGGTGTTTTCTGCTACTTTGTTTTCTAAATCACTATTTAATCATCTCATGTGTTGTTGATTCCTTCTACTGCATTCATCATTTCAGTTATTGTATTCTTTATTTCTGACTAGTTCCTTTTTATGGTTTCTATGTCCTTCTTTATGCTTATTATCTCTTTGTTGAAGTTCTCACTATGTTCCTTAAACATTCTTATAATCAGTGTTTTAAACTCTGTCTCTGGTAGTTTGGTTGCCTCCATTTCATTTAGTTCTATTTGTGGAGGTTTCTCCTATTCTTCTATTTGGGACATGTTTCTTTGTCTCCTCATTCTGGCTGCCTGTCTGTGTTTGCTGCTATGTATTAGGTAGACCCCCTATGCCTCTCAGTCTTTGCCCAATGGTCGTATATATAATAGGTGTCCTGTGTGGTCCAGTGGTGCAATCTCCCTAATCACCTGTGCATGTGTTCCAGGAGTGTTCCTTGTGTGTGCTCTCTATATTCTCCTGTTGCAGTTGAGCCTTGATTACTTTTGCTGTGTCAATGGGTGTTTATGACTTTCAGGTGACTGGCTATGAGGATTGGCTACAAACACAGTGTATGAGCTGCTGTGGGGGAGCTCAATCATCAAAAGTGGATTTGCTTGAGTGGTTTCTTGTGCCTGCTAACGCTACCCTTTCAGTGTGCCTCTTTTGGTGCTAATTGGGTAGTGCTCCAGTGTGGTCTGAGGCTGGCCTCTGGGTATATTATTTTTGCTGTCTCTTAGGAGGGGCGCCTGTACAGGACAATTGCAGCCTGGACTATGACCAGCCCAGGGATACCTGGTAGGAGCTACATTGGACATGGAGGCATGTTGGAGTGAGCCAGGTTGCCACCAGCATCATGCCAGGGCATCTTAGCAAAAGGCCCAGGACCCTCCTAAATCTGTTGCCACATGCTGGCTGCCCATAAGGCTTAGCCACTGAAAGAGCCTCTTTAAGTGCATGGGCCAGGCTTGTTGACCTGATGTTAAGAGTGCTCCCAGTGATGCTGTCCAAGTTGGGTGGGGCATGGTCCCAGGTTGTCACAGGGTGTGGCTGGTGGTTTTTACCAAGTTAAGATACACACAGTTCTTTCACCAGTGCTGAGCCTGTGACCACTCCACAAAATGCCCTGAGAACACTGCTTCAAGCCGCCACTCACTTCAGGCTTGTAGCTCTCTGAGGGCTGCTCAAGAAAGGCTGCTGCACAAGCTGAGATTGGCTTCCCACCACCAAAAGTTGCCCACATTGCCATGAGACATCTGCTGCTGTAAAAGCCTCCTGCAGCTTGTGAGGCAGAGCTGGCTACCCAGATGATGCCACACTAACTGGGTGGGGTCCAAGGGAATCACCAAGGTTGCACACATACAAATTTTACTCAACCAATGAAGTCTCAGATTTGGCCTTGTGGAGTTGCGTTTAACACAGGAAAGATGTTGCCTTCCGGCAGGTTACATATGAGGTGAGTTCCACACAGGAGTAATAGAGGCTGTCCCTGTAGCCTTCATCCTGAAGTCACACAGCTCAGTCTTTCCCTGTATGTCTCTGGCATCACTTGAGATGCTGCTCCTCCACTGGAGTCCAGGGGAAATGCTTTCAAGTGAGTGAATCTGTGTGTGGTCCCTTTAAGAGGATATGTTGGGTTTTAGCCACTTTCCATCTCACTGGGATGGATGGATGGAATCCTCACTGATTTTCACTGCCAGATGTTGTGGGGATTCCTCTTCCCAGCATAGGACCCCTGAGCTGGGGAGCCTGGTATGGGGCTGGACTCACCTCCACTACCAAGGTGTCCCTCTCAGTGCTCAACCACTACCTGTGGGTTTGGGGTCAGCCTGTTTCACATCTTAGTCCTCCTACTAGTCTCGATGTGGCTTCTTCTTTATATCCTTGGTTATTCTGTTCAGCTAGTCTTCAGATGATTCTTGAGGTTTATTGTTCTATAATTTAGTTGTAATTTAAATGTGATCATGGGAGGTGGCAGACACAGCATTTACCTATTCTGCCATCTTAGATCTTTAATACCTATTCTCTTTTAAGATTCCTGTTAAAATACATTGGTTATCAACATTTGATATATACATTGTGTCTGCAATTTCCCATAATACATACATATTTCTAGTCTGCATGCTTATTTAAATATATACAGTAAGTCCCTGACTTATGAACAAGTTCTATTCTGGGAGAACGTTCATAAGTCAGATTCATTCGTAAGTCCAACAAAGTGAGTCTTATATATCTTTGACACAAATATACAACGTAAAGCATAAAAAAACTAAGCACACACACAACAATACTGTAAATAAACTATTTTTACTTTTACAGTTACCTTAAAATAGTGATACAGTACAGTACAACAACTGGCATATAGGGGATTGCATGGAGTGAACTCACAAGAAGAGTCACTAACTGGAGGAGGGAGGGTAGGTAGGAGATGGTGGAGCTGCTTTTCCTCTTGCTACCTAACATCCTGGGCTCTGATTGAGCACTGTACTACTGTACATTATTGCACTGTACAGTAAGCACACAGCAGCACAACTGTGACAATGTCCAGCAGACACATAAGCTGCTTCCACGGTTTGCTCGCATCTATGAATGTTTGTAATGCGAGGTCTGTTTGTACCTGTGAAAATTTGCAACTTGAATGTTCGTAAGTCAGGGACTTACTGTATGTAGTTCATAGTCACTATGATATAACTGTATGCTTCCCTGACATCAGTTATTTCTAGATACCATAAGGAGGAAATTTAACTGCTAATGTAATGCATTTGATGAGAGAGCTGCAGCAGGGCTTAATATAGGCAGTGCATTCTTACTCAGTGCTCTTTGGATATAAGAGCTTATGGGTAGAGAGTAATGTGGAACAAGAATAATCTGGTGTAGCAGTATCTTTTAATTGGAGTTTCTATTGCTGTCACTGTTTCATTTGTTCGCCATAATAGTTTAAACCATAGCAATTGGCAGAAGCATCATTCTTGGTTTGGACTGTAGAAAAAAGGACACATGCAAGTATTTTATCTCCAAAGAGGCTTGGAGAGAAATTTAGGGATTTGCTTAGATTTTGCTTGAGAAACAACTTTGATCTGAAAATAGCCAAGTGCACAAAAAACCAGATTCCTGAGGAATCTTTGTATCCAACAATACCTGGTAAGTCCTCCCCAATTCCTACACCTCCCATTTCTAGCTAAGGTTAATTTTTATAACTTGAAGAGTGTATTTTCCAGCAAATGGCTTATGAAGAGACTGGGAACTTGGAGCCTTTGTGTTTACTGGGAGCTATGACCAAAAAAGTCAATACATTCATACACAAAATGTGAGCAGGCAACTTTGTCCTCACATGCTAAATGGTGACATTTCTGATAGTTCCTGCCTTTATTTATAGGCAGTTCATAAACTGAGCTGATTCACCTGAAAAATTGTTTTTCTATCTGCTCTTAGTAGGTCAACATGAGTTATTGAATAATACTTTCTAAGGAATCTGTTCCCTTTTGCTTCCAAGGGTTGAATCCTGTCCTTACCAAGAGCCAATTTTTTGTTCCCAAACTTGCTTATGTCTATTTCCCAATTTCTGAAACTATGTGAGCTATTTAGAAGTCATGTAAAACAATGCAATATGAGTGCAAAGAGGTTTTGTTTTAAAAAAAAATAAAACTAAGTGAATACTTCAGAAAATCTTAAAAAGGGGTGAATAACTTAAAAATTAAAAGTGGCATGACTGTAAAAGACTGGAAAGAAAATATCAGAAGTAGAAAGATTGCACACATAAATTATTTCACTGCTGTTCCTGCTGTTCTCATTGCATTTCTTATTCTTCTTTAAAGAGATAAAAAATGGAACTGATAATTGAGTCAGATTATAGTTAATGCAAGGAACACTAAGCAATCCTGATCACTGGCAATTGTTAACTAATCCATTTGCAGGATTTATCTTGGATCCTATGCCCAGAAATTCTGATTTAGTTGGTCTAAATCCGTGAGATGTGCCTCTGGATTTTTTAAATTTCCCCAACTAATTCTAATATGCAGCCAAGTCTGAAAACAGCTGCATTAGAACAGTGGTTCTCAAATTTTACCATACATGTATTCGTCTGTGAATACTGTGAAATACAGATTCTAATTCAGTAGGCCTGCAGTGGCAATGCCCAAGGTTCTAAATTTTTAACAAGCTCCCAGGTTAGGTTGATGCTGCTTGTCTGGGAAGCACTTTGAGTAGCCAGGTATTAAAGAACATGAAATGAGGACACCTTCTAACACTGGTTCTCAGTTTTCACTACACTTGCAATCATGACAGCTTGAAAAATACCGAGGCCTGGATCTCACCCCCCAGGGATTTCAATGTATTTCCAGTTGATTCCACTGTGTACCCAAGGCTGAGAGTCACATCTCTTGAAGGTGATGTGTTAAATTGTGCACTTGAGAAAGCACAATTATGTTGAGGCATCCTGTCTATGATTTTCTGCTAAAATATGTTGTTTGTTTTCTGTCCTCAGGGTGGTTCACTAGCCCTTCTCCAGTCTCTTCCCTTCACTTACAAAGTTAGTCTGTTGACTAAGAGTCCCTTGATTAGCCCATATCATGTCACCATTATTCCCACAGGACTTGCCCTATACATTCAATCAACTCTAGAGGCTTTAAAAGTATAAACAAGCCATTCATTTGAGAACACAGGCCTTGTGTTAGTCTTACCCAGATCCTTCAAACTGAGCTCCTGGGGCTTTCTAATATATATTAGTTTCTATACACATATTAGTATATATGTATATATGTATATGTGTGTGTGTGTGTGTGTGTGTGTGTGTATGGTTTAGTATGTGGGTCTCAGTTCCTTCAAAAATTTAATGAGTTGCTAGCATCTCCAGTTTCAGAAAACTGCAAATCTAAAGGAGGATTATAAATATAACAAACATGTAAAAATGAAACAGGCCAATCAACTATTGTGTTGTAAAATACCTGCCATGAGACTTGCTAATTTAGCTCTCTTCTTCTATGGGATCTGGAGCACTGACCTTAGAGTAAATAGACTAAAGAGGGGAAGAGGAAAAGTTGGACTGTAGTGGTCAGCTTCTTCTTTATTTACCTCTCCTTTTAAAGCTATAGTATTGAGAGATCCCAATTCAAAAGAGCAGCCTTCTTTGTACTCCTTATTTATGATTTTCTAATATTCAGTTAACATTAGAAAAAAATCCTTTCAGCAACTTGCTTCTAAATCTGCTCTTTTGAGAATTTACAAATAAAATATAAAGCTTTTGTAGGTGAAGATGTTCACACCTTTCTGCCACTTAACATACCTCATGCTCTCAAAGCCCAGGATCAAAAGTAATGTTTTGTTTATTTACATTACTGGGAAAGAATTTCCACTTGTTTCTGCACCTCATCTATTTTTTTTCCAAAATAAAACCTAAAATTTGCAAATAATTCCTCTTTCTTCATTAAAATCTCTAAATAATTTAAAACCCTACCTCTTGTTAAATGAAAAATAAAAAGAAGAGAGGATTTCATGTGGCTCAAAAGGAAATACATGTTTGATAGAAGTAATCATAAAAAAAGCAAAACGAAAATATGAATAAAGAAGAATTCCAGCTGCAGCCAGGGGCCTCCTCTCTGGTGAGTCATCATATGAGACCTGATGTCCAATGCAATCAACTGTGGGCATTTAAAAAACTACCTGCCTGAGTCCTATTCACTGACATACAGACTTTTTAGGGCTGGGCCAGGACACAAGTATAGGCCTGTTAAGGCTCCTTCTCAAATACCACTTTGGTGAGCCACACCGTGCCAAGTATAGAAGTAGGTACATAGAAGGAGAAGGTGAAATTTAGATCTCTTAAAATTTTCTTTTTTTACAGTACTTACAGAATTTTCTCTCCAACAAAGGCTTGCTTGCCAAGGATATGTATGGCAGTGGAGTGAGTCTTGTTTTTCTTCTATTAATTTTGCCTTTAAGGCCAGATCCATATCTCTTTGAATCCCAATAATATAAATTGTGGATTTGGGTAGATCTAGAGCAGTGGTTCTCAACCTGTGGGTTGCGACCTCTTTGGGGGTTGAATGACCCTTTCACAGGGGTCGCCTAAGACCATCGGTAAACAAAAAGATATTTACATTACGATTCATAACAGTGGCAAAATTACAGTTATAGAGTAGCAACGAAAATAATTTTATGGTTGGGGGGGTCACCACACCATGAAAAACTGTATTAAGGGGTCACGGCATTAGGAAGGTTGAGAACTGCTGACCTAGAGGGATGATGGTAATGATAAACACTTCTTCTGGGGTACCCAGATGCAGATTTGTTGCTGCAGCATTGCCTCCAGTCTAAGCAAGTGTAGAGGTTAAAATCTGCAAAAACATAGGTGAGATTTGCACTTTTTCTTCAGGACACAGGCAAACACCAGCTGTTTATTTGTGTTTCTCCAAATGCAAGTGTTTTGAATCTAAATATGCATAGGCTGGCACTTATTTCAAGCAAATTATATTCTGGAGTTCTTAAATAACTCAACACATTTATAGATAAGGGCCTAGCCTGAGCCACAGATCAGGCACTGTCACTGCTGTCTTTATTCAAGAGTCATGAACATGCATGACTATAGAAGTTTTACCCCACAGTTTTCACAAGGTTCTGGCTGATAAATGTCAACTATTTAATGGTAAGGAAAGAATGAAGATAGGGAATATGTAAAATGAAGTCACTTTAACCAAGCAGCTAAAATTATTTAACACTGTGAAGGTTGAGGTATGAAGAAAGGCTATTCTTGTTTTAACTAGACTTGGAACTTAAAATTTTTAACTTTCCAGTCCTATATCAACGCCTGGAAATACACCTGGACATACACCAGACATCCAGATGACACTCTGATTGCCACCTGAAGGACTCATGTATCCAGGCTACCTAATATCCACATGACATCCATTATTCACACCACTGGATGTGACTAAACTTCCTAGTGCCCATCCTCTAGACAACCTGGAATCCATTATCCAGACTGTCTAACATCTGATAGCTAACCATCCTGGACCAATCCTAGGGCTAAGAATGAAAGACTGATTATTCTCAAGAATGCATTTTCACTGTAAGAACTCTTAACTTTTCTTTCTTTTTTGCACCACTTGTGAGATTTTGCATAGCTTTTCCAAGTGTGCAAAATCTAAGAGCCTTGAGTAAATCTTTATTATTTATTTCTAGCAAAGCCTCCAAGCTTCTTTTTGAATTTGGTAAACAATAGTGTGTTGAAGAGGTAGACACCAATGAAAGACAAGATTACGTGGTTTGGAAAGATTGTCCAAGATGGTAGTTTAGGTAAATACTATGCTTGTTGTCTGCCAGGATCACATCAACATTACAACTAAATTATAGAATACTCAACCTTGAGAATCATCTGAAAACTAGCTGAAAAGAAGCCCTATAACTAAGGATATAAAGAAGAGGCCACATTGAGACAGATAGAATGGGCAGAGATGCGAAACAGGCTGACCCCAAACACACAGGTAGTGGTTGACCACAGGGAGGGACACCTCACTTGTGGATATCCCTTTTGAAGAGAGAAGGGTCCCAGACCCACACTGGGCTCACCAGCCCAGGAGACCAGCACTGGGAAGCGGAGTCCCCACAACATCTGGCAGTGAAAAGCAGTGAGTGCTCTGTCTATTTATCATGGTGAGATGAAAGGCAGCTGGAAACCCAGAAGTATTCTTAAAGAGCCTGTGCATAGACTCATTCTCTTGTAAACACTCACCTGCGCTATGGTGGAGGGTCGGCCACATGAGAAGTATCAGAGACATACAGGGAAAGACTGAGTTGTGTGGCCTCAGGGTGAAAGCTGGAGGGACAGTTGCCATTGTTACTGTGTGGAGCTTGCCTCATATGAAACCTTCATGAAACACCATCTTTTCTATGTTGAATTCTCCCCAAAAAAGCCAAATCTGAGAACACATTGGTCCGGTAAAATTCATGTATACACACCACCTTGGTGATACCCTGGGTCCCTGTCCCATCCAGCTAGTGCTGCATCACCCTTGCACTCTCAGCTCCTGGGCTGCTAGCCCCACCCCCCAAGCTACAGAAGTTGTTATAGCAGTGAAAGGCCACAACTTGCATTGCAGCTTCTCTTGGGTGGCTCTCAGTGATCTGTGGACCCCAGGCAAGTGGTGGTTGGCTGTAATGTTCTCAGGGCATTTTGCAAAATGGTCACAGGCCCAGCACTGTCACAAGAACTGAATCTGCATTAATTTTGCAAAAATCACCAGCCATACCTTGTGATTTCCTGGGGTCTCACCCTGCCCAGCTAGTTGCTGCACTGCCAGGGACACTCTCAACATTGGGTCAACCAGTCTGGCCCACACACCTAAAAAGACTCTTTCAACAGCTGAGCCTTATGGGCAGCCAGCAGGTAGCAACAGGCCTAGGAGAGCGCTGGGCCTTTTGCTAAGCTACCCCAGGTCCAATACTGGTGACAGCCAGTCTTGGTTCACATCAAGGCCACATCCACATGCTTCCAGGTGAGCAGAGGGAGCAACCAATCACACATAGCTTTGTGGCTCCTACCAGGTAGCCCAGGGCTGATCAGAGGCAAGGCTGAAATTGGCCTGCATGGAAGCACCTCCCAAGAGATACCAGAAAAAACACACCCACAGGCTGGCTGCAGTCCACACCAGAGCACTACCCAGTTAACTCCAAATGAGGCACACTCAAAGGATGGTCTCAACAGGCTCAAAAGGCCACTGGGATGAATCCCCCTCTGAGTGTCAAGCCCCACACAGCAGCTTATACACTGTGGTCATATCCAATCTGCAGATTCACTCAGCCTGGGAATCATAA
Source organism: Hipposideros armiger (assembly GCF_001890085.2). Taxonomy (NCBI): domain Eukaryota; kingdom Metazoa; phylum Chordata; class Mammalia; order Chiroptera; family Hipposideridae; genus Hipposideros; species Hipposideros armiger. The sequence goes on from NW_017732013.1 coordinate 178,627, forward strand.
CCATCCACTCAACTACAACAGGAGAATAAGGACAACACACACAAGGGATACTCCAAGAATACACACTGGTGATCAGGGAGACTGTGCCACTGAACCACCTATATAAGGCCATCAGCAAAGACTGATACATAGGAGATCTACCTAATATATAGAAGCAAACACAAAGAGGCAGTCAGAATGAGGAAACAAAAAACATGTTCCCTCCCCCCCAAAAAACAACAACAACAGGAGAAACCTCTAGAAACAGAACTAAATGAAATGGAGGCAACCAACTTACCAGAAGCAGAGTTTAAAACACTGGTTATAAGAATGATTAAGGAATTTAGTGAGGACTTAAATAAAAAAGATTATAAGCATAATCAATGACATATAAACCATAAAAAAGAACTAGTCAGGAATAGAGAATACAATAACTGAAATGAAGAATACAATAGAAGGAATCAATAGCAGATGAGGTGAAACTGAGAATTAAATCAGCATTTTGCAAGACAAAGTAGCAGAAAACACCCAATTGGAAAAACAAAAATTAAAAGAGAAAAACCAAATGAAAATAATTTAAGGGACCTCTCAGACAACATCAAGCATAACAACATTCTCATTATAGGAGTACCAGTAGGAGAAGGCAGGAATCAAGGGAGTGAGAACCTATTTGAACAAATAATGACTGAAAACTTCCCCAACCTGGCAAAGGAAATAGACATATAAGTCCAGGAAGTATAGAGAGTCCCAAACAAGATGAACCCAAACAGCCCCACACCAAGATACATTATAATTAAAATGACAAAGATTAAAGACAAAGAGAGAATACTAAAAGCAGCAAAAGAAAGACAACTAATTACTTACAAGGGAGCTCCCATAAGACTGTCAGCTGATTTCTCAACAGAAACTTTGCAGGCCAGAAGTGAGTGGCACAAAATACTCAAAGTGGTGAAAAGTTGGGACCTACAACTAAGACTACTGTACCAAACAAGGCTATGATTTAAAATTGAAGGAGAGATAAAGAGCCTCCCAGACAAGAAAAAACTAAAGGAATTCATTACCACCAAGCCAGTATTATGAGACATGCTAAAGGGACTTCCTTAAAAAGAAGAAGGGGAAAACAAAATAACTAACAAAAGTAGATAAAAAATATGAATAATAAAATGGCAATAACTATGTACCTATCAATAATTACTTCATATGTAGATGAATTAAATGGTTCATTAAAAAGGTAGGATAGCTGAATGGATAGAAAAAAGACCCATATATGCTGTCTACAAGAGACCCACCTCAGATCTAAAGACACACAAAGTCTGAAATTAAACTGATGGAAAAAGATATTTCACACAAATGGAAACAAACAAACAAAAAAGCTGGAGTAGTAGTACTTATATCGGACAAAATAGACTTTAAAACAAAGACAGTAATAAGAAACAAAGAAGGACATTACATGATGATAAAGGGACCAATCCAACAAGAGCACATAACCCTAGAAAATAGCTATGCACCTAACATAGGAGCATCTAAATATAAAAAACAAATACTGACTAACATAAAGGCAGAGACTGACAGTAACATAATCATATTAGGAGACTGTAACATCCCACTGACACCAATAGACAGATCTTCCAGACAGAAAATCTACACGGAGAACGTGCCCTTAATTGACATACTTGAACATATGGATTTAATTAATATTTTTAGAGCATTTAACCCCAAAGTGGCAGAATATACATTCTTCTCAAGAGCACATCAAACATTTTTCAAGATAAACCACATGTTAGGTCACAAAATAATTCTCAATAAATTTAAGAAGATTAAAATTATATCAAGCATCTTCTCTGACCATAATGGTATAAAACTAGAAATTAACTACAAAAAAAACAATAAAAAACAAAAACTCTGAAAAACATAAACACATGGAGGCAAAACAACATGCTACTAAATAATGACTAGGTCACAATGAGGTACAGGAAGATGTCAAAGTATACCTTCAGACAAACAAAAATGAAAACACAATGACCCAAAATTTATGGGACATAAAAAAAGCAGTCCTAAGCAAAATTCACAGCAATGCAAGACTACCTATAAAGAACAAGAAAAGCCTCAAAGAAATAGTCTAACGTTTACCCACAGGAACTGGAAAAAGAATAGCTAATGAAGATCAAAGTGAGTACAAGGAAGGAAATAATAAAGATCAGAGCAGAAAGAAATGAAATAGAAGCCAAAAAAACCCACAATAAAAAATATTAATGAAACAAAGAGCAGGTTTTTTTGAAAGATAAACAAAATGACAAACCTTTAACCAGACTCATCAAGAAAAAAAAAAAAGAGAAGACCCAAATAAGTAAAATCAAAAGTGAAATAGAAGTGACAATGGACAGACACCACAGAAATACAACTCTTTAAGAAGATACTACAAGCAACTGTACACAAACAAATGGGACGATCTGGAAGAAATTGATAAATCCCTAGAAGCATGCAACTTCAAAGAATGAATCAAGAAGGAACAAAATCTGAACAGACTGATTACTACTAATAAAATCACATCAGTAATCAACAAGATCCCAACAAACAAAAGTCTCAGACTAGATGGCTTCACAGGTGAATTTTACCAAACATTGAAAGACTTAATACCTATTCTTTTCAAACTATTCCAAAATATCCAAGAGGAAAGAAGTCTCCAAAAGTCATTATATGAGGCCACCATTACCCTTATTCCAAAACCAGACAAAGACTTTACAAAAAAAGAAAACTATAGGCTGATATCCCTAATGAATATAGACTCAAAAATCCTCAACAAAATATTAGCACACTGAATTCAGCAATGCATCACTAAAAAGATCATATATCATGATGAAATGGGATTTATGCCTAGTATGCAAGGTTTGTTTGCTATCCACAAATCAGTTAATGTGATATACCAAATAAACAAAATGAAAGTTATAAACCATATGATCATATCAGTATACGCAGAAAAAGCATTTGACAAAATTCAGCATCCATTTATGATAAAAAACTCTCAGCAAAGTGAGAATAGAGAAAGTGTATCTCAACATAATAAAGACCACATATGACAAACCCACAGCTAACATCACATTTAATGGAGAAAAGCTAAAAGCATTCTCCTTAAGATGAGGAACAGGACAAGGATGCCCACTTTCACCACTTTTATTCAACTTAGTACTGGAAGTCCTAGCCACAGCAATCAGACAAGATAAATAAATAAATAAATAAATAAATAAATAAATAAATAAACAAACAAACAAACAAATAAATAAATAAATAAATAAATAAATAACATCCAAATTGGAAAGGAAGAAGTAAAATTGTCATTATTTGCAGATGACATACTATAGAGAGAGAACCCCAAAGACATCACAAAAGAACTATTAGAAGTCATAAATGAATTTAGTAAAGTAGCAGGATACAAAATTAATATTCAGAAGTTGGTTGTATTTTTATACACCAATAGCAAACTACCAGAAAGAGAAATTGAAAAAACAGTCCCATTTACAATTGCATTAAAAAATAAAATGCCCAGGAATAAATTTAACTAAGGAGGTACAAGACTTATACTCAGAAAATTATAAGACATTGAGGAGAGAAATTAAAGAAGATACAAATAAATGAAAACATGTGCTATACTCATGGATAAGAAGGATTAATATAGTAAATTGTCCATACTACCCAAAGCAATACATAGATTCACCACAATCCCTATCAAAGTACCAATGGCATTTTTCACTAAACTAGAACAAATAATCCTAAAAGTTATATGGAACCATAAAAGTCACTGAAGAACAATGGCAATCTAGAGAGAGAAGAATAAAGCTGGAGGTATTACACTACCTGATATAAACTATACTACAAGGTCTTAGTAATGAAAACAGCATGGTATTGGCATAAAAAAAAACAGACTCATAACTCATTGGAACAGAGAATAGAGAGCCCAGAAATAAATCCTTGCCTATACAATCATTTAATCTATGACAAAGGAAGGAAGAATATACTTTGGGGTAAAGACAGTCTATTCAATAAAGGGTGCTGGGAAAACTGGACAGATACATGTAAAAAAATGAAACTGGGCCACTTTCTTAATCCATATAAAAGAATAAACTCAAAATGGATTAAAGACTTAAATGTAAGACCTGAAACCATAAAACTACTAGAATAAAAACTCTCAGACATTACCCTTCATAATATTTTTATTGCTATATCTCCCTGGGCAAGGGAAACAAAACAAAAAATAAACAAATGGGACTACATCAAACTAACATTTTTTTTTGCACAGCAGAGAAAGCCATCAATAAAACCAAAATACATCCTACCGAATTGGAGAAGGTATTTGCCAATGATATATCTGATAGGGGTTAATATCCAAAATCTGTAAAACACTGCTACAACTTAACACCAAAACAAACAAACAAACAAACAAACAAACAAACAAACAAAAACAAACCAAACAAACAATCCAATTAACAAGTGGACAGAGGATCTGATTAGACATTTCTCCAAGAGGACATACAGATGGCCAATAGACATATGATAAGATGCTCGATCTCACTAGCCATCAGAGAAATGCAATCAAAAACTTCAATGAGATATCATTTCATATCTATCAGAATGGTAATCATCAATAAATCCACAAACATGTATTAACAAGATTGTGCAGAAAGGGGAACCCTTGTGCACTGTTGGTGGAATTGCAAATTGATGCACCCACTATAAGAAAACAGTATGGAGGGTCCTCAAAAAACTGAAAATGGAACTACCTTATGACCCAGCAATTCCACTCCTGGGTATTTATCCAAAGAAATCCAAAACACTAATTTGAAAAGATATATGCACCCCTATGTTTACTGCAGTGCAATTCACAATAGCCAAGATATGGACACAACCAAAATACCCATCAATAAATGATTGGCTAAAGAAATTGTGGTACATATATACAATGCAGTAGTACTCTACCATAAAAAAGAGTGAAAATTTACCATTTGCAACAATATGGATGGAGCTGGAGTGTATTATGTTAAGTGAAATAAGTCAGACCGAGAAAGACAAATATTTGATCTCACTTATGTGTGGAATCTAAACAACAGAATAAATGAAAAATCAAAACAGGAATACCCTCACAGATAAGAGAACAAACTGATGGTTACTAGATGGGAGGGGGGTTGGGGAGACGGGTGAGAAAGGTGAAGAACTAGGAAGTACAAACTGATAGTTAAAAAATAGTCACGGGGATGTAAAATACAGTATGGGAAATACAGTCAATAATATTGTAAAAACTATGTATAGTGTCAGATAGGTATTATATTTACCAGAGGGATCATTTCATAAATTATAAAAATGCCTAACCACTGTGCTGTACACCTGAAACTAATATAAAATAATATTGTATGTCAACTATAATTTTTAAAAATATAGTCACAGGATGTAAAGTACGGTATAAGGAACACAGTCAATGATATTGTAACAGTTATGTACTGTGTCAGACTGGTAGTAGACTTGTTGGGCTTATTAATTTGTGAGGTGTGTAGATGTCTAATCACTACTTTGTTTTGTACACCTGAAACTAATAATATAAAAAAATCCAAAAAAGAAAAGATTAAGTGGTTTGCTTGATGTCGCAGTCTGGCAATGAAAGTGACAGATAAACAGAACCCAGCTCTCTCCTGGGACTGAAAGAATTTCCCTGATTGTCTTTTGATAATGGTTTTATATGTGTATGTGTACATTCGTGTGAATGCATATATGTCTCAGAAGATTCTATGTATGTTCTTATGCATGTTAATAAAAGTGTTTCACCATAGAAAGAGGTGAGAAAGAACACACACTTTGAAGTGTCTGACATGTTTATAAAAATAGCTGCTATTTCTAATCCCATGAACTATCTGGAGTGAAGAGATTATATGTAATTGACATTTCTCAAAAATGAAGTATTGGAGACCACAAAGGTACATACACATTATCAGCTCTCAGAATTCCCCATGGAAATGAAGGTCATTAAGAACTTGGTGTTTGGAATCAAATTGATCAGGTTCATATCCTAGTTCTATTATGTAAATTCTGTGTGCCTCAGCATCCCCATCTGCAAAATGGGATCCTTTGGGGCTGTCAATGAGCTAATACCTGTAAAGTGCTGAGCACAGTGTGTTGTCTCAATATAAGTTAGAAAATAAAACATATCAACACTGACAAGTTAACCAGGCTACATTGGTTTATTTCTACATTGTACAGAGGAGACTGTTTCTTCCATTTTGACAACACAACTTTTAATTTTGTTATTTGAAATGCACCTGAAATTTGTCCCCTTTACTCTTCTCTCACTGCCATCACACTAAGGGCAAAGGTTCCTTTCCTCAGGTGAAGGTAGCACAATAACTTCTCGGTTTTCCTCTTTGCCTCTGCTTGCTGTCCCAGATCTTCCATTGGCTATCCCAGGCCCTGTTTGTCAAATGCTGCTTTCATTTCCCCATGCCCAGCTCAGTACCCCCTGCCTGCCATATGAAGCCTAAAGCTTCTGCCTGGTTTTCACACCTTCCACAATCCAAACTCTGCCAACCAACCCTAACCCTACCAGCATTCACTATTAGTTGGTGAGGCCTAAGCACACTGCATCAATTTCTGACTTCCCTCTTTTGCTAAGTCAGTGGGCCTCTTTGTGTACTGGATCCTGTAGGATTTGTGTTTTCTGAAAGAAGGAAGGGTTTTCCAGAGGGTGGTAGCCATGAGATAAGATACAAAAGGAAGTAATGAATCAGATAGACATTTTGAAGATGAGAAATGGCAACATTTCAAGACTCTGGGAGGAACGTACGGCAGTTGGGAACTGTTAACTCCCTCTGTCTTTAATTCAGTGAACACTCCTCCCTCACCCAGTGCCTGGGACATAAAAAGTAACAATGCACATCAATTTGTTGATTATGTCTCAGGAAGCATTAAGTACTGTGACTATGTTCTTTGTTTTAAAAAAACTATAATGATTATGTAAGAAAATAATTTTGAGCACAACTCAGTCTTCAAGTCTGCTCTCCTACTCTGTACTCCCATGGTGCTTTGTTTGTTTGTTTGTTTTTGTTTTTATTTTATCTCCCCGAAGCTATAGTGCACATCCACTATTTGCACCCACCCCTTCCTCTGGTACTGCTTCTCCTGCCCAGCAGTGGTTTTCCAGGAGAGGGGCCAGTCATAGATCCTGTCCCTCTGGCTGTAGCTGAGTCAATCAGAGCCTTTCCCTGGGATTTTTCAAAATCTCACCCCAAAGCCTACTGCAAATTACCCCTTTTATGGGCCACTGTAGGGTGTCCAATTGGATGCCTTCTCCCCACCCTTCCTTTCCACCCCCCACAGACTACTGTCCTCTCAGCAGCCAGAGGAATTTTTTGTCCAACATATTTTTCAAATCACATCAGTTCTCAGTTCTCTCTTTTGATTTACCAGCTATTCTGGATGAATTTCAGAATTTTTACCCCTTCCCACTAGCTCCCTCATTTAATTTTCAGCTACTGTTCTACTGCCACGCTGTTTCTGGCACACACCAGATACACCCACATCCCAGGGCTTTTGCACATGTCATTCCCTCTACATAGACTACTCTTCCCACCAAGAGTGGCTTACCTTTCCCGTCATTTAATTTTTTGCTCAAATGGCACCTCCAGAGAGAGGTCTTCCCTGAACTTCCTATACAAAATAACCCCTTGCTGCCACTATCTGTCCACATACTCTATTTTCTTATTGTTCTTAGCACTTCACATTACCTGATATGTATATATGTTATTTTTTGTTGTTTGTTTTTTGTCTGTCACTTTCCATTAAAATTTAACCTTTATAAGAGAAGGGACTTTGTCTACTTTTGTTCACTGCTGTTTTTCCAACATTGTAAATAGTGTTCCACATAGTAGGTCCTCAATAACTATTATTGAGTTGAATATCTTACTAAACCATTCCCTGGTTGACTACTTCTACACTAATGTCTTCAATGAAGTCCTAAGAGCCTTTGAAAGGCCACATTAATAAATGTCTTAGGTAATGAACGAACAAAAAAAACGCTTCAGAAATAATCTTATCAAACCTCTTCTTTTTAAATATGAAACCCAGGGTGGGTTGAGTGAAGTACCCAAGAATACACAGCTATTCATTACACAGTTGCTTTTGGTAGAAAATAAAAACCCAGGCTGAAGCTGTTTACCAGACTCACAAAGGAAAACACCCATGCTGCGTATGAGCCTCTCCTGATTTCAATTACCTCTGGTAACCTCTGAGCAGGAAGCAGGTGCAGGCAGCTGGCTTTGTTTTCTCTCACAGGCCAAAGCAATATATGGCCTCAACCAAAGCGTGTTTCCAAAGAAGGGACTTGGAAAGTGTGGAACTAAAGGTCTCCCTGCCCCTGCTCCTATGTCTCATTATGTTTGGCTGTACAAAGGGATTGAATAAATGTCTGTCAAATAAATGACTCCTATGCCCTGGGAGCCAGAAATGGGACCACACAAGGGGACATGACTTCCATCCTCACCCTGGCTTCTCTCTCCCACAAGCGTTTCTGTTCCTTCCCCCACCTTCGTACTGCACATCCACACTCCCAAAAGGTCGGCACACTACAATGATAAGTGATTCCAACTTGTTTGATAACAGAGCTCTAGTCTTAAGTAATGTTGATTAGCATTTCATGGATTCTTTCCAATACACTTTGATAAATGCTGCCATAATACAGAATTATAAAGCAGGAGGCAATGCTGGTGGGTCTTTCATAGAAACCCTTCAATTTACAAATCAGGAAACTGAGGTCTAGAGAGTTTTAATGGCTTATCTGAGGATCACCCATCTAGTTATATACAGTGCACCCTAGATTCTGAACTTGTCCTCTAAATCAGAGCGTACTGAATTATGTCAATTCCTGGGGAAGAACCAAATTCAATTGCGTTGTTCTTCTGCAATGCAGTTCTTAAGTAATGTGCTCATAGTAGATAATTAAACCCTGCAAAGAGTTTTGTGCTACTTTAATGAAATGAAATATACATAACATGTATATATATATATATATATATATATATATATATATATATATATATATATGTTTGTATGTGTATATTCAGTAAGTCCTCACTTAACATTGTCAATAGGTTTTGGAAAGTTCAAATTTAAGCAAAATGATATATAACAAACCAATTTGACCATAGGCTAATTAATATAAAGTTAAGCTTCTATGGCATATTTCTGGTTATAAAAACATCACCAAACTCCTAAATAAAGACCCCACACATTTCTAACATTACAGATTTTACACCTGAAATCTATGTAACTTTGCTGTCACCCCAATAAACTTTAATTTAAAAAAAAAACATTGGAGGGCCAGCCAAGTGGCTCGTTGGTTAAGAGTTGTCTTGAAACTCCAGCTCTGAGCAGCAGGGCCCCGGTTCGGATCCCACATGAGGGCCAGTGACGCTGCGCCCTCTAGAGCTAAGATGGTGAACAACAGCTTGACCAGGAGCTGGGCTGCCCTGAGTCGCTGGTGATGATGTAGGCTGCAGTGGGGCTGGCCGGCAGCTGGTGTGCGCTTTCGTGAGCCACCGTGAGTGGCTGTCCAAAGGCCAGTGAGCGACTGTCTCACTCGGGAAGAGTGCAATGATAATACCAACATGGGCCAGTGAAGCAATGTTCTCCACAACTAGACTGAAGAACAAAAAGGACAGCAACTTGTCTGTTCCCCTTCCCTGATTCCCCAATGCTGTTCCCCTCTTCCAAATTCCCAATAAAATCTTAAAAAAAAAAGTTGGACTAAAATAAATGTGAGCTATACAGACATTTTAAAAAATTAATAAATAAAAGATAATTCGTTTTCAACCCACTTATTCCAGTTCAGGGTCTCAGGTGGCTGGAGCCTCTCTTGGCAGCTCAGGGTACAAGGTGGGAACGCACACTGAACAGGATACCATTCCAACATAGTGCACATTTATACTCACACCCACACTCACTCATACTAGGGCCATGGAGACATGCCAATTCACCTCACACTCACATCTTTGGGATATAGAAGGAAACGAGAGTAAGGGGAAAACCCATGCAGACAAGGGGAGAACATGCAAACTTGACACAGATAGTAACCCCAGCTGGGAATCAATTTTTTTTCTCATCAACATGGTAACAAAATGATGTTGCTCAAGAACCTGCTGCATACATAAATATATTGCAAATATATATGCTTATATATATGAAGCTTCAGGTATACAGTGAGGCATATAGAATAATAAAATGAACACCATGTACCCACCATCAGCTTAAGATATAAAACATTAAAATTACCAGTGAATTTTTCTATGTAACCCACTCTAGAGCATTATGGTTTTTATTTGAATTTTCTGATTACTAACGAGGTTGAATGTATTTTCATATGTTCATTGACCATTCATGTTTCCTTTTCTAAATATTGGCTGCTCATGTAATTAACTTATTGTTCTATGGGATTGTTCATTTTTGTAAGAGTTCTTTATATATTCTGGAATTTAGTCCTGATCATTTACATTGATTATATACGTTTCAAATTTTTTCCCCCAAAATCTAGCTTGTCTTTTTAATTTTTCTTGGCCTACAATGAACATGAGCGTTTTGTCTTAATGTAGTTAAATTTACCACTTTTCCTTTAAAGTTTGTGGTTTTTAACACTAAGAAATCGTTTCATACCCCAAGTCCATAATGATATTTTTCTATAGTTTCTTCAAAATAATTTAATAATTTGCATTTTATATTCAGGTCTTTAATCCAATCTGGAATTTACAATTACATATGTTTATATTACTATATTAATTACATATATTATATACTATAATTTATATTTTGCATATAGTTAATTATCACATCACTAATTATTGAATATTTCATCCTGTTCCCCACAGATCTGTAATGCCAGCTCTGCCATTTGCCAAGTTTCCACATCAGCATGGACACGTTCCTGGGTTCTCTCTTTTGCTCCATTGTGTGATTTCCTGAAGCCATAAAGCAAACAGCAGATATGAATTTTGTTTCTTTAATAACACAAAATCATTGAAGCTGGGTAGTGGGCCTGCAGGACCTCATTATACCATTCCCTTTATTTCTGTGTATATTTGTTAATTTCCATAATAAAGAGTTAAACAGATAACTGCATCTTAGTAGAATTCAAAATGCATGGCTGTGTTGCAGTTGCTTATAGGCCTTGCTGTTTGGGGCACCAAATATTTGTTTTTCAATTCTTCTCTTTGGAACACCCTTCTTCCCATCTACCATCTATTCTCCTGGCTAAGGACACTCACCACTAATGACTTACCCACTGGAAGCTTTTGCTGATCATCTCAGGCCAAGCTGGTTGGGTGGTTTGTCCACACTTACCTCCAGCAAGGCTAATATACAATTGTATCTGGGGCCTGACTGGCCTGTCTGATGTTGTCATTACACTGATCTCCCCTAGAGTACAGAGATCTGTTTCCTCACAATCAAGCACATTGCAGATATTGGGTGCCTAGTGATTATTGTGTGAAAGACTAACAGAATGAATGAATGAATGAATGAATGAATGAATGAATGAATGTTCAAATATTCTTTTAGGACGAATGATAAGCAATAGAAAAAAATAGGGAGGCAAGCATGTTGCCAACTCATAGCATTGGCCCTTAGAGTATAATCAGTGCTGGGATGATTCCAATGCTAAAACTCAGATTCCATCAGCAGAAGGGCTGGGAAAAGCCCGTTCTCAAAGGTAGAAGATGTCTGTGAAGATCAGCAGAACATGTGACCTAATGCATGTGAAAACATTTTGCAAATGTAAAAGCCCTACACTCCTATGCAAAGTAGCATGACTATTATTATCAATAGTTTTTGGTACTTTTATACTTTCCTAATTGTCTTTTGCATTTCTAATACAGTGGTTTTTTAGAAATCCAAGTTGCATGCAAGAAATTATCAGGATCATTTTCTAAAAACACTAAGAAACACAGGGTATGGAATTTATCAACAAAGCAAACAGCATAATTTACCAAAGAGTTCAAAGGTAATATGACCTATTGTGCCTCACTGACAGTTTGAAATACACTTAGGAAAAATAAAAAACATTTTAACAGCAGAACTGATTAATAGTCAAAGCATAGTGATAGTGTCTGTTTTGAGTAGTACAGTGTTTTCTTTTTGTTTCAAGGATCAAGCTCAAGTGTTTTCATGTTGCTGTTATGAGTTGTTTTCACCAACAGAGGAAAAAGCTTCCTCTGGATAGAAGACAGAAAAATGACTCTGCCCTGCTGTACCACTTCCTATCATTGAGTAAATCCCTTATTTTTCTTTGTTTTTTTCTTCTATTTCTCCAAAGGAGTAGCAGGAAGGTATTTCTAACAAAATTAAGAGAATAACCTATGGTTTCAGTAATTAAATACTGGGAAGTACCGTCCCCATGTATAAGATGTACCCTTTTTCAAAAAATTTGGGGTCTAAAAACTGGCTGCATCTTATACAGTGGTTGTAGATTTTTTTACTTGCATTTCCTGCAAGTGATGAGGAGTTGTATGAATTTTATGATGTATAAAACTTGAGTTCAGTAACTTTATGTAATACATTTTTTTCCAAATTTCAGGCCCCAAAATTAAGGTGTGTCTTAAAATGGGAGCATCTTATACATGGGGAAATACGGTACTTATTGTCTTCAGCTTGCAAACAATATAGGCACAAAGTCACTTGGCCAGTGAGTTGCAAGATTTCCTGACTGTAAATCAAATGCTTTTTCTCCTCTTCTACAGATTTATTTTTTAGTTAATCTGCATTACAAACCAATTAACATGAATCAAGCAGATAATATGTAATGCTTTTTTGGAAACAGAAACAAATTTGGGCAATTTGGTAATTGGACCACAGATTAAATTGGTGAAGAATTAGGGAAAGATTCCAGGCATCCTCACTGCGGAGTAAACCTGAATTGGATGGTGTCACACAGAAGCTTAAGACTGGATTTTCTACCCAGAATCTGAAAAATGCTTTCATCTACCTAATTAACATAGTATGAGACTATAAAAGGGAATAAGGTGTGACATGTGATTTTATAAAAATTAGTAAAGATGGTGTCAGAGTAAAGAGAAAAATAAAAACAGACGTGTAAGCATGTATAATCAAAAGGCATTATGTACATCATCCTAGCAGCTTTATTTAATGGCTTATTCCATTTCAGTAATCATGTTGGTAGATGAGTTAATTGCAAATTTGTTAAATATTCATAACAGCAATTTCTGCTAAGTGACAATGAACTGTCACAGTTGAAAGGATTACAGTCCTCAGTGGTTTCATAGGCTCTTCCTGTCTTCACTCAAAAATCATATCCATCAGCTTCATACCTACAGCACAGTCATTAAAGAGCAGGTCCAGGTTGGAGGAAGTCCCCAGGTATGGAGGGACAGAGCAAGCAATGCCTTGTCAGTTTGGATGCCAGGTGGAAAACTGAGACTGATGCCTGGAGGTTTCAAGTCCAAAAGTCTTCTCTAATGCCCAGGGTTTCACTGTTGGGTTTCAGGAACACATTGTCCTGGGATCAATTCCATTCTAAACTATTTTTATGTAAACACTGCCCTGTGGAACTGGAAAAACGAGAGGATAGTTAAAAATTTTTTAACCAATGACTTTTTCTGTCACATCGAGACTTGCTACTCAAAGATGTGGTCTGCAGATGAGCAGCATAAAGATCACCTGGGAGCGTGTAAGACATGCAGCATCTCAGGACCTTCTCCAAACCTGTTGGGTCAAGATCTGCATTTTAACATGATTTGCATTCCTAGGTGAATATTATGAGCTTTGAAGTCTACAGTAAAGCACTTCAGCTTTTTTGTGGGAAACAACCAAATACCTTTTGTGATTTGAGATCACATGGCCATAGAGGCTTAGATGAAATAACTCACAAACATGGGATTCTGATTTTCAGGAGGTTGGTTAATCCCCAAAGTGCATTTGGAAGTTAACTCATCTGTTTTTCACCTCTGTCATAGTTAGTCATTAGCGTTTTTTCTCTAAACAACATGTAGAAATTTCTTTATTACCTTTCATGATACTCCACCTCAGGTGAGATAATTAATGTTTCCCATGTGACACAAAACACATTTTGTCAATTAATCCCTTGATATACTTATTCTTTGTTAGGCAATTTCCTTATCCAATCAGAATGTGCTTACATATCCATATACACTCCAACACTTATCACAAATCTGATTATTTACAATTCTACATTTGTTGAGTTCATATTAGTCTATTGATATAAATGTAGTTTTCATTTCACTATGACATTTGCCATTACAATTGCAATCAATCAACTAATTTATTGCTGGTACATTCATTGTCACAATGATCAGTTACTGTTTATTGGGCATCTACTAGGTGCCAGGTACATCTCTCAGCCCTGCACATGTATTATCTCTAATTCTCTCAGCTAAACAGCATGTAGTATTTCCCCCAGATACAGAAAAAAATAGTCTCAGAAAACTTAAATTATTTGCTCAAAGTCACACAACAAATAAATGATGAGGTCAAGATTAAACCAAAAAGGTGTGCCTGCATATAAAGTGGTTTCTTTTCACTGCCTCACACTTCCCTATTAGTGTTTGGCAATTTACATCATTGCAATCACAATTTTGCACTTCCATAACAATGTTATTGATCCTTCCTTGGCGTTACAAGCATTAATTTCAGATTATATGATATGCACATGTTTCACTTCGAAAAGGAATGTAGAAAAATGAACCCATCAGGCCGGCTGAGTGGTGCGTTGGTAAAGAGCTGGCTTAGGACACCAGCTCTGACCAGCAGGGCCCCAGTTCAGGTCCCACATGAGGGCCAGTGACACTGAGCCCTCTACAGCTAGGATGGCGAACAACAGCTCGACCTGGAGCTGGGCTGCCATGAGTCACCAGCGACAGTGTAGGCTGCAGTGAAGCTGCAGTGGGCTGCCATAAGCTACCGTGTGTGGCCGGCAGCCAGCGTGAGTGGCTGGCAGCCGGTGTGAGCTGCCAAGAGCTGCTGTGAACGGCCATCCAGAGGCCAGCAACCAATCTGCCTCACCCAGGAAGAGCGCAATGATAATACAAACATGGGCCAGTGAAGCGATGTCCTCCACAACTAGACTGAAGAACAAAACGACAGCAACTTGTCTGTTCCCCTCCCCCAATTCCCCAATAAAAATCTTAAAAAAAAAAAAAAAAGAAAAAAGAAAAATGAACCCATTGTCCATTCAGGTCTCTTTGGGTCACCAGAAGGGGAAACTCAGACTAGCTTAAATAAAAGATAGTGAAAAGGCCCCAGGACAAGAGACTCACCTGGGCTCCATAAGGAGTAAAGCAAAGAATTCAGAAGGCATGAACAACCAAAGCCATAAGCCACAAACATCTCTGGGTGCCACGGAGTCTGTCTCCACCTTGAATCTTCCTGTCCCACAGCCACTCCTTGCCCAACTTCCTTTAATTAAGAGACTGTCTCTAACTGCATGAAGAAGGTTTTCTATATCTAAGTAGAGAGGTCCCTGCTGTGCAAAGTCTCTCTCACAACCCACCAAAATCTGCTGAAGAGACCAAAGTTTCTGATGATGAAGAATGAGCCACAGAAATGTCCAAACTTTGAGCAAATTCAATCCTTTCTCAATTACAATATTACTAATTTCAGCACAGTGGAGTAATGCATGGCCCTGTGGTCTTTGACCTTCTGGTCTAGACACCTGTATTTTATATCTTGCTTGTGCTCCTCTACAAACCAGGTCCTTTTAAGCAGGAGCATTCTGGCCCTAGTTTTAAAATGTTGTCATAAAATTAATATCTTATTGTCTTTTCTTCCAATATCGGTGGCCCTCAAGTGGTTATCTTCACCTTAGCTTTGTATCATTGCACGAATATCTTATCCATAGTGAATCAGAATTTTGTAGACAGAGATGCTTAGGCAGCTTAGATGCTAAAATTAAAGATTGGAGTAACATAGAAACAGGTCAAGGAATGCCAGCAACCACCAGAAGCTGGAAAAGGCAAGGAGCAGATTCTTCCTTGTCAACACCATGGTTCCAGCCCAATGATGCTGACTTCAGACTTCTGGCCTCCAGAAATATGAGAAAATAAATTGCTCCTGTGTTAATCCATCAAGTTTAGGGTAATTTATTATGGCAGCCACAGGAAACTAATACACTTGAACATTCAAAAATTGAACATATATATGTGTATATCTCCTCAATAAATCCCCAGAAGATGCTGGTGTACGAATGCACATTTGTAGTCTTTATAGGTATTGCCAGTTGCCCCATAGTGAGTGTGTCATTTGATATCCCAGCAGCAAAGTGTAAAGCTTTCTATATACTGACACCCTTGTTATCACAGGTCTTACATGCTTTGATTATAAAATAAAAAAATGATATTTTAATTGTAGTTTGAATTTGAATTTCTATTATTATGAGTTAGATAAGACTGTTATTTCTGAGTCATTTGTTCTTTTTTCTGAAATATTTGTATCCATTGCCATTTTTCTGTTGTGCTTTTGATATTTTGCCTAATCAATTTGCATGAATGTGTGTTCAGATAATTAACTCTTTGAATATGAATTGCAATTTGTTTTTATTTATCATTTGTCTTTTAATTTTATCATATGGAATTTTTACCAAACGGGAATTTTACACACACACACACACACACACACACACACACACACACACACACATATATATACATATATATATATATATATATATATATAAAATTGCTGCTGGCTTTGGAGTCATACTTTGAAAGTATTTCTCATGTCAAGATTATTTTTTAAAAGTGTTTTCTTATAATTTTGAGTGGTTTCAGTTTTCACATTGAAACCTTTGACTATTTTAGAATTCATTTTGGTATTAAATGTGAAAGATGAATTAAACTTAATTGTATTTATGCATATCTATCCTGGAGTCCTAATATTACTATAAGTGAACTATCTTTTTTATCTTTTTATATATAAATTCCCATATGTATTTGGGTTTATTTCTGGATGTTCTTTTCTGCTGCAGAGATCTTTCTGTCTACACATTTTTTAAAAATAAAATAGAGCAGGCCATAAAAAGTAAATTCTGGCTATAGTGTTATTTAAGTTTCCCTATGCAAAGGCATCAGCCACCAGCAGGTCCTCCATTCCTTTGTCTCCCAGACTAGATGTGAAGGACACTGTGGGAACCTGCAATATTGGGAATCCCCCACAGACAAACCTCACACTGTAATCTGATCATAGTTTCATGCTCCTAACCATTCTCCTGGTGAGGTAAGACAGCAACAGTGGGGCCTGCTAGAGGGGGCAACTATAGGACATCCCCCCACATCCACGGAATTCAAGAGACCTGTGTGAGTCAGGTCAGGATAATTGTGGGGCACTTGTGAAGGAAATGAATAAAAACCATCACTGTTTTTGCCAAAGTGGTTACATAGATATAAAATTACAGTATGGGCTGGTGACATAGCCATACATAGCCACAGGATGTCTTGTGAATCCTCTAAGCTGTTTGCCACAGGAACCATGAAATCTCTAAAGCCATTCCAGGAGAGAAAAATCAGCTGGCACATAAGGGTCACTGAGTACTCAGATTCAAAGATGGGAATTGTGCTTGAAAACAGCAGCAGACCACAATGGCCCAGCTTCCCATAGATCCAAATGTGGGAGAGGAGATACTGTTAGGTCTGAGAATTGACTGAACGTGGTTAGCAGCAATACCTGTGGTCCTGTGTGTAGCTTCTTCCACCACTCTTTTCATCCTCTCCCAGCAGGCCCTAGGGAGGACTTACTCTCACACAGTTCCCGGAAGCTGTACAAGTCTCAAGAATTTTCTCTGAAAAATGAGGCCTGACAATTAGTATGCAAAATCATTCTAGAAAAAGTTCAATATACCTCGTTGCTGAATAGCACTATGATCAACTTCAAAGTATTCCCCTTGGGAAGCTATGCACTGATGCCAGGACCTAGTCCACCCTTCAAAGCAATTTTGTAGCTCTTTTTCTGGAATGGCCATCAGAACTGTCGTCAAACGAGGTCTGAAAATTAAGTTCGCAAACTTGCCACTGTGCTCTTACATTGGCAGCACTGTACAAACAGCTCAGTAAGATTTCATAATCTTGGTATATCACTGTCTCACAGCTGTGTTCTTGTTGATGTGTGGCAGTGTCTTGCTGAGTGGCATTCATTATTGTTGTTGTGTGTGTTTGTGTGCCATAGCCAGAATGTCTGAGCTTGAATTAGAGCAACAAACAAACAGTAATTTTCTTGTTAAACTTGGCAAGAGTGGAAGTGAAATCAGGATCATGTTAGTTCAAGTTTATCAGGGTAATGCCATGAAGAAAATGGCAGTGTACAAATGGATTAAACATTTTTCTGAGGGGAGAGAACTGTCACTGATGAAGAGAGGTCAGGGCAGCAGCAACGAGCAGAACTGATGAAAACATTGCAAAAATTTGTTGAATTGTGCGTCAAAATTGTCGGCTGACTGAGAGAAGTATACCAAGTAAACATTGATAGAGAAACAGTTAGGAAAATCTTAACTGAAGATCTTGACAAGAGAAAGCTGTGTGCAAAAATGGTCCCAAAGGAGCTCTTGCATCACAATACACCAGCTCACACAGCACTGTCTGTGAGGGAGTTTTTAGCCAGTAAACAAATAACTGTATTGGAACATCCTCCCTACTCACCTGATCTGGCCCCCCAATGACTTTTTTCTTTACCTGAAGATAAAGGAAATGTTGAAAGGAAGACATTTTGATGACATTCAGGGCATCAAGAGTAATACAATGACAGCTCTGATGACCATTCCAGAAAATAAGTTCCAAAATTGTTTTGAAGGATGGACTAGGTGCTGGCATTGGTCCATAGCTTCCCAAGGGGAGTACTTCGAAGGTGACCATAGTGATATTCAGCAATGAGGTATGTAGCACTTTTTCTAGGATGAGTTCGCAAACCTAAGTGTCAGACCTCATATATACATAACAAAAAAAATTACCATCTTAACCATTTTAAATGTATAATTTAATGGTATTAAATACATTTATAACATTGTGCAACCATTATCACCATCCATTTTGAGAACTCTTTTCATCTTGTAAAACTGAAACTCAGTGAAGAAAGGATAGACTTTTCATTGAATAGTGCTGTAACAATTGGACATCCATATCTTTGATTCGTGCCTGGCACAATATACAAAAAATTAACACAAAACATACCATAGAATTCTATGTAAACCAGAATTATAAAAAAGAAAATATAGGCAAAAATATTTTGCAGTTTGATTTAGGCAGAGATTTCTTATATACAATAACAAAAGCATAATCCATAAAAGAACAAATTGATAAATTGAACTTAATCAAAATTAAATGTCTGCTCTTTGAAAGATACTATTAAGAGAATAAAGATAGAAACTACAAACTGGGAAAAAACATTTGGACAGGATATAGCTGACGAAGGACTTGTATGTAGAATACATGAAGAACTTTAAAGACTCAATAATAAAAAAATAAACAACCCAGTAAAAAAGGGCATGAGATTTGAACACTTCACCAAAGAAGATAAACAGATGGCATATAAATACATGAAATGATGCTCAACATCATTAGTCATTATGAAGATGGAAACTGATACCACAATGAGATGCTACTAAACACCTATTAAAATTACTAAAATTCAAAAGACTGGCTTTTCTAAGTGTTGACAAGGATGTGGAGGATTTGTAAGGTTCAAAGACTCAGGGTATAAAATGTCATTTGGTGATTTCTTTGAAGAGCTGATGGATCTTTCAGGATGTTTCTGGAATGACCAAATTATTTGCAACTTCTAAGACAAGAGTTTTCTGAATGGTGATGACACATTGATGGAGATAGTGGGATAGTAAAGTCATGCTGTAGGCTTTAAGCTGTGTGGATATAGAGAGTTTGGTTCTCAAGTAGAATCTTTCTCCTGTACTTCTAATTGGACATTTATCATTTATTGTCTGTTTTGATAATATATTTTTGGTGCAAATGTCTAAATACTAATACTACTAATAATCATAGCAACAACTACTGCAACTATAACAGCTGCAACAGTTGTATTTATCCCATGCTTACTTGGGCCTGTAATTCTGAAAAAAGTTCTATGAGG
This sequence comes from Hipposideros armiger, assembly GCF_001890085.2. Lineage (NCBI taxonomy): Eukaryota > Metazoa > Chordata > Mammalia > Chiroptera > Hipposideridae > Hipposideros > Hipposideros armiger. The sequence continues at coordinate 198,730 of NW_017732013.1, forward strand.
TAGTACTCATTATCCTTACTTTATAGACGTGGAAACTGAGGCTTAGAGAGGATAACTTGTCTAAGCCTTTCTGGCTACAAAGTGGCAGAACACAGAATTGAACACAAGACAATACACTGCAAAATCTCCATTATACTCCAGAGATAGGCAAGATTCTAAATGCCGGGCCCTGGGCCATGATCTCTAGCATCCAATAGAGTTTTGGGTACAGAGTATTAGTAAGCTTTCACTAAGCATTTATCAAAGATGCTGAACGAGATGATTTGTCCAAAGTCATACTGAGGCTTCCAAAATGGGGCATCTTCTGACTTTCAGTCTAATTTCTTTCTGTTAGCCACAGCTGCTGCTTAGTTGGCTGACCAGAAAGGGTGCTGCCCATTTTCGTTTGTGTTTAAATATTGAATGAAGTCTTAAAGCTCCCATAGTCACTCAGTCCTTGATTGGCTGCATAACACACCCAGCAAAAGCCATAAAGACTCTACTACCAGCAAATTGGCACTTTAAGCCACAACATCGTTTCAGTCTGGATGCATTAAAGGCCCAAGGAGAGATGGAAACCTTTGTTCTCTACCTTTTTCCATTATATACCAAAAGATCATTGATCCCCAGAGTAACATAGAGGGAAAGATGAATTTAGAGCCTATGACGAGGAAGGAGAACAAAACTCATGTTTGATGTGTCCTTTTCACCCCAGACTCCATGACATTTTTGTAGCTCTCAGCAGTATGATTTTGTTTATTATTTTGTTTGCATTTTTTTTACCTGATACAAATTAATAAATACATTTTTCAAAATGTCCATCTTAATATAACATTCAATGCTAATAATCTGGCATGCTCTCTGCTTTTAATCTGGCCACACCAAAAACGAGTGCCAAGAAAATCTATAATCCATATCTTCTTTTACAGTTCTAGTAGAAATCAAGTTTTAGTTGATTTATTATACTAGCTTTCTTTTCAAATCTTGAGAAGTCTTTTGAGTTTTTCATTTTCAGGTGTTTACCCTGAAACTGTCAAAAGCAATGAAAATACATGTTTAGGATTCCCAGTGTTTTTTCACCAGAGGTCTCAAGTTCACTTTGTGGTTTAATTTTGTTGGGAAATAAATCAGTACAAGCTGCAGTGATATTTGTATTCATTAGTGTGAGATGAATCATTTATTGTACTAGAGTCCTTCCTTGAATTCATAAACAGTGCAATGGGAAAAAATCCACAAATAGAATAATCATAATTTGGGGATTTAGCATAATCTCTTTTGTATTTATACTAAGAAATTAATTTTTAAAAGCTCTAACAGAATTGACTGAGGTTTTATAGAAAAAAATAATAAAACAATTTGAAGGTTGAAATATTTCTGTAACAGACAGTGAGAACAGAAAATGTTTACAGATTATGGGATACTGCATTTTATTTTGTGGGCTTAATTTTGTAAGAATGACTTTCTAATTTTATTACAATATTATTTTCTCTTTTTTTCATTTATATACTTTTTATTTTTTTATTAATTAAAATTTATTAGGGTGACAATAGTTAGTAAAACTACATAGGCTTTAAATATACAGTTCATTATCTATACATCACATTGTGTGCTCACCACCCATAGTCAGTTCTCCTTCCATCATCATATATTTGATCCTGTTTACCCTCATGTACCATCCCCCTACCCCCTTACCCTCTGGTAACCACTAAATTATTGTCTGTGTCTATGAGTTTTTGTTTCTTTGTCTTGTTCCTTTGTTGTTTTCAGTTTTATAGCCCACATATCAGTGAAAACTGATTTAAAATGTATCCTTTTTTCTAATGAAATTATAAGTTAGAAGGATTTCTGTTTCTGGTAATAAACAACTAGGTAATTCCCTATCTAAACTGGAAAAGCAGAAAAAAAAATACACCAAACATATTTTTTAAACCAAAAGCAGACAAAAGTAAGGAATTACTGAGCCATGATCCAGTAGATAAACGTAGAAAGGTGGGCACAGCAATCTAGGACACTTTGATCTTACAGACAGTTGTCAATCCTAAAAACAGGGTTGACAATCTGAATGGCACTTTTGAAAATCTCATCAGGCCACACATACCAGAATTCTGGGCCTGCCACAGTAAACCCTTCCCTATTTTGGCCTAAGATTTTAAGAGTTAGGATAAAATAAAAAAGTAAACCAGCCTTTCCACAGACTGCAGCCTGACTTTAAGTCCAGAAAATTCCAAATCCTAAAATTGGATTAAGATCATCCCAGGTTGCTACTGCCCCTAGCTACCTGAAAAAAGTCACTGGAAAATCTTCTTTGGAGGAAAAATATAAGTCATCCTATACTGCAAATTATTTCTGCAAATAATTTTTCAAACACAATATCCAGTGCATAAGCAAAGATAAATAGGCTCACTAAAAACACAAGACACTATAAATGTGATTCAGCGGAAACAATACATAGGAGTAAGCTGGAATGTATGAAAATTAAAGAAAGAGATAAATATGTGGGTAAATCTAAGTGACAATTGACTTTTTAACACAGTAATAATGACAATAATATTATTATTTGTAATGTTCATGAAAAATGAGAGCAATCAAAATAGCCTTTATTGCTAGAATTAAGTGTTTAATCATATGGTGGAATGCTATAGAACAGGAGTGGTAAGCTTTGGCCATGAGCCAAAGTCAGCCAGTGGCCTGCTATTTCCATAGCAAATATATGACAGACTATATGTGGCTCACAAATGCTAAAATATTTATCTTCTTGTTCTTTACAGAGATAGTTTGCTGAACCTTGCTATAGAGAAATGAAAATGAACTGAAGCCACATACAACATATGTGGTTGGATCTTTAATGTATATCATCATTCAGCCAAAAACAGCAATACCAAAAGCAAAAACTCCACTATGATTTTATTGACATAAAATTTAAAAAGACAACAAAAATATAGCTTTGGGATGCAGTCTTAGGCAGTAAAGCTATGAAGGAAAACAAGCAATTACCATAAACATCAGGAGAATGGCTCCTTCTAGGAGGGAGAGAGAAGGGGATTGCAGAGGGGCAGGTGGGGGAGTGAACCTCAGAAGTGGTGGTAATGATCTATTTCTCAGTTTGTATGGCAGTTATTTGAGTGTTTACAGTCATTTGTTAAAATGTGAATTTATGTTTTATGAATTTTTCTGTATATGTATTCTATTTCATAATAAAAGAGATTTAAGAGGTAAATTTTATGTAAAGTAAAAAAAGTAAAGGAAAGAAGGGTGGTAGGAAGGGAGGGAAGAAACTGCAAAATTTAGTCTACCAGGAAAGATTGATGTTTTTTGCCTAAATGGAGAAAAAAAATCCCAAGCAATATTTTCAACTACTCCTTAATTTAATAGGTAATTTCATCGGAAATGACTGCCTATTTGTATGTTTATAAAGGGCTTAGCTTGGAGAAAAGGTCAGCATTCTTGCTGTGAATAAAATATTTATGAAAATAACTTGGCTTTTCTTTTTTTGTTTCTCCAGCCTAGCAACTTTGTGACGTGTTAACAACCTGCCCTGGTCTCTGTGCCTTTCAGAGATATTTTCATGACATCTTTTCTAAAGGATTTGAGCCTTTTTTCCAAGGTTGACAAGGTCCTCATTCTTTTATTCATTTTCTCTTTCTCTCTGAAAATATTCCACTTACTTTTACTTTACTAAGGAGTGTTAAATATAGTGAATGACAGTTTTAGAACATGTGTCATTTTGGAGATGCCATATTGCTCCAGAGGAAACAGTCACATCATGGCAACTCCTGTAGTGTAGTGCCCAGATTACTTAATTTACTTGTATGCAGCAGCCTGGTTAGCACTGTGCAGAAAAGTTAATATTAATATTTCTATGGGTTTCAGATAAAGGGGAATGGGTTGTGTATAGTACAAAGGATTCAAGATAAACAATAAATGAAACTCTTCCTCTAAAAATTCTAAGATAGTAGTAGCAACAGTGCATTTGTAATGTTCTTCACAGTACATTGCTATATCCTACCTACTAAACTTTTACATACGTTGTTGTAGTTCGTTTTCCCAATTAAAACTACTGGCAGTAGCCAAAGTAATTTAAGTTTACATGAACTGTATCAAATAGACCTACTTTTAGGTTTGGGCTCTACCTTTTACTAGCTGTGTGATCCTGGGCAAATTGCTTAATCTCTCTGAGCCTCAGATTCTTCAGCTAAAAAAATAATAATAATGATGATAAGAGTACCTATTCACCATAGAGAATTAAGTGAGATAATATACACAATACACTGACTGGCACATAATAAGTGCCTTGTAGCTATTAGATAATACTCTCATTATTTATTCTCTGACCATTCTTTCTTCCCACCAAAAATATGTTCTTTCTCCTGTATCCATCAAGCCCTCCAGTCCAGAACCTGGAAGGGATCCTTTGCACCTTGTGATTCCTGTTTCCCCACACCCATATCTACCATATCCAGGTAATTACCAAGCACCATTTATTATCCTTAATTCCCACACACTTGTGTTATCTCTTCCAAACCTCTCAAGGGACGTTTTACCTCAAATTTTGCCCCCTTCATTTACTCATCTGTCCATCTATTCATTCACTCAAAATTATATTATGCATGCAGAATGGCTGGAGAAGACCTCTCTGAAACAATGATTTCTGAACAGCTAGATCAACTGAGGAAGTAAGCATGAAGATTTCCAGAGGAAAAGATTCCAGGAAAAGGATACATGCAAAGGTTCTGAGACAGAGGTGTTTGAGGGCCAGTAAAAAGCAGAGAATGTTTGTTGCCTACCAGGAATTGTGGTTCGAGCAACTATCACAGGCTCAACCATGTTAAAGTCTCTCTCTGAGTGCAATGAGAAACCATTGACAGGTTTGAGCAGAGGGGTAACATTTTTAGAGGATCACACTCTGAAGGCAAGGAGGAAACAGAGGGACCATTGCATAGATCCAGGTTGTGAAGACCAGGATGGCAGGAGGTAGTCTTTTTAAAACAAAGTTCTGATCAGGTCACTCTCCCTACCTGGCCCATGCACACACAATGCATACACATGCTTAAAACCAGCAAAAGTTTTCTCCACTGCCCACAGAATAAAGTCAAACTCTGGACCTATCTTCTGATTCCTGTCCTACATGCTTTGTCACGATCTTGTACCTCTGCATCTGCTATTCCTTCTACCTGGAATGCTCTTTTCTCCATTGTCTTTCCAAAACTCTGCATTATGAGCTCCCCTTAGAAAGTATCCTATGAGCTTCTTTCTCCCTTCCCCAGAAGACTTAACTACCTCTTCTTCTGAGCTGTCAATCCCCATGGACCATACAACTATGATAATATTTTGTCATTCTGTGCTGTAATGATCCACCTTTATGCATTTCATCCTGCACTGTAAGACACTTAATTTCAGTGTTCCCATATTTTATTTTTTTTATCTGGAGTGAGAGCCCTTTGCACAATCACTACCATCAAGTGTGTGTTTAATTTGTGATTAATTTAATGCAATAGTAAATAGGATCCTTTTTTCTGAGTAATTTTTCAAGTAAAGTAGATTGCCTGATATTGTTTGAGTATCTCTTTGCTGGAGTGTCAAGAATTCCATTGATATCTCCTTTGATACTTTGTCTCAATATTCATATGTCACACTGCCAATAGCTGGATGAGCTCTGATTCAGAATTTAGCAATAATTACTTCACCCACATTAATTTTCTCTTTGCCTTTCTTAGGCTTTCAATTTCAGTAGTGAACTCTGAAGTCTCTGGCACCTGACTTCCTGACCTCAAGCTAATTCTAGCCTAACTCCTTCTCAATCAAAGCCAAATAAAAATCATGTATCCTTGCTGATTCATCTTGACATCGGCTCTAATAAATTCTCCCAAACATAGCTTTAACTGTATCAAGAAGAAACAAATAATCTGAACCTCCTGATCACTACTAATTAAATGTATCATAAATGTTTTCCATCAGTCCTTCAGCTGGGTTCTGCTCCACTTCAGTCTAGGCTTCAAATGCTGTCTTTCATAGATTTTTCTCAAACTCTGTGGTACACTAGTAGAGTGATGCTGCACTATAGCCTGTGTCTTATTGTGTGGTGTGGTTAGGTATGGGCCTGGCCAAAATTCTTAAGATCTCATGTGAATTTCATTTCCTGTTGTTTATCCCACATGTTAACTTTCTACTTGGTAAAATTGCAAATTCCCAATGAAAGCATTCTACAATTGATTAGAACCAGGTTGCTTGGCTATTTCTTTCTAATCTCTTTTATTGTGCTTTCCATAAAAATGACAGCCCTGGTATAAATCCTAGTTTAAATCAATACCAGTAAGTGCTAATCTCTTCACAGCACTGGAGATGAAAATGTCAAATGGTACCTGCTGGGTGTTAGACCTCCCACTGTAAATCATCAAAAATTAAAGAAACACCAAATTGATTTTATTTTACTTCTTAAAAATATAACTTTCAGATTCATTATTTTTCCACTGATTTATTCTTTTTTCTTTTCACTTATATTCTGGTTGGATGAGACTGAGGAACTGAACTTTGCATGGAAAATGTGTTGCTGTCTCCCAGCAAAATATACAGAACGCAGGCTTGTATTACGAAAAACCTTAAAATAAAGTTGATTATTTTAGAGTTTAATGCACATATTTAAGTTACATTTTAATCATTCTTTATGTGATAATGCCTCAATAAAGTAAAATCTTGGTTGAATAAGCTACACCACAAGAAGATATCTAAAAATGGTACAATAATGGAAAATAATTTCTAGCCCTTTGTCTCCCATTTTTTAAGTTATTGTCAAAGCTATCACAAGCTGTGCTCAACAATGCCTCCTCTAAGGTTTGACTGCATGGAATCTGGGCATCTAACAGACAAGATATAGAAAAATGCATAGCTTGAGTGTTAAAGTTTCAAGTGATTTTGGAAGAACAGGGCAATCAAATGGTTTTTAAATCTAGGAGGAACTTAACTAAGCAACCTGCCCAATTTCTCACCATACTCATTTTATCAAATAAGTAACTGAAACCTTGGGAGACTTAGTGACAAAGTGATGGTCACAGATTTAAAGGCAAAGCAGCAGATTTCTAGATATTTAATTCTAGTTTTTCTTGTCGCATCACAGGGAAATATATAGGGACCTCACCCACAGTGAACAAAGGGCATGTGAAAATTTGGTGTGTGTGTGTTCATAAAAATAATTTATACACAGTGATTAAACTCTTCATATGTGCTAATGAAGCAGAAAGTGGCAGGAAAAAACTAATATTAAAGGTAAAGTGAAACTTTAATTTAACTGGTCTTTTTCAGATTTACTTCCACACAATATATTTTTTATGTTTCTTGTATAGTTCCCTTCCATCTCTCAGAGAGGAAGCTAACTAGCAATCAAATACTTAAGAAATATGAGGCCCAATCAGAAATTAAAGGCAGAAGTGACAACACCAAACAAAAACAAAGAATTATAAAAAAATATATTATGAACAGTTATATGCCAACAAATGGGCAATCTGAAAAGAATGGATAAATTCTCAGAAACATACAATCTTCAAAGACTGTATAAAGAAGAAACAAATAACTTGAACCTACTGATCACTACTAATGAAATAAAACCAGCAATCAAAAAACTCCCAACAAGCAAGAGTCCAGGACCAGATGGATTCACAGGTGAATTTTACCAAACACTCAAAGAAGAATTAACACCTATTCCTTTCAAACTATTACAAAATATCCAAGAGGAGGAAAAGTTCCCAAGCTCATTTCATGAGGCCATTATTACCCTGATTCCAAAACCAGACAAAGACATTACAAAAAAAGAAAACTATAGGCCAATATCCCTGATGAACATAAATGCAAAAATCCTCAACAAAATATTATCTAACTAAATTCAGCAATGCATTAAAAAGATCATACACCACAATCAAGTGGGATTTGTGTCTGAGATATAAAGTTGGTTCATAATCCACAAATCAATTAATGTGGTACACCACATAACCAAAATAAAAACTAGAAATTATATGATCATATCAATAGATGCAGGAAAAGCATTTGACAAAATTCAGCATCCATTTATGATAAAAAAAAACTCTTAGCAAAGTGGGAATAGAGGGACCATAACTCAATGTAATAAAGGCCATATACAACAAAGCCACAGCTAACATCATACTTTATGGGGAAAAGCTAAAATTGTTCTCCTTAACATCAGGAACAAGAGAAGGACGCCAATTTTCACCATTTTTATTCAACATAGTATTGGAAATCCTAGCCACAGTAATCAAACAAGAAAAAAAAAAGGCATCCAAATTGGAAATTAAGAAGTAAAAATGTCATTATTTGCAGATGATATACTATATGTATATTCCACCACAAAATTATTAGAAATGATAAATGAATTCAGTAGAATTGTGTGATATAAAATTAATATTCAGAAATTGGTTGCATTCTTATATACCAATAATGAACTGTCAGAAAGAGAAACTAAGAAAACAATTTTATTTACAATTGCATAAAAAAAATACCTAGGAATAAATTTCACCAAAGAGATAAAAGATCTGTACTTAGAAAACTATAAGACACTGAAGAAAGAATTTGAAAGGGATACAAATAAATGGAAGTATATACCATATTCATGGATAAGAAGAATTAGTATTGTTAAAATGTTCAAACACCAAATCAATCTATAAATGCAATGCAATCCCTATCAAAATACCAATGGCATTTTTCACAGAAATAGAACAAAGTAATTTTAAAATTAATGTGTAACTACAAAAGACTCCAAATAGCTACAGCAATCCTGAGAAAGACAACATTGGAGGTATCAAGCTACCTGATATCAAACTATACTAGAAGTCTATTGCATTCAAAACACCATGGTACTGGCATAAAAATAGACACATAGTTCAAGGTACAGAGCCCAGAAATAAATTCATGCCAATACGGTCATTTAATCCATGACAAAGAAGTCAAGAATATGCAGTGGGGTAAAGACAGTCTCTTCAATAAATGGTGTTGGGAAAACTGGACAGGTACATACAAAAATATGAAATTGGACCACCTTGTTACACCATATACAAGAATAAACTCAAAATGGATTAAAGACTTAAATGTAAAACCTGAAGCAGTAAGCACCTAGAAGAAAACATCGGCAGTAAATTCTTTGACATTACTCTTAATAATATTTTTTTCTGATCTATCTCCTCAGGCAAGAAAAACAAGGAAAAAAATAAGCAAATGGGACTACATCAAGCTAAAAAGATTTTGCACAGCAAAGGAAGCCACCAACAAAAGGAAAAGATAGCATATTTAAAGATATTCATCAATGATATACCTAATGAGAAGTTAATATCTAAAATTTATAAAGAAGTCATGCAACTTAACACTAAAAAACCCAAACAATCCAATTAAAAAATGGGCAGAGGACCTGAATAAACATTTCTTCAAAGAAGATATACAGGTGACCAACAGATATATGAAAAAAAATTCAATGTCACTAATCATCAGAGAAATGCAAATTAAAACCACAATGAGATATCACCTCATACCTGTCAGAATGGCTATCATCAATAAATCAACAAACAACCAGAGTTGGTGAGGGTGCAGAGGAAAGGCAACCCTCATCATTGATGATGGGATTGCAAATTGGTGCAGTCACTATGGAAAACTGTACAGAGGTTCTCAAAAAATTAAAAACAGGACTAGTTTATGACCCAACAATTCCACTTCTGGATTTTATCTGAAGAAATTCAAAATGCTAATTTGAAAAGATATATGCACCCCTATGTTCATTGCAGCATTATTTACAATAGCCAAGATATGAAAGCAACCTAAGTGCCCATCAATAGACAATTGGATAAAGAAGAGGTGGTACATATATACAATGGAATATTAATATTACTTGGCCATAAAGAAGAATTAAATCTTATCATTTGTGACAAATGGATGAACATAGAATGTATTATGCTAAGTGAAATAAGTCAGAGAAAGACAAATACTGTATGATCTCACTTATATGTGGAATCTAAAGAACAGAATAAATAAGCAAACAAAACAGAAACAGATTCATAGATACAGAGAACAAACTGATGGTTTCCAGAGAGAAGGGGTTGGGAAACTGGGTAAAAAAGGTAAAGGGATTAAAATATACAAATTGGTACTTATAAAATAGTCACAGAATGTAAGCATAGAAGTACAGCATAGGTATTATAGTCAGTAATGTTGTATCAATGATGTATAGTGCCAGGTGGGTACTGGACTAATCGGGGAGATCACTGCATAAGTTATATAAATGGCTTACCACTATGCTGCACACCTGAAACTAATATAAAATAATGTTTAGTGTCATTTGTAACTAAAACAAGAAATAAATAATTGGGGGAAAAAAGAAATATGAGGCCCAAAGGGGTGGCAGAAAGGACACATTCAGTAGACAAGGCAGTCCATGAAGGAGCTGTCTTTGAATAGTGTAGGATTAGGGAAATTTCCATGATTTGGCAACTAAAATTTCTCCAATCTCTGTTTAATTCATTAAGTTATTCATTATTTTAAGTTCATTAAGAGCAGGAACCAAAATGCAAGACCCTCAAAATTATTCATCTCACCTCTCATCAGTTTAAGCTTTGCAAGAGTAACAAATTCAGGTGACTGAGGACCAGGCAGGTAACAGTAATGAGCTGCATGGACTGGGTAAAAAACTGGCAAAAGAAAGGACACTGCCAAAGGACACAGTCCATGCTAAGCTCTAACAAATTATTGGCACAGAAGAATGTAGATATACAGTTACTAGCTCACCTAACTTTTGTAAAGATGCCAGAAATCCAAAAATTGATGTGAATTCTCTCAATTTATAAATTTGACAATTAATTAAAAATAATTTAAATACATCTGTGAGCTATCAGAGACCTTTAACTTACAAGTGAGAAGTCAACTAGTGTTTAATTAACAACAAAGGGTGAGCCATGAAAAGTTACCACTATCAGGGGCAACTCTGTAGTTCCCTTTGACAGGGTGCATCTACCAGTGAGCATGCTCACTAAATTCATGGGTGTGTGTCATCTGGAAGAATGAATTTATATGAGAAACAGAGAGATCAGCATCTGATTGCAGATTTCAGAGAGAATGCTGTAGTCAGTGCAATGATCAGTGGCATGGGAATCAGATAGGGTTCACCTCTAGCTAAGCTGTATAAATATTAGGAGGATCACTCAGCTTCTTGTGAAGTGATTCTCTTAGTTGTTCTCAGTTTTGAGTTTGGAATAAAAACGCCTGATTTACTTGAACCACAGTTTTATCATGATACAGGGTAAAAAGGAAATAAAGGTTTTATTTTAGAAGCACACAAGTGAATCCACATCCTGATCTTCTCCAGGATGGAGGTCTGAAATTCAGAAGGAACTGGAACATTGGTGGCATGCTGAGAAGAAGCCCAAAGGCAGAGAAAGATGAAAATCAAGGGATGTTGCAGTGCTCTCTGCTCAGAGCTCTTGGACCAGAATTTTTACCATTTCTGTGTGGGCCATTAAAGTCTGCACTGTAAGTCTCCTATAGTCACCATCCTCAGATTATTAGAGCTGGTTTGCTTATATAAGAGCTAAAGGCACCAGGGACTTTGTAGATCCTTGAGCTGGCCTTAGACCCTGATAGCTCTTTTGCCTCCAGTTCAGACAAATTCTGAGATATAATTTACAATCTAGAGCTCCTATGCAGGACCAGGTGGAGGTTTTGCCTGATATCACACAGTTGTTCTACCTACTTCTGGACACTTCCTTGTCTTGCTTCCTTTACTCCCTCATCAGAGTGTCTGGGGAGCACACCTTCTGTTGGTCTGCTTTTAAGAGTCTGTCCTAAAACACCCACAAATTTATTGAAGCTGCCTTAATTTACTAAGAGCTATATATAGTTCCATGCAAAAAATGTAAGATACATTCACAAATGAAATTATTGTATCAGCTCTGGGAAAGTTGTGATTGTGTGTGTGTGTGTGTGTGTGTGTGTGTCTGTGGTACAGTTACACTTTAAAAGTTACATAAGAAATGGTTGCATCCTCCATGACACTATATGCAACTAAAAACTAGTGAATGATATAACTCTCACTGTACAATTAGAAACATGTAGGTATTAGACAAGATGTAATGCAGAGAAACAAAGAACAAAGCCATTTTAACTGATTTCTTAGAGATGAGATGTTATGATGTAAAGCATAATTCTACCATTTCTTGGATTTGAGGATCAAATATGTTATTTCTTACAAACAAAGAGATAAATAATATTATTTAAAATTGCAGTATTTTTTATATCCAAAAATCAAGAAAATATTTCTTCAACACAAGCTACATCAATTAACGAATTCCACAGTAATTTGCAAATGAACAGATATATAATTGGACTAACAGGTATCTGTGAAGCTAATTGTAACAGAAACAGTACTGAAATAATAATGCATTTTTTTCAAAATAACTTAGTTGATTATTTCACTTCAGACATAGTGATTATAATTGCAAAAAATCAATAGGTAGATTAATTCTTAGGAATTTCCACTCTGTGCTTAAGAGCTATGTGTTATTTGTTGTATTTTAATGATCAATTCATTTCTAGGTATATAAGATCAGAAAAATAGTAACTTTATATATATATATACTATAATTTCATATCATTTTTTTATTTCTAAGAGAGTAGAAATGGGAAGAATATTAAAATATGAGAAATAGCTTAGGCTGCTGAAAGATGTTTTAGGGAGCAGAAAATCTGTTAAGCCAGGTTATTGTTATCTTTCCTCAATTATATAACCAACTGAGTTTTGTAAGGCTGTTTCAAAAATAATTCCGTAAAAATAAGCACAAATTTTTGTATCATTAAAAAAATCAGTGATGACATCATAGAAATGGCAGCATAAGTTGAGCCTCTTGAAATCTCCCCTGGAATTTACAACAAATTAAACAACTATAACTCCACAAAGTATTCCCTATACAGCAGACAAGCAAGGCTAAGACGTACAACTGAAATCATCTAAAGGTGGGCGAATTGGGCGAGCAGGGGAAAAGGGAAGGGGAAAGAGTGGAGATGCAGGTCATGCAAACTGGAGCTCCCAGCTCCCTGCATTTTGGACCTAACGCAGTCTCTGGAAAGGGAAGAATTTGGACTGCTAGCACTCCCCTTATGTCACACAGTGCTGCCTGAGGGATCAGCATATAACACAACTGAACCCATTGCTCACAGCAGAGACCTCAGAGCAAAGACTGAGGGAAGAAGAGTGAAAACCACAGTTTAAGTGCTCACTGCCAAGCATAAGTTGGAAGACATAGGCATAGGACCTAGCCAACCCCAACCTACCCTCCCAGAGCTCCTCCCACCCCCATCTGCCTATTGCTATAAGCAAACAGTAACGGTGTCAGATCTAAAGAGCAGAATATTTGGAGTTCTAAAAACTGCAGCCTGCAGCCATGGACTCACAGACCAACTAATTCTGGTGAAAGGGAGAGAGCCTTGAATGCAGGATTGGCTGTGCTGGTGCTTGCTGCCATTGCTCAAAGCCACCTCTCACAACCCACCCTGCCCCTGCTACCACCCATCTGGGTAGATCCCTACAGGGGTAAACAGAGCCACTGAAACACAAAGACCCTGAATCTGGAGCAAGAAGAGCTTTGGAACTTCAGAAGTTCTCCACATCCCCCAACAAAGGTGGTGCCCTAAGACTCAGGTGACCTGCTCACAGAAGAGAAGCCCACCTTCCAGGGAATCACCCCATTGTGAGAAGCTGGAACAGTGTAGAGAAAATATAACACTACAGTGTGAGAGAGAATAAAAGACTGCAGTAGGAGAGAAAATAAAGCATTCTACCAACACCTACTGGGAAGGAAAAGAAAGACTTCTTTCTAACAATCTGTTGCAGAACCCACTCCTATAGACGCTTAGGAAGAAAAATAATAATTTGTTAATTGCTATAAATGACCAAGGTAACAAGGCAGCTGAGAAAGAAAATGAAAACTTTCCAGAAAATAAACTTTAAGACATGGAAATATGTGACTTAAATGACAGAGAATTCAAGATTACAGTTCTGAAAAAACTCAACAAGATGCAAGAAAACACAGACAGGCAGTTTAACAAACTCAGAAATACAATCAAAGAACAAAATGAACATTTTACTAAAGAGATGGAAATTTTAACAAAGAACCAAATAGAATTTCTAGAGATTAAGAATGCAATAAAAGAAATGAAGATAGAAATAGCCAGCTTATGTAATAGAACTGACTACATAGAGGAAAGAATCAGTGACATCGAAGACAGAAATCTGGAAATGACACAGATCAAAGAAGAGAGAGACTTGAGAGTTAAAAAGATAAAAAAACTCTACAAGAATTTTCTGACTCCATCAGAAAGACCAATATAAGAATAATGGACATACCAGAAGGAGAAGAAAGGGAAAAGGGAAGAGAGAGTATATTTAAACAAATAGTCCTCGAGAGCTTACCAAACTTGTGGGAAAAAACTGGATCTTCAATCCAAGAAGCAAATAGAACACCTAATTACCTCAATCCCAACAGGCCTTCTCCAAGGCACATAGTATTGAAGCTGTCAAAAATTAACGACAAAGAAAGAATCCTCAAGGCAGCCAGGGAAAAGAAGGCAGTAACGTATAAAAGAAATCCCATTAAATTATCATCAGATTTTTCAACAGAAACTCTACAAGCCAGAAGGGAGTGGAATAAAATATTCAAACTATTGAAAGAGAGATATTATGAGCCAAAAATAATATATCCAGAAAAGATATCCTTTGCATATGAAGGAGGAATAAAGACCTTTCTAGACATATAGAAACTGAGGGAGTTTTCTAACACATGACCTGCACTACAAGAAATACTAAAGGAGGCTATTCAATTTGAAAAAAAAAAAAGCAAAAGAATGCAAAACCATGAGTAGTATTATGAACAGATAGACAGAAGCAGGAAGTGGCAACTCCTACACCAAATAAGACACTATACACTTAAACGTAACATACAAGGTAAAGAAGAAAAAAAATAAGGAAAAAAGAGGAAAAAGACCACTTGCTATTGCAGCACAGAAATCAACTCACAGCATAAATAGGGATAATTTGCGACAAAAAAAAAAACATGAAAGGGAGAGAGTAAAGGTCTGAACTGACAAAAGGGAATAGAGAAAGGAAGCACGCTGAAGAAAATGGAATACTCTAAATATGAAACTTTCTTTTACATAAACCTAAAGGTAACCACACACACCAAAAAAATCCAAAACTGAAATATTGGGTTGTTGGAAAAGTCATGACGCATTTTTTGCAACGAAAAACATAGAAAATATACATTAGAAAGAAACGTCATGACATTTCCAACAACCCAAAGTATAACATAAAAAAAAAGAAGAAACAGAGGGAAAAATCATAGAATACCACCACACTGAAATAATAGACAGAAACAAAAAGGCAAAAAAATAATGGAGACACAGTTCTACCAGAAAACCAAAGATAGAATGATAGGAAATCCTCATATATCAATAATCACTCTAAATGTAAATGAACTGAACTCACCAATGAAAAGGTACAGAGTAGCAGATTGGATAAAAAAACTAAACCCAACCTTATGCTGCCTCCAAGAGACACATCTCAGCTACAAGAACAAATATAGACTCAAAGTGAAAGGGTGGAAATTGACACTCCAAACAAATGGTATTCAGAGAAAAACAGGTGTAGCCATACTGATATCAAATGAAATAGACTTCAGAACAAAAAAGGTAACAAGAGACAAAGATAGGCATTTCATAATGAGAAAGGGGACTATACAACAAAAAGACATAACAGTAATTAATATTTATGCCCCCAATGATGGAGCACTGAAATATACAAAGCAGCTGTTACTAACAGAACTAAAGAGAGAAATTGACCAAAATACAATTATAGTAGGGGACCCAAATACATCATTGACAGCTATGGAGAGATCATCCAAACAGAAAATAAATAAGTAAATATCAGCCCTAAATGACACATTAGACAGAATGGATGTAATTGACATTTATAGAGCACTTCATCCTAGAACATCAGACTATACATTCTTTTCTAGTGTACATGGAACATTCTCAAGGATAGACCATATATTGGGACATAAAACTAGCCTCAGCAAATTTAAGAAGATTGACATTATACCAAGCATATTCTCTGATCACAAGGCTTTGAAATCGAATATCAACTGCAAAAAGAAAGCAGGAAAACCCACAAATATGTAGAGACTAAACAACATACTTTTAATGAATGAATGGGTCAAAGAAAAAATAAGTGGAGAGATCAAAAGATGCATACAAAGAAATGAGAGTGAAAATACATCCTACCAAAATTTTGGGGATGCAGCAAAAGCAGTATTAAGAGGGAAAATTATATCTGTAATGATATAATTCTTGAGAGAGGAAAGAAGAAAAATCCCAGAAAATAACTTCATGTTACACCTTAAAGAACTAGAAAAAGTACAAATGAAACCCAAAATCAGCAGAAGGAAGAAAATAACAAAAAATCACAACAGAACTAAATGAAATAGAGAAAAAAACACAATAGAAAAAATTAATGCAACAAAGAGCTGGTTCTTTGAAGATTAATAAAATTGACAAATCATTGGCTAGATTCACTTAGATTAAAAAAAGACACAAATAAACAAAATCAGAAATGAAAGAGGGGATACAAAGGATTATCCAAGAATACTATGAAGGGCTATATGCCACCAAATTCAATAACCTAGAAGAAATGGACATGCTCTTAGAAACATATAGCCTTCCTAGGCTAAATTACAAAGAATTGGAAAATCTAAATAGACCTATCAACAGTAAGGAAATTGAATCAGTCACCTGAAACTTTCCCAAAGCAAAAGTCCAGAATCAGATGGCTTCTCTAGTGAATTCTACCAAACATTCAAAGAAAATCTAGTACATGTCCTACTGAAACTCTTCCAAAAAATTGAAGAAGAAACAGCATTCCCTAACTCATTTTATGAGGCCAACATTACCCTGATACCAAAACCTGGTAAGGATAACGCAGAAAAAGAAAATTACAAACCAATATCTCTAATGAATACAGATGCAAAAATTCTAAACAAAATTCTAGCAAATTGAGTGCAACAATGCATTAAAAAAATTATACGGGCCGGCCGAGTGGCACGATGGTTAAGAACTGGCTTGGGACGCCAGAGGGCCCTGATTCGGATCCCACATATGAGGGCCAGTGACAGTGCCCTCTACAGTTAAGATGCTCAACAACAGCTCAACCTGGAGCTGGGCTGCCGTGAGTCGCCGGCGATGGCGTAGGCTGCAGCCCCTGTGGCAGTGGGTTGCCATGGGTTAAAAAAAATAAAAATTTATACATCATGACCAAGTGGGCTTCATCCCAGAGGCACAAGGGTGATTCAACATGCACAAATTGATCAGTGTGATATACCACATAAACAAAATAAAGGACAAAAAACACATGATTATATCAAAAGATGCAGAAAAAGCATTTGCCAAAATACAACATCCATTTATGATTAAAACACTTAATAAAATGGTTATAGAAGGAAAATACCTTAACATAAAAAGGCCATATATGACAACCCTCAGCTGATATCATGAGTAACAGTGAAAAACTGAAGCCCTTTATGTTCAGGAACATGACAGGGCTGTCCCCTATCACCTCTGCTTTTCAACATAGTATTGGAAGTCCTAACCAGAGCAATTAGGCAAGAGAAAGAAATAAAAAACATCCAAATAGGGAATGCAGAGGTTAAATTGTCACTTTTTGCAGATGACACGATGCTATATAAAACCCTAAAGACTCCACCACAAAGCTATTTAAAACAATAAATGAATACAGTAAAGTTGCCAGCTACAAAATCAACATACAAAAGTCCATTGAATTTTTATATACTAACAATGAAACCTCAGAAAAAGAAACTAAAAAACAACAACAACAAAATTCCTTTGCAATTGCAACAAAAAGAATAAAATACCTAGGAATAAACTTAATCAAGGATCTGAAAGACCTATACACTGAAAATCATAAGACATTTTAAAAAGAAATTGAAGAAGACACAAAGAGGGCTGGCCGAGTGGCGCGTTGGTTAAGAGCTGGCTTGGGACACAAGCTCTGAGCAGCAGGGCCCCGGTTTGGATCCCACATGAGGGCCAGTGACACTGCCCTCTACAGCTAAGATGGTGAACAACAGCTCGACCTGGAGCTGGGCTGCTGTGAGTTGCCGGTGATGGCATAGGCTGCAGCCCCTGCTGCAGTGGGCTGCCATAAGCTACCGTGTGTGGCTGGCAGCCAGCGTGAGCAGCCAGCAGCCGGTATGAGCTGCCAGCTGTTGGTGTGAACTGCCAAGAGCCACTGTGAGCGGCCGTCCAGAGGCTGGAGACCGATCTGCCCTATCTGGGAAGAGCACAATGATAATACCAACATGGGCCAGTGAAGCAACATCCTCCACAACTAGACTGAAGAATAAAAGGACAGCAACTTGTCTGTTCCCCTTCCCCAGATTCCCCAGCATTGTTCCTCTCCCCTAATTCCCCAATAAAATCTTTTTTTTATAAAAGAAGACACAAAGAAATGGAAAGACATTCTGCATTCATGGATTGGAAGAATCAACATAGTTAAAATGACGATATTACCCAAAGCAATATGTAGATTTAATGGAATCCCCATCAAATTCCCAATGGCAATTTTTAAAGAAATAGAACAAAAATATCATCAGATTTGTATGGAACCACAAAAGACTCCAAATAGCCAAAGCAATCCTAAGAAAAAAAAGAACAATGCTGGAGGTATCAGACTCCATTACTTCAGCTTGTACTACAGAGCAACAATAATCAAAACAGTATGGTATTAGCAGAAAAATAGACACACAGACCAATGGAATAGAATTGAGAACCCAGAAATAAACCCATATAAATATGAACAGATAATTTTTTACCAAGAAGCCAAAAACATACAATGGAGAAAAGACAACCTCTTTAATAAATGATGCTGGGAAAATTGGAAAAGAATGAAACTAAACTGCTATCTGTCACTGTGTACCATAATTAACTCAAAATGTGTCAAAGACTTAAAACACAAGACCTGAAACAATAGACTGCATAGAAGAAAACATAGGTACTAAACTTATGGACATTAGGTTCAAAGAGCATTTTATGAATTTGACCTCAAAGGCAAGGGAAGTAAAAGGTAAAATAAATGACTGGAACTATATCAAACTAAAAAACTTCTGCACAGCAAAAGAAACTGTTGACAAAATAAAGAGGCAACCAATCGAATGGGAGAAGGTTTTTGCAAATGCCTCCGATAAAGGGCTTATATTCAAAATATATAAGGAACTCTTACAACTCATCAACAACAACAACAAAACAACCCAATTAAAAAATGGGCATGGGACCTGAACAGACATTTCTCCAAAGAGGACATACAGATGGCCACTAGACATATGAAAAAATGTTCAACATCACTAATCATCAGCGAAATGCAAACAAAAACCACAATGAGATATCACCTCACACCAGTTAGAATGGCTATCATCAACAAGACAAATAATAGCAAGTGTTGGAAAGGCTGTGGAGAAAAAGGAACCCTTATACACTGTTTGTGGGATTGCAGATTGGTGCAGCTGCTATGGAAGGCAGTGTGAAGATTCCTCAAACATTAAACATAGAATTACCATATGACGCACCCAGCAATCCCTCTCTTGGGTATCTACCAAAAAAAATCTGAAAACACTTTTCCATAAGATATATGTACTCCGATGTTCATTGCAGCTTTATTTACAGTGGCCAACACATGGAAACAACCAAAGTGTCTTTTGTAGATGATTGGATAAAGAAATTGTGGTATATATACACAAGGGAATACTATTCTGCCATAAGAAAATATGAAATAGTGCCATTTGTGACAACATGGATGAATCTTGACATTATAATGCTAAATGAAATAAGTCAGACAGAAAAAGTGGGGAATCATATGATTTTACTGACATGTGATACATAAAACTGAAAACAACAAAATAACAAGACAAAGGAAGAAACAAAACTCATAGACACAGACAATAGTTTAGTGGTTACCAGAGGGTAAGGGAGAGGAAGGGTGGTAGATGAGGGTAAAGGGAACAAATATATAGTGATGGAAAGAGAACTGACTCTGGGTGATGAACACACAATGTGATATATAGATGATGTATTACAGAATTGTACACCTGAAATCTATGTAATTTTGCTAACAATTGTCACCCCAATAAACTTTAATGAAAAAAAATTTTTGTCCCAAAATCTTGTAAGAAGATGAAGTAACATCTTCAAACTTAGAACCTAGGAGTAAAACTTATATTCAGCAAAACTACAATTTAATTGCAAAGGCAAAATATAGTATTCTCAGACATATGATATTTCAGGGAGAATAACACACACACACACACACACACACACACACACACACACTTTGCTGAAATCTACTCCAGAAAAGAGGGAAATTAGCCCAAGACAAAGCAATGGCCTATGGGAAGTAAGGGTGTGCAATGTTTACTGTTAATTAAATAATAAATAATATATGAACATTCAACTCAAATTCTAGATTGTCCCAATATGGCTAAAAATGAAAGGAGGGAGAAAAGGGTCTATAATTCTTCGTTTTCCCCAAGAGCAATGACAGTCATTGATCTGTCTCAGATCAACTTAGCAGTTGGTCTTAATATGTTAAGAGTGAACCCCTAGAGAAAGACAAATACCATATGATTTCACTTACATGTGGAATCTAAAAAACTGAATGAACGAGGAAAGTAAACAGAAGTGGTATCAGAGATATAGAGGAACAACTGATGGCTGCTAGTTGGGAGGGGGTGGGGATGAGGGAGAAGGGGAAGGGATTAGACAGCATAAATACGTAACTACAATATTGCCACAGGGACATGAAAGACAGTTCGAGGAATATAATTAATAATGTTGTAAATATTTT